>NC_091292.1:55044553-55209553 GCF_038502225.1 Cherax quadricarinatus
AGTCGGTTCCTGACCAGCCGGGCTGTGGCGCGTACGTTGGTTTGCGTGCAGCCAGCAGTAACAGCCTGGTTGATCAGGCTCTGATCCACCAGGAGGCCTGGTCACAGACCGGGCCGCGGGGGCGTTGACCCCCGGAACTCTCTCCAGGTAAACCACTTTACTAAGTGCCAGATCATCCAGGCTGTGATGAATATGCGAGTCAGAGGGCAGCCAGCAGCAACAATCTAGTTGACAAGGTAAGCACCTGGCAAGCCTGACCCAGGGCCGGCCGGGTTGCGAAACTCATCAGAAATATCTGACTCGACCCCTGTAATCACATATAGGTAAGTACGTGTACACACGCGCGCGAGCGAGCGCCGCGCAGTAAAGCTGATTTGCGAAACAGTCGACCTTTACTGAACAACGTTAATTGGTTGGTGTGGGGAGGAGGGGGGGAAGGGGTCGAAGAACGTGACGTGACGACTCACACCTGGCTAATACACTACCACCAATATACTACCACAACCACCACACTACTACCACCACTATACTACCACAACCACTACACTACTACCACCACTGCACTACCACAACACTACTACCATCACTACACTACCACAACACTACTACCATCACTACACTACCACAACACTACTACCACCACTGCACTACCACAACACTACTACCATCACTACACTACCACAACACTACTACCATCACTACACTACCACAACACTACTACCACCACTGCACTACCACAACACTACTACCATCACTACACTACCACAACACTACTACCATCACTACACTACCACAACACTACTACCATCACTACACTACCACAACACTACTACCATCACTACACTACCACAACACTACTACCACCACTGCACTACCACAACACTACTACCATCACTACACTACCACAACACTACTACCATCACTACACTACCACAACACTACTACCACCACGACACTACCACAACACTACTACCATCACTACACTACCACAACACTACTACCACCACTGCACTACCACAACACTACTACCATCACTACACTACCACAACACTACTACCATCACTACACTACCACAACACTACTACCATCACTACACTACCACAACACTACTACCATCACTACACTACCACAACACTACTACCATCACTACACTACCACAACACTACTACCATCACTACACTACCACAACACTACTACCATCACTACAATACCACAACACTACTACCATCACTACACTACCACAACACTACTACCATCACTACACTACCACAACACTACTACCACCACGACACTACCACATTACTACCAATACACTACTATAACACTACCACTATACTACCACCTTTACATTACCACAACCCCTACACTACGACAATACTACCACTACAATACTACCGCAACACTAATACCACAACACTACCACAACAATAATACCACTACATTACCACAACACTAATATCACCATTACACTACCACAACCACCACATAACCACTACATTACCACAACACTAATACAACTACATTACCACAACACTAATACCACTACACTTCCACAACTACCACACTACTACCACTACACTATCACCATTACATTACCACAACCATCACACTACTATACTACTACCACTACACTACCACCACACTACCACTACACTACCACCACTACCACAACCACCACTACACTACCACCATTACACTACCACCACTACACTACCAAAATTAGCACTACACAGCTGTTATAACTACCAACACCACACTACCACTACACCACAACTGCCATAACTACCACTACACCACAACTGCCATAACTACCACTACACCACAACTGCCAAAACTACCACTACACAACTGCCATAACTACCACTACACCACAACTGCCATAACTGCCACTGCACCACAACTGCCATAACTACCACTACACAACTGCCATAACTACCACTACACAACTGCCATAACTGCCACTGCACCACAACTGCCATAACTACCACTACACCACAACTGCCATAACTACCACTGCCACTACACAACTGCCATAACTACCACTACCACCACTACAACCTTATTATCACCACTACCATAGTACCCCATAATACTACCACTCAAACAAACCGTTTTCTTTACTAAAATTGACAAATTTACATCTACACGGGGCACCATCCTATTTATACGATGCGTCAGCCATTACCTGGAGTTTACCTGGAGTGAGTTCCGGGGGTCAACGCCCCCGCGGCCCGGTCTGTGACCAGGCCTCATGGTGGATCAGGGCCTGATCAACCAGGCTGTTACTGCTGGCTGCACGCAATCCAACGTACGAGCCACAGCCCTGCTGGTCAGGTACAGACTTTAGGTGTCAGTCCTGTGCCTGCTTGAAGACACCCAGGGGTCTATTGGTAATCCCCCTTATGTATGCTGGGAGGCAGTTGAACAGTCTTGGGCCCCTGACACTTATTGTGTTGTCTCTTAGCGTGCTAGTGACACTCCTGCTTTTCACTGGGGGGATGTTGCATCGTCTGCCGAGTCTTTTGCTTTCGGAGAGAATGATTTTCGTGTGCAAGTTTGGTACTAGTCCCTCTAGGATTTTCCAGGTGTATATAATCATGTATCTCTCCCGCCTGCGTTCCAGGGAGTACAGGTTCAGGAACTTCAAGCGCTCCCAGTAATTGAGGTGTTTTATCTCAGTTATGCGTGCCGTGAAGGTTCTCTGTACATTTTCTAGGTCAGCAATTTCACCTGCCTTGAAAGGTGCTGTTAGTGTGCAGCAATATTCCAGCCTAGATAGAACAAGCGACCTGAAGAGTGTCATCATGGGCTTGGCATCCCTAGTTTTGAAGGTTCTCATTATCCATCCTGTCATTTTTCTAGCAGATGCGATTGATACAATGTTATGGTCCTTGAAGGTGAGATCCTCCGACATGATCACTCCCAGGTCTTTGACATTGGTTTTTCGCTCTATTGTGTGGCTGGAATTTGTTTTATACTCTGATGAAGTTTTAATTTCCTCATGTTTACCATATCGGAGTAATTGAAATTTCTCATCGTTGAACTTCATATTGTTTTCTGCAGCCCACTGAAAGATTTGGTTGATGTCCGCCTGGAGCCTTGCAGTGTCTGCAATGGAAGACACTGTCATGCAGATTCGGGTGTCATCTGCAAAGGAAGACACGGTGCTGTGGCTGACATCCTTGACTATGTCAGAAATGAGGATGAGGAACAAGATGGGAGTGAGTACTGTGCCTTGTGGAACAGAACTTTTCACCGTAGCCGCCTCAGACTTGACTCTGTTTACTACCACTCTTTGTGTTCTGTTTGTGAGGAAATTATAGATCCATCTACCAACGGGCTAACGCAACGGGCTGGAGTTTTGAGACTCTATGACCGCGGGTTCAATCCCGGCCGGGGGTATGGTTTCCATCTACCAACTTTTCCTGTTATTCCTTTAGCACGCATTTTGTGCGCTATTATGCCATGGTCACACTTGTCGAAGGCTTTTGCAAAGTCTGTGAATATTACATCTGCATCTTTTTGTCTTCTAGTGCATCAAGAACCTTGTCGTAGTGATCCAGTAGTTGGGACAGACAGGAACGACCTGCTCTAAACCCATGTTGCCCTGGGTTGTGTAATTGATGGATATCTAGATGGGTGGCGATCTTGCTTCTTAGAACCCTTTCAAAGATTTTTATGATATGGGATGTTAGCGCTATCGGTCTGTAGTTCTTTGCTGTTGCTTTACTGCCCCCTTTGTGGAATGGGGCTATGTCTGTTGTTTTTAGTAACTGTGGGACGACCCGTGTCCATGCTCCCTCTCCATAGGATGTTAAAAGCACGTGATAGGGGCTTCTTGCAGTTCTTGATGAACACGGAGTTCCATGAGTCTGGCCCTGGGGCAGAGTGCATGGGCATGTCATTTATCGCCTGTTCGAAGTCATTTGGCGTCAGGACAACATCAGATAGGCTTTGTGTTTACCAAATTCTGAGGCTTGCTAAAAACTGATAATAGGCAAAATGAGGTGGATATTGGAAAGCCAGTGGCACTAATTGACAAGGACAGTAATAGGTTTAGTGGAATAACAGAAAGGAGCAGGAAGGGTAAAGAGAGAGGAGGGTCTTTAAGTATTTATTACACAAATAGTCGCAGTGCTAGGAATAAGATGGACGAGTTGAGACTAATTGCTAGTGCAGGTAACATAGATGTATTTGCCATTACTGAGACGTGGTTTAATTCAAAAAGTCGGGACATGCCTGCAGAATGTCACATTCAGGGTTTTAAATTGTTCCAAGTAGATAGAAGTATCGGGAAGGGGGGTGGGGTGGCATTGTATGTCAGAGATCGCTTGAACTGTTGCATAAAAACGGGTATTAAGTCTGAAGTAACACATACAGAGTCTGTTTGGATAGAATTTTCAGAGGGGCATGAAAAATTAATTTTAGGTGTGATATACCGTCCCCCAAATTTAGATAGGGACCAGGGGAGACTATTATGGGAGGAAATTGTTAGGGCCACAAGGCACGATAATGTAGTAATTCTAGGAGACTTTATTTAACTTTAGTCATATTGATTGGAATTTCTTGACTGGGAATTTAGAATCATACGACTTCTTAGAAGTAGTTCAGGATTGTTTTTTGAAGCAGTTTGTGACAGAACCTACAAGGAGTAATAACCTGCTTGACTTAGTTCTGGCAAACAATGAATCCCTTGTTAATAATTTAGAAGTTTCAGAGAACCTGGGTGCTAGCGACCACAAATCAATTACATTTAGCATTGAATGGAAGTATGATAGTAGGGATAACTCAGTAACAGTCCCAGATTTTCGCTTAGCAGATTACGATGGGCTTAGAGAACACTTATCATCTGTTGACTGGGGTAACGAAGAGAGCTATCAATATGACAGTTTTCTGAACACAATACATGCTGCTCAAAGAACGTTTATCCCTTATAAAGAAATTAGATCAAATAGAAATTACCCAAAATGGATGAATAATAGGCTGAAATATCTACTAGGGCATAAGAAAGGAATTTATAGGCGTATCAAAAGAGGCGAGGGTCATCTTATGAATCAGTATATTGACATTAAGAGGGACATTAAAAAGGGGATAAGAAAAGCTAAAAGGGACTATGAAATTAAAGTTGCTAGGGATTCTAAAACTAACCCAAAAAGTTTTTTCCAGGTATATAGAACAAAAGTCAGAGATAAGATAGGTCCCCTTAAAAATAACTATGGGCATCTTACTGATAAAGAGAATGAAATGTGCTCGATTTTAAATAATTATTTTCTCTCGGTTTTTACACAGGAAGACACTAATAATATTCCGGTAATTAATTTTTATAGTGGGCCAGAAGAAGATAAATTATGTAACATCACAGTCACTAGTGAAATGGTTGTGAAGCAGATAGACCGACTGAAGCTAAATAAGTCACCGGGTCCTGATGAGGTTTTTTCAAGGGTTCTAAAGGAATGCAAAATGGAAGTCTGTGAACCATTAACTAATATTTTTAATTTATCTCTTCAAACAGGTGTAGTGTCTGATATGTGGAAGATGGCAAATGTAATTCCTATTTTTAAAACAGGGGACAAGTCGTTACCGTCAAATTACCGCCCAATAAGCCTGACCTCAATTGTAGGCAAATTACTAGAGTCAATTATAGCTCAAATTATAAGAAGCCATCTCGATAAGCATAGCTTGATTAATGATACTCAGCATGGATTCACAAGAGGCCGGTCTTGTCTAACTAATTTATTAACTTTCTTCAGTAAAGCTTTTGAGGCTGTTGACCACGATAAAGAATTTGATATTATTTACTTAGATTTTAGTAAGGCATTTGATAGAGTTCCACACCAAAGACTGTTGAAGAAAGTAGCAGCTCATGGCATTGGGGGAAGGGTGCTCTCGTGGATCGAATCATGGCTCACAGACAGGAAGCAGAGAGTGTCCATAAATGGGATTAAATCCGAGTGGGGATCAGTAACAAGTGGCGTTCCACAGGGATCAGTCTTGGGCCCGTTGTTTATAATATATATCAATGATCTTGATGAAGGAATTACTAGTTATATGAGCAAATTCGCCGATGACACGAAGATAGGTAGGATAATTGATTCAAACGTAGATGTTAGGGAACTTCAGGAGGATTTAGACAAACTCTACTCTTGGTCAGAAAAGTGGCAGATGCAGTTCAATGTAGATAAATGCAAGGTTCTGAAGCTCGGGAGTGTCCATAACCCTAGCACTTATAAGTTAAATAATGTAGAACTTAGCCATACAGATTGCGAAAAGGACTTGGGGGTTATGGTAAGCAGCAACCTTAAACCAAGACAGCAATGCCTAAGCGTACGTAATAAGGCAAATAGATTACTGGGATTTATATCAAGAAGTGTAAGCAACAGAAGTCCAGAGGTCATACTGCAGCTTTATACATCATTAGTAAGGCCTCACCTAGATTATGCAGCTCAATTCTGGTCTCCATATTACAGAATGGACATAAATTCGTTAGAAAACATTCAGCGTAGGATGACTAAATTAATACATAGCATTAGAAATCTTCCTTATGAAGAAAGATTGAAGACTCTTAAGTTACATTCACTTGTTAGGCGAAGAATAAGGGGAGACCTGATCGAAGTGTATAAGTGGAAGATAGGTATTAATAAAGGGGATATTAACAAGGTCTTGAGGATATCTCTTCAAGAGAGAACCCGCAGTAATGGATTTAAATTAGATAAGTTTAGATTTAGAAAGGACATAGGAAAGTATTGGTTTGGAAATAGGGTAGTTGATGAGTGGAACAGTCTACCTAGTTGGGTTATTGAGACTAGGACTATGGGTAGTTTCAAATTTAGGTTGGATAAGTACATGAGTGGGAGGGGTTGGATTTGAGTGGGACTTGCACATCGGAGCTTGTTTCTAGGGTGGCATTGAAAATTGGGTTGGTCAAATGTTTGTTAGTGGGATGAATTGTAAAGGACCTGCCTAGTATGGGCCAACAGGCCTGCTGCAGTGTTCCTCCTTTCTTATGTTCTTATTGGGACTTGAGTAGCTCACTCATTTCCTTGCTGTCATCTGTGTAAGACGCATCTTGTTTAAGTAGGGGCCCAATACTGGATGTTGTTCTCGACTTTGATTTGGCATAAGTAAAGAAATACTTTGGGTTTCTTTCGATTTCATTAATGAGTGAAGTCTTATAGAAGAGATATTTTTGTTTTTTCATGGCCAATATATACCTTTGATGAGTTTCAAGAGTTTTTCTACGCCCAGAGCCCGGCCTTGGGTCAGGCTCGCCTGGTGGTTGCCCGGTCAACTAAGGTTGTTGCTGCTCGTGGCCCGCTGCTCCACATATCCATCACAGCCGGGTTGATCTGGCATCTGGTGAAGATACTTGTCCAGTTTCCTCTTGAAGTCTTCGGCACTTGTCCCAACAATGTTTCTGATATCTTCTGGTAAGATGTTGATTAGTCTGGGCCCATGGATGTTGATGCAATGTTCTATTTTTGTGCCCACGGTCCTTACTTTTCACTGGGTTTATTTTACATAACCATATCTTTCACTTCAGTTTGTCATAGCAGTATGCAGGTTTGGGACCAGACCCTCAAGTACTTTCCAGGTATATATTATCATGCACCTCTCTCTCTTCCGCTCTAGTGATATATATATATATCTATATATATATATATATATATATATATATATATATATATATATATATATATATATATATATGTATACATATTTTTTTTTTTTCAACAAGTCGGCCGTCTCCCACCGAGGCAGGGTGACCCAAAAAAGAAAGAAAATCCCCAAAAAGAAAATACTTTCATCATCATTCAACACTTTCACCACACTCGCACATTATCACTGTTTTTGCAGAGGTGCTCAGAATACAACAGTCTAGAAGCATACACATATAAAGATACACAACATACCCCTCCAAACTGCCAATATCCCAAAACCCCTCCTTTAAAGTGCAGGCATTGTACTTCCCATTTCCAGGACTCAAGTCCGACTATATGAAAATAACCGGTTTCCCTGAATCCCTTCACTAAATATTACCCTGCTCACACTCCAACAGATCGTCAGGTCCCAAGTACCATTCGTCTCCATTCACTCCTATCTAACACGCTCACGCACGCTTGCTGGAAGTCCAAGCCCCTTAACCACAAAACCTCCTTTACCCCCTCTCTCCAACCCTTTCGAGGACGACCCCTACCCCGCCTTCCTTCCCCTATAGATTTATATGCTTTCCATGTCATTCTACTTTGATCCATTCTCTCTAAATGACCAAACCACCTCAACAACCCCTCTTCTGCCCTCTGACTAATACTTTTATTAACTCCACACCTTCTCCTAATTTCCACACTCCGAATTTTCTGCATAATATTTACACCACACATTGCCCTTAAACAGGACATCTCCACTGCCTCCAACCGTCTCCTCGCTGCTGCATTTACCACCCAAGCTTCACACCCATATAAGAGTGTTGGTACTACTATACTTTCATACATTCCCTTCTTTGCCTCCAGAGATAACGTTTTTTGACTCCACATATACCTCAACGCACCACTCACCTTTTTTCCCTCATCAATTCTATGATTAACCTCATCCTTCATAAATCCATCCGCCGACACGTCAACTCCCAAGTATCTGAAAACATTCACTTCTTCCATACTCCTCCTCCCCAATTTGATATCCAATTTTTCTTTATCTAAATCATTTGACACCCTCATCACCTTACTCTTTTCTATGTTCACTTTCAACTTTCTACCTTTACACACATTCCCAAACTCATCCACTAACCTTTGCAATTTTTCTTTAGAATCTCCCATAAGCACAGTATCATCAGCAAAAAGTAACTGTGTCAATTCCCATTTTGAATTTGATTCCCCATAATTTAATCCCACCCCTCTCCCAAACACCCTAGCATTTACTTCCTTTACAACCCCATCTATAAATATATTAAACAACCATGGTGACATTACACATCCCTGTCTAAGACCTACTTTTACCGGGAAGTAGTCTCCCTCTCTTCTACACACCCTAACCTGAGCCTCACTATCCTCATAAAAACTCTTTACAGCATTTAATAACTTACCACCTATTCCATATACTTGCAACATCTGCCACATTGCTCCTCTATCCACTCTATCATATGCCTTTTCTAAATCCATAAATGCAATAAAAACTTCCCTATCTTTATCTAAATACTGTTCACATATATGCTTCAATGTAAACACCTGATCTACACATCCCCTACCCACTCTAAAACCTCCTTGCTCATCCGCAATCCTACATTCTGTCTTACCTCTAATTCTTTCAATTATAAGCCTACCGTACACTTTTCCTGGTATACTCAGTAAGCTTATTCCTCTATAATTTTTACAGTCTCTTTTGTCCCCTTTCCGTTTATATAAAGGGACTATACATGCTCTCTGCCAATCCCTAGGTACCTTCCCCTCTTTCATACATTTATTAAACAAAAGTACCAACCACTCCAACACTATATCCCCCCCTGCTTTTAACATTTCTGTCATGATCCCATCAGTTCCAGCTGCTTTACCCCCTTTCATTTTACGTAATGCCTCACGTACCTCCCCCACACTTACATTCTGCTCTTCTTCACTCCTAAAAGATGGTATACCTCCCTGACCAGTGCATGAAATTACTGCCTCTGTTTCTTCCTTAACATTTAAAAGTTCCTCAAAATATTCTCGCCATCTACCCAATACCTCCATCTCCCCATCTACTAACTCCCCTACTCTGTTTTTAACTGACAAATCCATATTTTCCCTAGGCTTTCTTAACTTGTTTAACTCACTCCAAAATTTTTTCTTATTTTCATTAAAATTTCTTGACAGTGCCTCTCCCACTCTATCATCTGCTCTCCTTTTGCACTCTCTCACCACTCTCTTTACCTTTCTTTTACTCTCCATATACTCTGCTCTTCTTACAACACTTCTGCTTTGTAAAAACCTCTCATAAGCTACCTTTTTCTCTTTTATCACACCCTTTACTTCATCATTCCACCAATCACTCCTCTTTCCACCTGCCCCCACCCTCCTATAACCACAAACTTCTGCCCCACATTCTAATACTGCATTTTTAAAACTATTCCAACCCTCTTCAACCCCCCCCCACTACTCATCTTTGCACTAGCCCACCTTTCTGCCAATAGTCGCTTATATCTCACCCGAACTTCCTCCTCCCTTAGTTTATACACTTTCACCTCCCTCTTACTTGTTGTTGCCACCTTCCTCTTTTCCCATCTACCTCTTACTCTAACTGTAGCTACAACTAAATAATGATCCGATATATCAGTTGCCCCTCTATAAACATGTACATCCTGGAGCCTACCCATCAACCTTTTATCCACCAATACATAATCTAATAAACTACTTTCATTACGTGCTACATCATACCTTGTATATTTATTTATCCTCTTTTTCATAAAATATGTATTACTTATTACCAAATTTCTTTCTACACATAGCTCAATTAAAGGCTCCCCATTTACATTTACCCCTGGCACCCCAAATTTACCTACTACTCCTTCCATAACATTTTTACCCACTTTAGCATTGAAATCCCCAACCACCATTACTCTCACACTTGATTCAAAACTCCCCACGCATTCACTCAACATTTCCCAAAATCTCTCTCTCACCTCTACACTTCTCTCTTCTCCAGGTGCATACACGCTTATTATAACCCACTTTTCACATCCAATCTTTATTTTACTCCACATAATCCTTGAATTAATACATTTATAGTCCCTCTTTTCCTGCCATAGCTTATCCTTCAACATTATTGCTACTCCTTCTTTAGCTCTAACTCTATTTGAAACCCCTGACCTAATCCCATTTATTCCTCTCCACTGAAACTCTCCCACCCCCTTCAGCTTTGTTTCACTTAAAGCCAGGACATCCAGCTTCTTCTCATTCATAACATCCACAATCATCTCTTTCTTATCATCTGCACAACATCAACGCACATTCAGACCTCCCACTTTGACAATTTTCTTCTTCTTATATATATATATATATATGTATATATATATATATATATATATATATATATATATATATATATATATATATATATATATATATATATATATATACTCCTTCAGAGTGCAGGCACTGTACTTCCCATCTCCAGGACTCAAGTCCGGCCTGCCGGTTTCCCTGAACCCCTTCATAAATGTTACTTTGCTCACACTCCAACAGCACGTCAAGTATTAAAAACTATTTGTCTCCATTCACTCCTATCAAACACGCTCACGCATGCCTGCTGGAAGTCCAAGCCCTTCGCACACAAAACCTCCTTTACCCCCTCCCTCCAACCTTTCCTAGGCCGACCCCTACCCTGCCTTCCTTCCACTACAGACTGATACACTCTTGAAGTTATTCTGTTTCGCTCCATTCTCTCCACATGTCCGAACCACCTCAACAACCCTTCCTCAGCCCTCTGGACAACAGTTTTGGTAATCCCGCACCTCCTCCTAACTTCCAAACTACGAATTCTCTGCATTATATTCACACCACACATTGCTCTCAGACATGACATCTCCACTGCCTCCAGCCTTCTCCTCGCTGCAACATTCATCACCCATGCTTCACACCCATATAAGAGCGTTGGTAAAACTATACTCTCATACATACATGTATATATAGATATATATATATATATATATATATATATATATATATATATATATATATATACATATATATATATATATATATATATATATATATATAGATATATATACAGATATATATAGAGATATATAGATATATATATATATATATATAAATATATATATATATATATATATATATATATATGAAAAACAACTACTCTGATAGAATAGAGAAATTCCAAGCGCTTTCGTGACTACTCACATTATCAAGGAACTATGAAAGTAAAGCATCCAAGGAAGCTATATAAGAGGTCTGGCCAACACCTCACTATCAGATCCCACAACGGTTAAACACCTGACGCGCGCCGGCCCGACTGGACAGGTCCTTTGCACAACCCACCAACAAACTATTCTACCCAAGAAAATTTTAAAAATTATTATTTGTCCAGTGTATTATTAAATTCTTCCCAAATTCTATTAAGTATAAATGGATCTAATTTATATAAACCAAAGGAAATATTCATATTATTGTCAAAACTGCTTTTTATGAAACAAGATTCAATTATATTCCTGTCGACCATGGACTTGCTTGATACTACTTTCTCAACTTTTTGAAAATCAATTGGATGGTTAAAATCTCTTACATGAATAAATAGAGCATTGGAATCTTGTCCAGTTCTAATGCTATATTTATGTTGTTTTAATCTTAGTTCGAGATTTTTACCAGTTTGAGGTAATAAACTTTATCGCAAATTTTACAAGGAATCTTATAGACACATCTATCAGCATTTTGGGGGGAATTCTTTATCAAAAGTTTTTTTACTGTATCAAGATTTTGAATACAACTTTAATATTAAAAGTCTTAAGAAGAGAAGGCATATCAACCAAGTTTTCATGGTAAGGGAGAACCAACATATTTTTAGTTGAATAAGGCTGGTTGTCCCTTTTTGGATTGTAAAAAGTATTTCTAGCAACTTTAAAAGATTTATCAATTACATTTCTTGGGTATTTTAAATCATTACCTATTTCATAAATTTTGGATATTTCCTCGTCTATGAGGAAACATTGATGAGAAAACAGACAGTTTGACTTTATCTTGATGCGAGGAATAATAGTGGACACAGGAACAGTTATTTGTAGGTTTTCTGTAAATTTTAAATTTGAATTCATTATTACCCTTAATAATTAAAACATCTAGAAAAGGCAATGAGTTATTTTCTTCAAACTCAACAGTAAAGTTTATAGAATGGGCTAAGCTATTTAATTTTCCAAGGAAATGGTGTATATCTACATTTTTGGGCATAAGACACAAAATATCATCAACATATCTGAACCATTTAGCTCTATTAGGGAGGATTGTGTTAAGCAACCTTGTTTCAAAAAATTCCATGTATAGGTTACTAAGAACAGGTGAAAGAGGATTTCCCATTGCCATACCAAACTTCTGAGTGTAAAACTTATCATTAAATACAAATTTTGCATCAACAATGCAAGGTTTAATAAGTTTAATGATAGTAGGAACTGGCAATGGTAAATCATAGTTAACGAGTTCTTCAGATAAGAAACTTAATAAATCATCAGCAGGAACTTTCGTAAACAAGGAAGTAACATCAAAACTAACCATGTTAAAATCATTTAAGTCAGTCAAGGAGCTTAATTTATCAACCAAGTCTATGTTGTTTTTAACATTAAAGTTAGTAATTTTGCCAACAATAGGGCTCAAAATATCAACAAGGCATTTGGATAATTTATATGAAACTGACCCTATGGAGCTAATAATTGGTAATAATAGAATTTGGGAAGAATTTAATAATACACTGGACAAATAATAATTTTTAAATTTTCTTGGGTAGAATAGTTTGTTGGTGAGTTGTGCAAAGGACCTGTCCAGTTGGGCCGGCGCGCGTCAGGTGTTTAACCGTTGTGGGATCTGATAGTGAGGTGTTGGCCAGACCCCTTATATAGCTTCCTTGGATGCTTTACTGTTTACTGTGATCTTATTGCATTAATGGATACCACACGACTCTTCAGAATGTTCTCGATAAGCTTTCCTAATCATTTATCTTTTGTTTCACAGTTTTTTTCTGCACTGATCAAGTCCCACAAGTTAAAAATTCGACTTAATTTTTTAAAAAATTGTTTAAATGAACAAGTTCTGCCCAAGTCTCTTTTACCCAATAGACTCCTTGACATGAGAGATCGTCCTTTTGATGATTTCTACAGGAGAAGGAAGCATTCTATTTTCATATGAACTTTTTTCTCCCTTACTACTCTCTTTACATCATCATTCCACCAATCTCTCCTCTTCCCTCCTGGACCCACTTAACCACAAACTTCTTTCAGAGTGGTTGTTTTGCATATTCTGAAATCACCTGTTTACTGTGATCTTATTGCATTAATGGATACCACACGACTCTTCAGAATGTTCTCGATAAGCTTTCCTAATCATATATCTTTTGTTTCACAGTTTTTTTCTGCACTGATCAAGTCCCACAAGTTAAAAATTCGACTTAATTTTTTAAAAAATTGTTTAAATGAACAAGTTCTGCCCAAGTTTCTTTTACCCAATAGACTCCTTGACATGAGAGATCGTCCTTTTGATGATTTTATGAGAATTATTCTTCAGAAACATATTGAAATAACTAAAATACAGGAGAAGGAAGCATTCAAAATATTGAGAAACAAAAAATACTCTTTTAATCAGGCCATTCCATCAGAATGGAAACACAGTATGTTGGATCATTGCTATAATAAACTCAGAAGAATTTGTAATGAACTCAAGAGCAAACTACAAAGAAAATTAGACATTTTAATTGAAAATAGTGATTGGACAAAGCATGCTAATAATAATTTTGTAATTAACTTATCAGATGAAATTTTAGACAAACATACAACTGCTGCTCTAGGTTTTGGCCTAAGTTTTGCAACCTCAAAAAAACTTAATAATGTTGAAATTGCAAAAGCCTTTTGTAACTTTGAAAAATTTTCTGATTTATCCTCTGATGAAATTAATATTAGTAAAGGAATGGTATATAGCTCTATGTTAAAACCAAACATTCCCAATTGCCCTCAAAGATTCTTTAAGTCTTATGATACACTTAATAACAATAAAAATTTGCGCCTTACTAAAGCAGACAAAATAAATGCAATAGTAATTATGAAAGAAAATGATTAACAAGAAAAAATGAATGATCTCTTAGATGATACTGAAACCTATTCTAAACTTAGGAAAAATCCCCTAGAAACCGTTAATAGCAATTTCAATAAAACAATAAAACTTCTACTGAAAGGCAAAGATGAATTAGTCAAACAATTTACTTCCACTAATCCATCTTTACCTTACATGTATGGACTAATAAAAACACACAAACCAGGGAATCCAGTCAGACCAATTAATAGCTCCATAGGGTCAGTTTCATATAAATTATCCAAATGGCTTGTTGATATTTTGAGCCCTATTGTTGGCAAAATTTCTAACTTTAATGTTAAAAACAACATAGACTTGGTTGATAAATTAAGCTCCTTGACTGACTTAAATGATTTTAACATGGTTAGTTTTGATGTTACTTCCTTGTTTACGAAAGTTCCTGTTGATGATTTATTAAGTTTCTTATCTGAAGAACTCGTTAACTATGATTTACCATTGCCAGTTCCTACTATCATTAAACTTATTAAACTTTGCATTGTTGATGCAAAATTTGTATTTAATGATAAGTTTTACACTCAGAAGTTTGGTATGGCAATGGGAAATCCTCTTTCACCTGTTCTTAGTAACCTATACATGGATTTTTTTGAAACAAGGTTGCATAACACAATCCTCCCTAATAGAGCTAAATGGTTCAGATATGTTGATGATATTTTGTGTCTTATGCCCAAAAATGTAGATATACACCATTTCCTTGGAAAATTAAATAGCTTAGCCCATTCTATAAACTTCACTGTTGAGTTTGAAGAAAATAACTCATTGCCTTTTCTAGATGTTTTAATTATTAAGGGTAATAATGAATTCAAATTTAAAATTTACAGAAAACCTACAAATAACTGTTCCTATGTCCACTATTATTCCTCGCATCAAGATAAAGTCAAACTGTCTGTTTTCTCATCAATGTTTTTGAGAGCTTTACGAATTTGTAGTCCTGAGTTCATAGACGAGGAAATATCCAAAATTTATGAAATAGGTAATGATTTAAAATACCCAAGAAATGTAATTGATAAATCTTTTAAAGTTGCTAGAAATACTTTTTACAATCCAAAAAGGGACAACCAGCCTTATTCAACTAAAAATATGTTGGTTCTCCCTTACCATGAAAACTTGGTTGATATGCCTTCTCTTCTTAAGACTTTTAATATTAAAGTTGTATTCAAAAATCTTGATACAGTAAAAAAAACTTTTGATAAAGAATTCCCCCCAAAATGCTGATGGATGTGTCTATAAGATTCCTTGTAAAATTTGCGATAAAGTTTATTACCTCAAACTGGCAAAAATCTCGAACTAAGATTAAAACAACATAAATATAGCATTGGAACTGGACAAGATTCCAATGCTCTATTTATTCATGTAAGAGATTTTAACCATCCAATTGATTTTCAAAAAGTTGAGAAAGTAGTATCAAGCAAGTCCATGGTCGACAGGAATATAATTGAATCTTGTTTCATAAAAAGCAGTTTTGACAATAATATGAATATTTCCTTTGGTTTATATAAATTAGATCCATTTATAATTAATAGAATTTGGGAAGAATTTAATAATACACTGGCCAAATAATAATTTTTAAATTTTCTTGGGTAGAATAGTTTGTTGGTGAGTTGTGCAAAGGACCTGTCCAGTTGGGCCGGCGCACGTCAGGTGTTTAACCGTTGTGGGATCTGAAAGTGAGGTGTTGGCCAGACCCCTTATATAGCTTCCTTGGGTGCTTTACTTTCATAGTTCCTTGATAATGTGAGTAGTCACGAAAGCGCTTGGAATTTCTCTATTCTTTCAGAGTGGTTGTTTTGCATATTCCGAAATCACCTGTTTGCTGTGATCTTATTGCATATATATATATATATATATATATATATATATATATATATATATATATATATATATATATATATATATATATATATATATGCAAAACAACCATGTGAAAGAATAGTGAAATTCCAAGCACTTTCGTGACTATTCACATTATCAAGGAACAATGTTCCTTGATAATATGAGTAGTCACGAAAGCGCTAGGAATTTCTCTATTCTTCCACAGTGGTTGTTTTGCATATTCTGAAATCACCTGTTTACTGTGATATTATTATTTTTATATATATATATATATATATATATATATATATATATATATATATATATATCAACACTGCGACTAGCCAAGGACTCGAAGCCATGTCGTTTTTGACCACCTCATGGTGAGCGGAAATCGCATGACGCTCTAACCCACAGGATCACCAAATCCTACAAGAATCAAGTGCCCAGCAGAGCTAGGTGTTTTACCTTGATCTGAGGACATATGGCGGTGTGGGTGCCTCTGAGCTAATTTCATTCTACTCCCCGTTTGGTGTACTAGCCTCCACGAAAAGTATATTATTGTAACCATGAACGAGTGGTATTTAATCAATAACAACACTGCGACTAGCCAAGGACTCGAA
The DNA here is from genome assembly GCF_038502225.1 of Cherax quadricarinatus. Classification (NCBI taxonomy): domain Eukaryota; kingdom Metazoa; phylum Arthropoda; class Malacostraca; order Decapoda; family Parastacidae; genus Cherax; species Cherax quadricarinatus. The sequence continues at coordinate 55,061,817 of NC_091292.1, forward strand.
GCCATGTCGTTTTGGCCCGCCTCATGGTGAGCGAAAATCACATGACACTCTAACCCGCTGGACTACTAAATCCTACAAGAGTGAAACACCCAGCTGAGTTAGGTGTTTTACCTTGATCCGAGGACATACGGTGGTGTGGGTGCCTTTGAACTAATTTCATTCTACTCCCCGTTTGGTGTACTAGCCTCACGAGCCGCGTATATATATATATATATATATATATATATATATATATATATATATATATATATATAGATATATATATATATATATATGTATGTATGTATGTATATGTACATACATATACATATCTCTGTTGTCCCACTGACATCTACCATCTCCTTCTGACACATTTTATTACTTGATGAACGGGAACCATTCTGCTTGATAAAATATCAATGGGAAACGTGTGTGTATATACATGCATATATATATATATATATATATATATATATATATATATATATATATATATATATATATATATATATATATATATATATATATATTATAATGGGCTGTCACCATTTATAATGGTTTGTTTGGTAGGCTGTAGCAAGCAGGTGGTTAATGATAGACGTCTTCTTCGGAGGCTTCTTACTTTATTGTTAAGTAGTGGGTACACAGGCTTGTGTTGTGCCCATGGCCCGGGCAGGGCCATCCCACGAGAGAGAGCTGGGAGGCCTTGTGTCTTCCTGCTAGGCTGCTGTGTGAGTGAGCCGGAGGCATGGGCCGGCAGGCTGGCGTGCCTACCTAGAGGCCTGGCTACAGAGGGCAGCACCTGAGTGGTGCGAAATATGAACTAAGCTGGCAGACAGCATGGGCTGTCTGTGCAGACAGTACAGGCTGTCTACATACGCTCGGCCACCTACCGCGCGTCGTCCCGACGCGACAATACTGGTAGTAAAAGAAACTCGGTCTCTCTCTCGTAGGAACAGGGCACAGAACACAAAATAAACATATATATACATATGGACATGGAAAAAAAAACTTCCTACAGGGAGGGAAGAAAAAACATGTGGGGTGTGCTAAACATCGTGGTCATAGGCAGTGAGCATCGAAGTGCATCACTGCACGCCTTCCTGCGTCTGGACAGATACTGCAACACGGGAGACATCGCTGTGGCTGAGCTGTGACGTAACAGGGTACGATCTCCTCTGGAACGGTGAAGCAGACATCGTAGGAGTCGCTGCAGGTTTCACTCAACCTGGGGCACAACATGCTGGTGCCCTCGAGTGAGTCGTCGACAAAACTCAGCAACTGGGCAGGACTTCTGGCAAGCGACTCAGGAGGACACTTCTCGACTGGTACTGTCGCTGGGCTGTCACTGCCGGCGAGCGTGGAGCGAGTTGTGGAGCGAGTCGTGGCAGAGACGACTGAGCGAAACATCTGGGAGTCGTAACATCATACACCAGACTGCAGTGAGAGAGCTAGCAGTCAAAGTGACATCTTCTATGTGCAGGCTGCTCACTGAAGCTTGTGACACGAGGCTGACACAGTGTCATTCTCTCGACAGTTGGAGTTATAGCAGAGGTTAGTCTAAGCGTCCCCAGACTTGTTTCTCTACATATAACTGCACTCTGAAGGTCTGGAGGTGAAGTGAAACAAATCTCGATGGGAATCGTAGCAGGTATGATTCTGCAGAACATCACGAGCGACGAGCATAAAAGCTTTCTGTACAAGAGGACTCATACGCTCAGGGCTGAGTAATCAGCTGTCAAACACACTGGTCACACGGGTGACTTAGCACAGTGGTGCTACTCAGGTCTGGCTCAGACCTCACTGGACACACGGAAACTTTACACACCGCCGTACAGCATGTGAGAACACTGACTGAGAGGAATTAATTAACACACGACATATATTTTCTCTCAATCTTCTCCACAATACTAAAATAATTACTAGAAACACTCGATGTGACATCATGTGATGTCAGGCGTGATGTCGCGAGGTGACGTCAGCAGCACTGTGACATCAGCAGACATCTCGAGGTGACGTCAGGCAGACATCTCGAGGTGACGTCAGGCAGACATCGTGACGTCATGAAGTCGGGCAGCATCGTGGGTGACGTCAATGTGATGCGGGCAGCAGACCACAGCATGTGGCCTGGGACATCTGGTAACTCACGTAGCTGGTAGATCCACGTGACATCGCCCACACCCACGTGGCTGATCCATGTAGCTTCGAGTGGCCTCGGGCACTCGGATACACAGCTCTGGCAATGAATTCACATGGAAAACAGCAGAAAACACAGCAGAGGGAGTGGGCAGTGGTGAGTGTATGGTAGACGGGTGAGCGTGGAGCGTGGGTGAGTGTATGGCGAGGGAGCATCTGGCAGTCTCTCCTCCTCCCACCCACAAACACAGGGAAACACACTGGATGCAGAAATCACCACAAGACTCGCCTCTGGCTTGCTGAAACAGCTGTGCTGAGCTGAACAACAACAGCAACATACAAGTGACGCTGAACACGTGACTTGAGAAACAACATGGGACACTGTAGCGTGGAGTCATTGGGACGCCACTCACAATTCTCGAAGAAATTCGGCAAATTTCGGCTGGATCCTGCTTGTACCTGTGTCTGGATGCTCAAACGTGCAGACACTACATCAGGATAACTCGTTGAGAGACGGATGCTTCTTGTGTAGGGTGATGAAGTGAAGATGACTTCATACCTCTTCCTTCCTCTCTCCAGGCAAACACAACTGCTGCGAGCACCGCTGTCACCATTTATATTGGGCTTGTTTAGTATTCTGATAGCGGGTGTGAATGATATACGTCTTCAGAGGCTTCTTACTTTATTGTTAAGTAGTGGGTACACAGGCTTGTGTTGTGCCCATGGCCCGGGCAGGGCCATCCCACGAGAGAGAGCTACTAGTACTTGTGTGTTCCTGCTAGGCCGCTGTGTGAGTGAGGGAGACATGGGCCGGCAGGCTGGCGTGCCTACCTAGAGGCCTGGCTACAGAGGGCAGCACCTGAGTGGCGCGAAATATGAACTAAGCTGGCAGACAGCATGGGCTGTCTACAATATATATATATATATATATATATATATATATATATATATATATATATATATATATATATATATATATATATATATATATATATATATATATATGCAGTAAGATAACAGTAAACAAGTGATATCACAATATGCAGAACAAAAACTGTGAAAAAAATGTGACATTCCAAGTGCTTTCGTGATTTCTTACATTTTCAAGGAACTGTTTCTTGATAATGTGAAAAATCTCGAAAGTGCTTGGAAGATCACTGTTTTTTTCACTGTGGTTGTTTTGCATCCATGCATACATATATACATACATACATAGTCGGGTCCACCTGTAGTAACAATTGTTTAGACCCACAGCTTGAGAGAAGTGAATAAAATGGCTTCGAGGTAAAATATTTGTATTTCTTCCTGAAACTGTTTAAATAATCCACTTCTACCACTCCAGCTTTCCTAAGTCAACAAATAGGTATTTTAATTGTGTAATGCGGTACACAAGGCTTAACACCCAACAAAATCACTAACAAAAACATCCTGAGATGAAATAAAAGACGAGTCTAGGCACAGTCTTCACTTTTTAATTAAAAGGGAAAGTTCAAGACGAGAATGTAGACCAGTCTCGCTATCACGCCCACACGCCCACCCATGCAGGTCCAACCCCCCCACTCCTATCCCCTCCCTTCTTTTTACTCTCTCTCTCTCTCTCTCTCTCTCTCCACGGGATAATCCATCATGCCATGAGAGATGGTAATTCCCAGGCAACCTTAACTCCAGCTCACCTGCAACGAAACTTTTGAGGCTTCTGTAGCTACTGAACCTTAGTACAGTACTGGAGGATGTCTCCATTGTCCCACTGACATCTACCAGCGTCTGCTGACACATTGTCCCACTGACATCTACCAGCATCTGCTGACACATTGTCCCACTGACATCTACCAGCGTCTGCTGACATTGTCCCACTGACATCTACCAGCGTCTGCTGACACATTGTCCCACTGACATCTACCAGCATTTGCTGACACATTGTCCCACTGACATCTCCCAGCTCCTGCTAACATATTGTCCCACTGACATCTCCCAGCTCCTGCTAACATATTGTCCCACTGACATCTACCAGCGTCTGCTGACACATTGTCCCACTGACATCTACCAGCGTCTGCTGACATTGTCCCACTGACATCTACCAGCGTCTGCTGACACATTGTCCCACTGACATCTACCAGCGTCTGCTGACACATTGTCCCACTGACATCTACCAGCGTCTGCTGACATTGTCCCACTGACATCTACCAGCATCTGCTGACACATTGTCCCACTGACATCTACCAGCTCCTGCTGACACATTGTCCCACTGACATCTCCCAGCTCCTGCTAACATACTGTCCCACTGACATCTGTCAGCTCCTGCTGACACATCATTTGATGAAACATTAACAGGGAAACGTATCTAGCTTTTGTTCCAATTATGGAACTATAATATAAAATCTGGAAACAGAACCCCGTTGATGTATACCTGGAGAGGGTTTCGGGGGTCAGCGCCCCCGCGGCCCGGTCTTTGACCAGGCCTCCAAATTTAAAAAAAAAAAAATTATATTTCGCACAGAGAAACTACTGTGTAATATGTTACCAGAGACAGCATCATATTTGTATATGTGTTTCCTGTCTTACTATTAATCATTTTTTTATACTTGCTAGTGTAAGCTTTGATTCAGGTGGAAGAGATGGATGATGGTACAGGTGTTACTGAAGCTTTCCTCTCATATCTCACACACTCCCTCACCTGCTTCCTCAACTCTATTACTCTCACAGCCCCCTCACCCTCCTCTAACTCTTGCAACCCCTCGCCCTCACCTAAGCATCTCTCGCCCCTCCTCTCTTCCTTTACTTTACTCTCTCCCTCACACAAGAGTGGAAAAGGACACTACTATATAGTTCACGACATTTATTAATGTTAAATTTTTATGAATTCTATCACATATTGAATTACTCCTTCATGATAAAGTTGAAGGTAAATGTAAAATATAACTCTGGTATGAGTGTCTAGCGTTAGGAATAGTATTAGAAGAGGAATAAATAATGAAACTGCATGTCAGAAGTGCAATGTATGTGGTCAGCTATTATTTGAAGTGTTCTTCTTCGTTCTGATGGGCGCGGTGCCAGTGAAACTGACCTGTGTTTCAACTACACGCCTTGGCGGTCTAAGGTGTGTGACATCTTTGGTAGATGGTCCTGCTACATATCTATCAAACACAGTGGTGCATTGATCGAAACGTCTGCTGACAGATTTCGCACATAAGACATACAGAGTGAAATGTTACAGCTCTGGGCCAAGGCACCTGATCTAGTAGTGAGCTACTATTACGGTCATGCTGCATTTCATCTCCAGTTGGACCAGGCATGACACTTTTTGCCTACAGCTGTCCACACTGCATCAGCAAGTATTGCCTTGTTTGCTCGTCTGGGCATCCCTGAAGATTCAAAAGAATGAACTTGGGAAGTTGCACAACTCATATTTGAAGATGCTGACTGTTTTCATTAGCATGTGCAGCATTCAGCAACCACTGGAAGAGTAACTGGGGATCTACAGCAGTTGATTCACCATCAACTTCTGCAAGCAGTTAGCTGTCCATTGTTACTATTTGTGCACTCTTCAGCGTTTACTTATATGCATTAGCCCCCTCCCTTGGTTACAGCATTTTCATCCCAACAATCTTTGCTTTGATTGCAGTATTTTCATTTAAACAATCTTAGCTTTGTCAACATTAATTATTTTAAGCATTCACACCTGTTACAATATTCTTATATGCAGACACTCTAGAACATTTCTGAGGTGAGAGCATGCTGGGAGGAACAGAAGTCACTGTGCACGCTGGGACTCATAGACATACCCCTACCTCGTGTTACCCTCCAGTAGTTTTCATGGCTCTGGCAGAAATGACATGTTTGCTAGGGATGGGGTTCACTTATCTAGGTGTGGGGTGGGAGCACTGGCAACTGCAGTGGAGGGAGCAGTTAGGACTTTAAACTAGGAATAGTTAGTGGTATGGGTTTTGGCAGGAAAGCAGTGAAGTCCCAGTGTAGTAATATTACGAGTTCTAGGGGAACTAGTAATAATAAGAACGAGATAGATATTGAAAAGCCAGGGACCTTGGGTGATAAGGACAGTAATAGGTTTAGTAGAAAAATAGAAATGAGCAGGAAGGGTAAAGAGAAAGGAGAGTCTTTCAATGTTTATTATGCTAATTGCCGTAGTGCTAGGAATAAGATGGACGAGTTGAGATTAGATGCTAGTGTAGGTAACATGATGTATTTGCCTTAACTGAGACGTGGTTTAATTCAAAAAGTCGGGACATGCCTGCGGAATGTCATATTCAGGGTTTTAAATTGTTCCAAGAAGATAGAAGTATTGGGAGGGGGGGTGGGGGTGGCATTGTATGTCCGAGATCGCTTGAACTGTTGCATAAAAACGGGTATTAAGTCTGAAGTAACACATACAGAGTCTGTTTGGATAGAATTTTCAGAGGGGCATGAAAAACTGATTTTAGGAGTGATATACCGTCCCCCAAACTTAGATAGGGACCAAGGGAAACTACTATGGGAGGAAATTGTTAAGGCCACAAGGCACGATAATGTAGTAATTCTAGGAGACTTTAACTTTAGTCATGTTGATTGGAATTTCTTGACTGGGAATTTAGAATCATACGACTTCTTAGAAGTATTTCAGGATTGTTTTTTGAAGCAGTTTGTGACAGAACCTACAAGGGGAAATAACCTGCTTGACTTAGTTATGGCAAACAATGAATCCCTTGTTAATAATTTAGAAATTTCTGAGGAACTGGGTGCTAGCGACCACAAATCAATTACATTTAGCATTGAATGGAAGTACGTTAGTAGCGATAACTCAGTAACAGTCCCAGATTTTCGCTTAGCAGATTACGATGGGCTTAGAGAACACTTATCATCTGTTGACTGGGGTAACGAAGAGAGCTATCAATATGACAGTTTTCTGAACACTATACATGCTGCTCAAAGAGCGTTTATCCCATATAAAGAAATTAGATCAAATAGAAATGACCCAAAATGGATGAATAATAGGCTCAAATATCTACTAGGGCAAAAGAAAGGAATTTATAGGCGTATCAAAAGAGGTGAGGGTCATCTTATGAATCAGTATATTGACATTAAGAGGGACATTAAAAAGGGGACAAGAAAAGCTAAAAGGGACTATGAAATTAAAGTTGCTAGGGATTCTAAAACTAACCCAAAAAGTTTTTTCCAGGTCTATAGAACAAAAGTTAGAGATAAGATAGGTCCCCTTAAAAATAACTATGGGCACCTTACTGACAAAGAGAATGAAATGTGCTTGATTTTAAATAATTATTTTCTCTCAGTTTTTACACAGGAAGACACTAACAATATTCCAGTAATTAATTTTTACAGTGGGCTAGAAGAAGATAAATTATGTAACATCACAGTCACTAGTGAGATGGTTGTGAGGCAGATAGACAGACTGAAGCAAAATAAGTCGCCAGGTCCTGATGAGGTTTTTTCAAGGGTTCTTAAGGAATGCAAAATGGAACTCTGTGAACCATTAACTAATATTTTTAATTTATCTCTTCAAACAGGTGTAGTGTCTGATATGTGGAAGATGGCTAATGTAACTCCTATTTTTAAAACAGGGGACAAGTCGTTACCGTCAAATTACCGCCCAATAAGCCTGACCTCAATTGTAGGCAAATTACTAGAGTCAATTATAGCTGAGATTATAAGAAGCCATCTCGATAAGCATAGCTTGATTAATGATACTCAGCATGGATTCACAAGAGGCCGGTCTTGTCTAACTAATTTATTAACTTTCTTCAGTAAAGCTTTTGAGGCTGTTGACCACAATAAAGAATTTGATATTATTTACTTAGATTTTAGTAAGGCTTTTGATAGAGTTCCGCACCATAGACTGTTAAAGAAAGTGGCAGCTCATGGCATTGGGGGAAAAGTGCTCTCGTGGATCGAGTCATGGCTCACTGACAGGAAGCAGAGAGTGTCCATAAATGGGGTTAAATCCGAGTGGGGATCTGTAACAAGTGGCGTTCCACAGGGATCAGTCTTGGGTCCGTTGTTGTTTATAATATATATCAATGATCTTGATGAGGGAATTACTAGTGATATGAGCAAATTCGCCGATGACACAAAGATAGGTAGGATAATTGATTCAAACGTAGATGTTAGGGAACTTCAGGAGGATTTAAACAAACTCTATTCTTGGTCAGAAAAGTGGCAGATGCAGTTCAATGTAGATAAATGCAAGGTTCTGAGGCTTGGGAGTGCCCATAACACTAGTACTTATAAATTAAATGATGTAGAACTTAGCCATACAGATTGCGAGAAGGACTTGGGGGTTATGGTGAGCAGCAACCTTAAACCAAGACAGCAATGCCTAAGCGTACGTAATAAGGCAAATAGATTACTGGGATTTATATCAAGAAGTGTAAGCAACAGAAGTCCAGAGGTCATACTGCAGCTTTATACATCATTAGTAAGGCCTCACCTAGATTATGCAGCTCAGTTCTGGTCTCCGTATTACAAAATGGACATAAATTCGTTAGAAAACATTCAGCGTAGGATGACTAAATTAATACATAGCATCAGAAATCTTCCTTATGAAGAAAGATTGAAGACTCTTAAGTTACATTCACTTGTTAGACGAAGAATGAGGGGAGACCTGATCGAAGTGTATAAGTGGAAGATAGGTATAAATAAAGGGGATATTAATAAGGTCTTGAGGATGTCTCTCCAAGAGAGAACGCGCAGTAATGGATTTAAATTAGGTAAGTTTAGATTTAGAAAGGACATAGGAAAGTATTGGTTTGGAAATAGGGTAGTTGATGAGTGGAACAGTCTACCTAGTTGGGTTATTGAGGCTGGGACTTTGGGTAGTTTCAAATCTAGGTTGGATAAGTACATGAGTGGGAGGGGTTGGATTTGAGTGGGACTTTCACATCAGAGCTTATTTCTTGGGTGGCATTGAAAATTGGGTTGGGCAAATGTTTTGTTAGTGGGATGAATTGTAAAGGACCTGCCTAGTATGGGCCAGCAGGCCTCCTGCAGTGTTCCTCCTTTTCTTATGTTCTTATGTTCTTATGTTCTCATGAGCAGTTGCTGTCACTAGATCTGATGACAAACCAGCCCAGTATCGTCACTCCTGCGAATAACATGTTGGCCATATTTGAAGACCTTGGAGACATCTGGATGTTGTGAAAAGTTGAGCATCTGCTGCACATAGATGAATCCTAATTTAGCATCTAGATAGTGCCCAGCTGCTGCAAAATATTTCCTGACAAGCTTTCAGATGAAGCTTCCAGTTTCCCGTTCTCTCAGCCCTGATTAATCGACGGAGACTTGATCATCTCGATGTGTTCAGTCCATAAACAAACAGTTCAACGGTTCATCATCGATGACTTTTTCTTGCTAGGATCTAGCCTTTCCTGAACCTTGTCAAGATGACCATTACAACACAAGTCTTCTATATAAATTCCTCCTCTCATTAACTGGTCATACATTTTCTTGCCTCACTCAGGTCTTCACTGATTGATGCAGCTTCCGAATCACTATCAAGATTCTCAGCTTCAGTACTACTCGTACTGTATTTAGTTTTGTGCTTCAGGGCCTTCCGTCCAAGTCGCTGGCAGTCATCATCACCCAGTTCTTCATACACTTGCTCATGAATCTCCTTGATAATTATCTATTGATTCTGGTACTATTTGATCAGTATTACTAAAATTGTCACCTATTAAAAATATTTAGAGCAGAGTCAACAAGCAGATAGATGCCCTCGGACTGCTCTAAATATGATCTTTCCACTGAGTAAGTTGAAAATCACTTTTGATGAATATACAACTTACAAAAGCTCATGGAGACCTCAACCTGACATCAGATGACCTATGCTTCCTAACAAACTCATACACAAATAACTTGCACATAGGAGACAAACGTGTGACAACGTTTCGGTCCGACAGGCTCGGGGTCAAAGACTGCAAACTTCACTCAAGTTAAAGATCTTGGGGTGAGCATCATACCAAGCACATCCCTTGAGACGCACATCAACCAGATAACTGCTGCAGCACATGGACGCCTGACAAACCTAAGAACAGCGTTTCGACATCTCATTAAGGAGTTATTCACGGCACTACACCGTGTACGTCAGGCCCATATTGGAGCATGCAGCATCAGTATGGAACCCACACCTGGTGAAGCACGTCAAGAAATTAGAGAAAGTGCAAAAGACTGCAACAAGACTAGTCCTGGAGCTAAGAGGTATGTCCTATGAGGAGAGGTTAAGGGAACTCAGCTTGACGATACTGGAGGACAAGAGGGATAGGGGGGACGTGATAACAACGTATAAAATAATGAGAGGTATTGACAAGGTTGAAAACTCAGATGAGTCACAAGGATGTTAGGAAGTATTTGTTCAGTCACAGAGTTGTCAGGAAGTGGAACACTGGAGAGTGGTGTAGTGGAGGCAGGATCCATACATTGTTTTACGAAGAGATACAATAAACCTCATGGAACAGAAAGTGTGGATGTAGTAGCGACCAAGAGCTGTGAATCGACCCCTGAAACTACAAATAGGTGAGAACGCGCGCGCGCGCGCGTGTGTGTGTGTACTCGCCTAATTGTAGATGCAGGGGTCGAGACTAAGCTCCTGGCCCCGCCTCTTCAATGATCGCTACTGGGTCCTCTCTCTGCTTCCTTAGCTTTGTCATACTTCGTCTTAAAGCTATGTATGATTTCTGCCTCCACTACATCACTTGCTAGGCTATTCCACTTCCTGACGACTCTGACTGAAGAAAAACTTCCTAACATCCCTGTGACTCGTCTGAGTCTTAAGCTTCCAATTGTGACCCCTTGTTTCTGTGTCCCCTCTCTGGAACATCTTGTCTCTATCCACCTCATCTGTTCCACGCAGTATTTTGTATGTCGTTATCATGTGTCCCCTGACCCTCCTGTGTGTGTGTGTGTGTGTGTGTGGCGGAAGGGAAGTGGGCAGTAGCAAGGCAAACTGGGCCTTGGGGAGGTAGGATGTGTGGGTTAGCAGGGTGGTGTCCCCCAGGTGTCATCACTCTGTGGTTGATGATCTCATCTCACCTTATCCGGTCCTCACCAACACGGTACTGTGGACCAGGATTTCAATTTGGTGTTATCACTGCGGGCAACAGTGTCCAGAAATGACCAGGGGGCAACTCACAAGTGACTGTGGAATGACATCCCCACCCCTACACCCACCCCATAACACATGGTGGGGATGGGGAGGCGATGGCTGAGGGAGGGAAAGAGGCGCTGAGGAAGAAGGTTATAGAGGAGAAACGGAGGTGAGTAAGAAAAAGAGGAAGCGAGGAGAAGAAGGAGGAAGACGTCAAGAGAAGAGAGGGGAAAAAAAAGAGTGGGACAGGTAGTAGGAGCAGGTTACAAACTGAACCCCAAATACAGCGTTTGTTTTTCAACGCATTTACCTGTTACTGTTTCTGAACGATGTAATCCAAGAGCAAACTAAAATATTCGTTACTTAAGATCGTACCTTTGATGAATTTCGACAGTCTTTCTACTCCCGGAGCCCGGCCATGGGCCAGGTTCGTCTGATGCTAGCCTGGCCAACCAGGCTGTTGCTACTGGAGGCCCGCTGCCCCACATATCCATCACATTCTGGTTGATCTGGCACCTAGTGAAGATACTTGTCCAGCTTCCTCTTGAAGACTTTTACACTTGTTCCAGCCGGGTTTCTGATATCTTCTGGTACGATGTTGAATAATCTAGGGTCATTGATGTTGATACAGTGTTTCCTTATTGTGCCCACCGCACCCCTGCTTTTCACTAGGTTTATTTTGCACTTCCATATCTCTCGCTCCAGTATGCTGTTACAGCAGTGTGCAGATTTAAGACCAGACCCTCGAGTACTTTCCAGGTATATATTATCATGTATCTCTCCCCGCTCCAGTGAGTAGATATTTGAGACTTACGGCTCTATGCGAGCCGTAAGCGATCTCTGTATTTGTTCCAGCTCTAATATTTCTCCAGCTCTGAACGAGGCCGTCAGCACTGAACAATATTCCACATGAGGGAGCACTAGGGATTTGAAGAGTGTCACCATCGGCACTATTTCCCTTTTTCTGAAAGTTCTCATTACCCACCCCGTCATCCTCTTGGCTGTCGTGATCTTAGTCTTATGTTCTTTGAAAGGAAGGTCAGCTGACATAGTTATTCCCAAGTATTCACGTGTTCCTTTCGTTCTATTTGACGATCCTCTTGAGTTATGTATACAGTGTTCCTTTTGAGTTCTTCATTCTTTCCATACCTACGCAGTTGGAACTTATCACCATTGAACGTGATAATGTTCTCCACTGCCCACTGGAAGACAAGGCTTATATCTGACTCACGAAATCGTAATGACACGATTGCAAACAAACCATACCACGGGCGGGATTTGAACCCGCGGTCAGAGAGTCTCAAAACTCCAGACCGTCGCGTTAGCCACTGGACCAGCTAGCCACAATAACATTCGTCCAACTAGGTATATTTCTACACCATAGGAAGGTCAGCATAGGCACCACTGTGGCTAGCTGGTCCAGTGGCTAACGCGACGGTCTGGAGTTTTGAGACTATCTGACCGCGGGTTCAAATCCCGCCCGTGGTATGGTATGCTTATATCTTCCTGTAATTTCTCAGTGTCGTCTACCGTAGTGACTTTCATGTTTATTTTAGTGTTTTCTGCAAATGCTGACACAGAACTGTGACGGGTGTTTTTATCGTACATGGCTATGATTCCTAACGTTACTTAATGTTCCTTAATACGTTACTTAATAGTGGAGCAATGTTTCTTAGTACGTTGGAAAATGAACGCGAGTTATATAGAGTAACGATAAGCTGAAAGATACCACACAAACTACCATCAGTACACCACACAAACTACCATCAGATGCTACACTGAAGCACCACTAGGGTTACTAAACATCCCACATAGACGAGTGTAGTTGAGAGATAAACCAGTCATCTGGTAGATGGAGGACTGAGTCTTCACCTGCCCTTGCCTGAATGACCCACACGAGGTTGGTGAAGCACTGGGAAGAGCAGGATTCCCTGCCAGCATGTGTGCATAAGGCAGGCACTGTCTGATCTCAGTCAGCAGAGCAGTGTCTCAGAGATGACAACAGGAGGTGAATGGTGGAGAATGAATGAAGGTAAGGGGACGAGAAAGAAGACAAGGGGTAAAGAATGAATGAAGATAGGTTACCTGGAGGTTATTCCGGGGATCAACGCCCCCGCGGCCCGGTCCACGACCAGGCCTCCCGATGGATCAGGGCCTGATCAACTAGGCTGTTACTGCTGGCCGCACGCAGTCCGACGTACGAGCCACAGCCCGGCTGATCCGGCACTGACTTTAGGTATCTGTCCAGCTCTCTCTTGAAGGCAGCCAGGGGTTTATTGGCAATTCCCCTAATGCTTGATGGGAGGCTGTTGAACAGTTTTGGGCCCCGGACACTTATGGTGTTTTCTCTTAGTGTACCAATGGCGCCCCTACTTTTTATTGGCGGCATTTTGCATCGCCTGCCCAGTCTTTTACTTTCGTAGGGAGTGATTTCTGTGTGCAGATTTGGGACCATTCCTTCCAAGATTTTCCAAGTGTAGATTATGATATATCTCTCCCTCCTGCGTTCCAACGAGTACAAGTCAAGTGCTTCCAAGCGTTCCCAGTAGTTAAGGTGCTTGACAGAACTTATACGTGCAGTAAAGGATCTCTGTACACTCTCTAGATCTGCGATTTCCCCTGCTTTGTATGGAGATGTTAATGTACAGCAGTATTCCAGCCTAGAGAGAACAAGTGATTTGAAAAGGATCATCATTGGCTTGGCATCTCTCGTAGAAGATGAATGAAGATGGTTACAGGATGAATGAAGATAAGGGGTAAAGAATGAAGATAAGGGTTAGAAAATGCATGAAGGGGTAGAGAATGAATGAGATGAGACTGACCCATGGCCGGGCTCCAGAAATGGAATAACTCTCGAAACTCATCAAAGGTAAGATCTAGGTAAGTCTAGATAAGTGACCAACCACACCTGCAGTGACTAACCACACCTGCAGTGACCAACACGCACACTGCTCTTAAAACGAAAGTCTGTTATGATAAAACAATAAAAGGTACAACTCTCAAATCTTGGAGAGCTAGGCCTATTTCGGCCTACCCCGGGGTGATGAGGAGGTGGGGGACTCTCTTCACCTACCTCTACCCCCCCCATGCCCTTCCCTCCCCCACCCCACTGGACAAGATCATCACACCATCTTCACACTCACTGAAATCATCCAATTTGTATGCAGTCTTCCAGCCGGCTAAGTTACAAACACACACACACACACACACACACACACACACACACACACACACACACACACACACACACACACACACACACACACACACACACACACACACAGGAAGTGGAACAGTTTGGGAAGCGATGTAGGGAGGCAGGATCCATACATAGCTTTAAGCAAAGGTATGATAAAGCTCATGGTTCAGGGAGAGTGACCCAGCAGCGACCAGTGAAGAGGCGGGGCCAGGAGCTATGAATCGACCCCTGCAACCACAACTAGGTGAGTACACACACACACACACACACACGTACATGTGTGAGTGACCTTTATATATCTAATTAAAGAATCATTAGGAGTTCTGTTTAATACAAATGTAGGGCCGATCCTCAGAGGTGGAACCAGGAGCTAGACACCAACCTCCCTTTCAAGTCAAGTGGATTTTACTTGTCGATTACGTATCGTTGGTTTCTGGGTCAGCGTTCTTTGTGCCATGCCTGTGACCTGTTTTGTGGGTTGTTGTACCCTCGTAGCCCGGCCTCAAGCCAAGCTTTCTTCTTTATCACCCAGTCAGCCAGGCTGTTTGTGTTAGCGGCCCACATAGCCTCACAACGCAGCTGATCAGGAGATTGCAAGAGATAGTGATCCGGTTTCCTCTTGAAAATTTCTGTTCCTGTAAAATTTGTGATTTCTGCTGGAGATAAATTAAAGAGTGTTGAGCCCGGGTGTTTGTTCTCTGGTTACATCTACGACACCTTGCTTCTCCCTGGCTTTATTCTACATTTTCTTCCGTATCTTTAACTCCATTAAGTTCTTATCGGGTATCCCTGCGGACCCCATCCTGAATCAGTGCTTTAAGATGCTCGCCTGATCATGCAAGCTATTTGTACCAGTAGTACACAGTCAAATGTGCTTAGGAGATAAATGTAAGAATCCGTCACTTAAAAGATAGCCAGGGGTTCTGCTGGGAATTTCTCTTATGTAAGAAGGGAAGGTCTTAAAAAAATTCTAGCACTTCAACTGACCTGTCTCTTAGTGTGTTCACTGCATATTGATGGTACTTAACATTGCCTAGCCTCTTGTTGTCTTAGTGTGCTCACTGCATCCATGCTTTTCATTGGTGGTACTTACCACTGTTTGCCTAGCCTAGCATTGTTTGCCTAGCCTAGCATTGTTTGCCTAGCCTAGCATTGTTTGCCTAGCCTAGCATTGTTTGCCTAGCCTAGAATTGTTTGTCTAGCCTCTTGTTCGCTTGGGGAGTAACTAATTTCAGTGTGCAGATTTTCACCAAAATCATCCAAAACTTTCAGTGTATAAATAATGGCGTATTTTTTTTTTTTTTTGCGCCCACATTCCACGGAGTACACTATGAGTGTCGTTGCTCCGGTAAGTTAAGTGTTGCCATTTGTATTGGCAGTGAGAGTTCTTTGTGCATTCTTCATATCTTCAATTTCACCTGCTTTAAATAAAGCTGTTAGTGTGCTGCAACATTCCAGTGACTTATATATCACTATATCATCACTGGCTTGGCATCTCTTCTTTTGAAAGTTCTTGTTATCCAACCTATCATTTTCCTTGAAGCTGTAATAGTAACACTGAGGTGACACTTCAGCGTGAAGCTCTGCCCCTCCTCTTGTATTTCAATACAACTTATACGGACTTTTTAAACTCAATTTACATCATCAATAGTAGTTAAATCGGTGATTCTCCCCCGATATCAAGCTGTCGTAGACTAGCAAGTGGTGATCAAGACATGTTAATGAAGAACAAAACAAGGTTAGAATAAGAACATTTAGAATGAGGTGGAATTTGCATGTCGGAAAGAAAAATGAAGGCGGATGTTTCTTAGGTGATCCAGACGCAATAACAACAGCACTGCTCCAGCACGAGTACCAAACAGCATTAACATGTAGAGGAGGAAGGAACGGAGGAGGAAGAGAAAGAGGAGGAAGCTGAAAAAGAAGGAAGAAGAGCAGCAGCAGCATCACAGCGAAGAAGATGAAGAAATAATAATAGAAACCTGCCCCTCTCTCCGTTCCTGCTCTCCCTTCCCTGCCTTCCATCTGTCTCTCTCCCCATCTTTCCTCTCCCCTCTTTCACTTGGCTCTCCCTCCACCTCTCCTCTACCGCCTGAGGACACACCACTCTTCTGACCACGGGTCCCCTCTCACACATACATTTTCATACATTTATATTCAATATTTTTGATATTCAAATGACTATTTTCGATTTCATAAAGTTGAGACCTCGGGCTCATGAACCCAGTGATTGTTGTATCACACACTCAAATTGTATTCCAGCTGAGGAACTTCAGATGACACCTATGAGAAAATATGAGAAAAGCAAAGTTAGACGAACATAGCCTGTATAATACATGTATTTTGCTGGAAAAACTATACACAAATAACCTGTACAGTGTGACAAAATCAGTGTGACTGTAAATGGTCTAAGTCGGACCGAAACGTCGTCATAAGCTCCTCTCTCTTATGTGCGGGTTATTTGTGTATTGTTCCAGTCACGGTATTGTGACTTTTGTTCTTTATGAAAAAACTATAGGCGCATAGAGCAAATTATAGATGAATCAAAGAGCAAATAATGACAAATCGACAATGGCACGAAAACATACGACAGAACAAGGTGAAAAAATAAGTTCAAAGAGAAACAAGAGAACCCAGAGCGCTTAATAGAAAACAAAATACATCGGCCACGGGAAAGGTAAGTAGGGAACCATGTATAGGCGCTATGATCGGGGAATCTTCATATACGTAGATGTCAGCACACCAGAAAATGTTTTAATAAGCTGAGGAAGGAGATGTGTCATTTTAATAAGGATTACAGGTACTTCCATCCAGAGATGTGCAACTCTTCATTACAGGTCAGAGAATGGCAAGAACACGAGAGTATGGCAAGTGAAAAACATTATATTTTAGACAGAGGAACTTGCAGACAATAAAAAGGCAAACCAGGAAAAAAGCAACAGGTGTAACAGAGATACAAAACAGTGAAAGAAAACAAAACAGTAGTGAACACAAGGTCGAACATACAACAGCCAAGAGTACGACTAATACTGTAGAGAAGAGAGTTATCCACCAAATAGTATACTACGAGATGCAACACTATCAGGGTACTAACACTACTGGCCAGTGAGGTTAACATCACACATCATAAAACGAGAGGATGGCAAGACAACAATTTACAAATTTTATGGAAAAGCATGACCTGCACAGCCCAAGTCATCAAGAGTTTACAGCAGGAAGATCATGCTGGTCTTCACGGACTCTGCTAGGCACTTGACACAAGGAGAGAGAGCAAAACAAATAAAGTCAACAGGAATTACAGGTAAATTAGATAACTGCGTTTACAATTTCTTACGAATAAGACACAAAAGGCATCGGTAAAAACTTAAAATCTAGTCCTAGCAAAGAAATAAGATCAGTATGCCCAGGCATGGCCGTGGCACCTGTACTGTTTCTCATCCTTATAGCAAACACAGACAAAAACACAAACAGCTACTTTGTATTATTCTTTGTAAACGATACGAAAATTAGCATGAAAGTGACCTCACTACAGGACACTAAAATCTGCGAAATGATGTAAAAAATAGCTTCCAGTGAGCAGTAGAAAATAACATGTTCAACAGGGATAAATTCCAATTTCACAGATATGAAAAGAATGAGGAAGTCAAAGGGGAAACGGTATGCAAAACACAACAAGGTCACCCCATCAAACGAAAAGATCACGTAAGAGACCTGGGTATAAGAATGTCGGCTGACCTATCTTTTAAAGTTAGTAAACTGACAAGGTGTATAATGAGAACTTTCAAAGCAAGAGAAATAATGTCAGTGGTGCCACTATTTAAATCAAGTGTGCTCTCTGGTTTAGAGTACTGTTCCGTGTAGACGGGTCCATTCAGTGCAGATGAGATAGAAGAACTGGAAATAATAAACAGAGAATTTACTACCCACATGAAACCATGAAACATTTAAACTACTGGAAATACCTCCAAGAACTGGGAATGTATTTTCTGGGAATTAGAGAGATACGTTTTAATATACATAATAGAGATGTTGGAGTGCCTAATGCTAAATCTGCAACCCGTGATATACCTGTAACCGGTGTCAAGAGTCTTTGTACTTCAGCAGCAAGTCCCATAGCCAGGCTTTTCTGTTGCTTGTCTGGTCAACCAGGGTGTTGCTCTTAAGAGACCCACTATTACACCATGATTGCAGTTGTCGAAAGGTTTTGAAACTACATCCTCATTTTCGTTGTCTTTCAGTGCATCCAAAACCAAGTTGTAATGTTTCAACAATTGGGAGAGACAGGAGTGACCTGCTGTAAACCCATCTTGTCCGGGGTTGTAACTAATGTTACATGTGATTAACAATATTGCGTCTTACGACTCTTTTAAAGGTATTGATAATATGGGATGTCAGTGCAAATGTTCTATTTTTTTTTGTTTGCAACTCCTTTACTTCCTAGAGTGGGCAGATGGATATTTAACATCTTAACAAATAGAATTCAGAGAGTAAAAGTAAACAGATTGAAGTAAGAGGCTGCCACAGTGAAAAAGAACTGTTCCTCAAGGCACAGTACTCTCCCCACTTCTGTTTCTCATTCTAATGTCCGATATTGACGAGGTCATAAATCATGCTGATGACACCAGAATCCCCATGAGAGTGGCATCTGACACAGCTAATCTTCAGGCAATTACAAATCAAGTCTTCTAGTGGGCTCCAGAAAACAATATGGTGTTTAAGGACAAGTTTCAGTTGTTCTGCTGTGGAAAAATGGAGGAAATAGACTATAACGGAATACAGAAACTCAAATCATTCAACAGAAGAGTCCCATGCGCGAAATTTAAAAGCAATTATGTCAGAAGATCTCACATTAAAGGATCACAAGAAAAACTTTCAAGGCAAGAGGTGATGAGCCAATGATGATAGTCTTCAACTCGCTTGTTCTCCCCAGGCAGGAATACTGATGGCCGGATTTAAGGCAGGTAAGATTTCTGAGCTGGAAAACGTACAGAGAACTTTCATTGTTCATATGCACGTAATTAAGCAATTGAATTACTGGGAAAGCTTGAAGTCCCTTCAACTGTATTCCTTGACAAGTTGGCGAAAAATCTACATAACACTGTACACCTGAAAAATCCTGGAGGGTCTGGTACCAGACCTGAACACCTAATTCACTCCGTATGACAGCAAAAGACTTGGCAGACGGTACAAAACAAAAGCAAGGGCGCAACGAGTACCTTAAGAGAAAACTCGATGAGTATCAGATGTCCCCGACTCTTGAACTCCCTCCTATACATACCAACAAACCTCTGGCGGTCTTCAAGAGGAAACTGGACAAGTTCCTCAAATCAGTGTCTGACCAACAGTACCAGCTTGGTTGATCTGGCACTGATCCTCCAAGAAACCAGGTCAGGGACTGGGCCACAGGGGGCATTAACCCCTGGAAACTTCCTTCAGGTATCCAGGAGTGTTACAACTTTGATGTCGTAACTTCAATAAAATATTCCTGGCTCCTAAAGGCTGCTCACACTGCTGTCTAGGGGTTATAAAATTACACTGGAATACACAGCAAACCTTGGGCCAGCATGTACTCGTATATTAAACAATATTAATTATTATTAGGAAGGAAGGACAAAAACTCACCTATATAAAATATATCTATATTAATAATAACTTTTATACAACTTATAACTACTACAAAAAACCACCACACTCCAGTTTACATTAACTCGCTAGCACAATGCTACTAATGAGTTAAAATAATCATCAGGGAGGCTCCATGAAACCCCCTCCTTTCTGCAGGCTACTTAGCCTACAGTGGAAACATAAATACTCTCCAAAACACAGGCCCCTGCATACTAGGGCTTTACAAATAAACGTGAGAGCACTCAAACACAAACACCTATGGTGTACACTGAAAAACTTACCAAAATTACCTACTCAAACTACCGCCCAAACATGATGACTTTACCCCCGTCACTGCCCGACACTTACTGTACTCAAGACACCTCTCATCTGCTCCTGTTCTGGCCACTACCTGACTGACAGGAATAAAACGCGTTCGCTTTCAGGGAATAATACACGTTCACTTACAGTATACTACACAGAAAATGACATTATATATGGAGCGTTATTTTATATAAATATTTTTTTACAGTACTCCGTAACAAGGAGTCTGATTCAAGGTGAGCTCTAGGTTCTCCATTTCTCTAACCAAATGTCACTTTTCGTTCTTCAGAAAGTTTCCAGCCATTGAGAAGTTCCGTGATTCTTCCTCTCTGACTGGCGAGGGACCATCTCTCTTTTTCTAATTTGCATCCTCTCTTCTTCTTAATGGCATTTGTCTGGAGCATATGTCTAGTGTCACATAAGAATTAATAAGTCACTTCCTGATCAACCAGGCTGTGGTATATAAGTTGATCTGCATGCGGACAGGTTCACCAGGCGTAGTGTTCACCAGTATCTAGTGAGGTGATGGGTGGTTTCAGCGTCTCCTAGTCACCCATCACCCTCCCAGGGTCACCCATCACCCACCCAGGGTCACCCATCACCCACCCAGGGTCACCCATCACCCACTCAGGGCCACCCATCACCCACACAGGGTCACCCATCACCCTCCTTCACCAATATTCAGTTCGCCTGGACGGACTTAACAGGGAGTTTTGTTGCCAGCAACTGAATTATGTATTAAATCCCTCCTTTTGTTTCCCAGGACCCTCTACCCTACCTCCTCAATATATACATACGTTATATATATATATATATATATATATATATATATATATATATATATATATATATATATATATATATATATATATATATATATATATACCCACACCACACACACACACACACACACACACACACCACATATACATACATAAATAGCAGTTGGCAAGAGGCTCTATATGTCAGAGTCAACATTGTCTCCCCCCAACACGCACACGCGCGCACACGCGCGCACACGCACGCACACGCACGCACACGCACGCACACGCACGCACACGCACGCACACGCACGCACACACACACACACACACACACACACACACACACACACACACACACACACACACACACACACACACACACACACACACACACACACACACACACACACACACACACACAAAATTGGCTCCTGGAGTTCAACCTCACCAAGTGCAAAGTCATGAAGATTGGGGAAGGGCAAAGAAGACCGCAGACGGAATACAGTCGAGGGGGCCAGAGACTACAAACCTCACTCAAGGAAAAAGATCTTGGGGTGAGTATAACACCAGGCACATCTCCTGAAGCGCACATCAACCAAATAACTGCTGCAGCATATGGGCGCCTAGCAAACCTCAGAACACCATTCTGACATCTTAATAAGGAATCGTTCAGGACCCTGTACACCGTGTACGTTAGGCCCATATTGGAGTATGCGGCACCAGTTTGGAACCCACACCTAGCCAAACACGTAAAGAAACTAGAGAAAGTGCAAAGGTTTGCAACAAGACTAGTCCCAGAGCTAAGAGGTATGTCCTACGAGGAGAGGTTAAGGGAAATCAACCTGACGACACTGGAGGACAGGAGAGATATGGGGGACATGATAACGACATACAAAATACTGAGAGGAATAGACAAGGTGGACAAAGACAGGATGTTCCAGAGATATGACACAACAACAAGGGGACACAGTTGGAAGTTGAAGACACAGATAAATCACAGGGATGTTAGGAAGTACTTCTTCAGCCACAGAGTAGTCAGGAAGTGGAATAGTTTGGGAAGCGATGTAGTGGAGGCAGGATCCATAAACAGCTTTAAGCAGAGGTATGATAAAGCTCACGGTTCAGGGAGAGTGACCTAGTAGCGACCAGTGAAGAGGCGGGGCCAGGAGCTTGGACTCGTCCCCTGCAACCTCAACTAGGTGAGTACACACACACACACACACACACACACACACACACACACACACACACACACACACACACACACACATACACATACGCACACGCACACACAAACTAACACACACATACATACACAAAGAAGATCGCAGACGGAGTACAGTCTTGGGTGCCAGAGACTACAAACCTCACTCATGGAAAAGGATCTTGGGGTGAGTATAACACCAGGCACATCTCCTGAAGCGCACATCAACCAAATAACTGCTGCAGCATATGGGCGCCTAGCAAACCTCAAAGCAGCATTCCGACATCTCAGTAAGGAATCGTTCAGACCCTGTATACCGTGTACGTTATTCCTGTATTGGAGTATTTAGCACCAGTTTGGAATCCACACCTAGCCAAGCACGTAAGAAAACATAGAGTGCAAAGGTTTGCAACAAGACTAGTCCCGAAGCTAAGGGGCATGTCATACGAAGAGAGGTTAAGGGTACTCGACCTGACGACTCTGGAGGACAGGAGAGGTAGGGGAGATATGATAACGACATATAAAATACTGAGAGGAACCGACAAGGTGGACAGAGGATGTTCCAGAGGTGAGACACAGCAACAAGGGGTCACTCAGATGAATGACAGGGATGCTAGGAAGTATTTCTTCAGTCACAGAGTTGTCAGGAAGTGGAATAGTTCGGGAAGTGATGTAGTGGAGGCAGGATCCATACATAGCTTTAAGAAGAGGTATGATGAAGCGCATGGAGAAGGAAGAGTGACCTAGTAGCGGCCAGTGAAGAGAGGCGGGGCCAGGAGCTTTGAACTGACCCATGCAACCACAACTAGGTAAATACACACACACACACACACACACACACACACACACACACACAAACGTGGAGAGTTAAGATGGTGGAGGTGGTACTGGAAAACTTCATGATCAACATGTCAGGGACACTACCAGAGAAAAGGGGAGAGGATGAACCAGCGAGACTGGACCTCGCGGACCTTGAATAGTTCTGACATTCATGAGGACATTACATATGAAAGGCCCCTCGGAGCTAGTGATCATGTGGTCACGAACTTCGAATATATTTTAGAGATAAAAGCAGAGAGTGAAGCAGCATGAGTAGGATGGGAGAAGTCAAACTACAAAAGAGGGGATTACACAGGCATGAGGTACAGTGGGAAAGAGAACTGGTGGGAAAAACAGTAAATGAAATGATGGAATACGTGACCACAGAATGCAAGGAGGCAGAGGAGAGATTCGTACCCAAGGGCACTAGAAACAATAGTAAGACCAAAACGAGAGCTTGGTTCACCCAGAGGTGTAGAGAGGCCAAAACTAAGTGCGCTACAGAATAGAGAAAGTATAAAAGATAAAGGACCCAGGAAAATAAGGAGATTAGCCAGAGAGAAATGAATATGCATGGGTAAGGAGGGAGGCCCAGCGGCAATACGAGAATGATATAGCATCGAAAGTCAAATCTGACCCAAAGTTGTTGTACAGCCACATCAGAAGGAAAGCAACAGTTATGATTCAGATAATCAGACTGAGGGAGGAAAGATGGGAGATTGCAAGAAACGACAAAGTAGGTGAGGAGCTCAATACGAGATTCAAGGAAGTGTTCTCATTGGAGATAGAAAGGACTCCAGCAAACCAGGATGGAAGGGTACACCAACAAATGCCGGACACATTACATACAACAGAGGAGGAGGTAGAGAGGCTAAGTGAGCTAGATACCTTAAAGTCGGTGGGACCGGACAATATCTCTCCGTGGGTCCTGAAAGAGGGAGCAGAGGCAACATATTTATCAAAACAGGGCAGCTACCTGAGGTGTGGAAGATGGCAAATGTAGTCCCAATCTTTAAGAAAGGAGACAGGTATGTGGCATTAAACTACAGACCAGTGTCACTGACATGGAGAGTATACAAAGTCACACAGAAGCTTATCAGGAGAAGAGTGGTGAAGCACCGAGAAAGGAATGAGCTTATAAACGACACGACTTCAGGGTAGGGAAATCCTGTGTCACAAACCTACTGGAGTTTTAAGACAAGGTGACAGAGGTAAGACAAGAGAGTGAGAGAGGGATGGGTAGACTGAAGTTTCTTGGACTGCAAGAAGGCCTTCCTTACAGTTCCGCACAAAAGATTAGTGCAAAAGCTAGAGGAGCAGGCAGGAATAACAGGAAAGGTATTGCAGTGAATCAAAGAATACCTAACAAGAAGGAAACAAAGAGTGATGGTACTTGACGAGGTGTCAGAGTGGGCGCCTGTGACGAACGGAGTTCCATAGGGGTTAGTCCTGAGCCGTTGTTGTTTCTGGTACATGTGAATGACATGACGGAAGGGAAAGATTCAGAGGTGTTCCTGTTTGTAGATAACATGAAGCTAGTGCGAAGAATTCAAGTGGATGAGGGTTAGATGGGACTACAAAGGCGATCTGGACAGGCTGTAAACATAGTCCAACAACTGGCTCCTGGAGTTTGACCACCACCAAGTGGAAAGTCATGAAGATTGGGGACGATCAGAGAAGACCGCAGAGTACAGGCTGGGGGAGGGCAAAGACTGCAAACCTCACTCAAGAAAAAGGATCTTGGGGTGAACATTATACCGAGCACATCTCCTGAGGCGAACATCAACTACATAACTGCTGCAGCATATGGGCGTCTGGCTAACCTAAGAAAAGCTTTTCAAGACCCGAGTAAGGAATTATTCAAGACTCTGTACACCGTGTATGTCAGACCCATATTGGAGTATTCAGCTCCATTATGGAACCCACACCTGGTCAAGGACCTCAGGAAATTAGAGAAAGTGTGAAGGTTTGTAACAAGGCTAGTCCTGGAGCTAAGGGGCATGTCCTACAAGGAGAGGTTAAGAGAAATCAACCTGATAACCATCGAGAACAGAAGGGATAGGCGATGACATGATAACGACATAAAGTACTGAGAGGAATTGATAGGGTGGGTAGGGAGAGGATGTTTCACAGATGGTACACAGCAACAAAGGGACACAACTGGAAGTTGAAAATTCAGATGTGTCACAGGGATCTTAGGAACTATTTCTTCAGCTTTAGAGTTGTCACTAAGTGGAACAATCTGGAGAATGATGTAGCGGAGGCAGGAGCTATACATTGCTTTATGAAGAGAAACGACGAAGCTCATGGAGCAAGGAGAGTGAACCTAGTAGCGACCAGCAGAGAGGTGGGGCTAGGAGCTGTGAATCGACCACTGCAGTGAGTACACACACAGGCGTATTAAGTGATTACAGATAGACACACACACACACACACACACACACACACACACACACACACACACACACACACACACACACACACACACACACACAAGGGCAACAGAAATAATGAGGCCAGAATGAGCCCTTGGTTCACCCAGAGGTGTAGAAGGCCAAAACTAAATGCACTAGATAATGGAAGAAGTATAGGAGGCAAAGGACTCTGGAGAATAAGTTGAGAAGTCGAAGAGCCAGAAATGAATATGCACAGGTAAGGAGGGAGACCCAACGACAATACGAAAATGACATACCAGCAAAAGCCAAGTCTGACCCAAAGCTGTTGTATAGTCATATCAGGAGGAAAACAACAGTCAAGGACTAGGTAATCAGGCTGTGGAAAGAAGGACACAGTATCACAAGAAATGATCGACAAGTATGTGAGGAGCTCAACATGAGATTTAAAGAAATATTCACAGTGGAGACAGAAAGGATTCCTGAAACATGGAGGGGTGGGGTACACCACCAAGTGCTAGACACAATACATACAACCAAGGAAGAGGTGAGGAGGTTGCTAAGCGATTTAGATACCTCAAAGGCGATGAGGCTGGATAACATCTTTCCATGGGTCCTGAGAGAGTGAGCAGAGGCATTCTGTGTACCACTAACAAACCTCAACACATCTATCGAAACAGAGCAGCTCCCTGACGTATGGAAACAGCAAATGTAGTCCCAATTGTAAAAAAGGAGACAGACACGCAGCACTAAATTACAGACCAGTATCACTGACATGCAAAGTCATGGAGATTATCAGGAGAAGAGTGGTAGAGCACCTAAAAAGGAATGAGCTTATCAACAACAACCAGCACAGATTCAGGGATGGGAAATCCTGTGTCACAAACCTACTAGAGTTCTATGACAAGGTGAGAGCAGTAAGACAAGAGAGAGAGAGGGGTGGGTAGACTGCATTTTTTTGGACTGTAAGAAGGCTTTTGACGTAGTTCCACACAAGAAATTAGTGCAAAAGCTGGAGAACCAGGAAGGTATAGCAGGGAAGGCACTACAATGGATCAGAGAATACCTGACAGGAAGGCAGCAGCGAGTTATGGTACGCTACAAGGTGTCGGAGTGGGCACATGTGACGAGCGAGATTCCATGGGGGTCAGTCCTAGGGCCAGTTCTGTTTCTGGTATATGTGAATGACATGACAGAAGGAATAGACTCAATCGGAGGAGGACCAGGCAGAACTACAAAGGGATCTGGACGGGCTACAGGCCTGGTCCAGTAAATGGCTCCTGGAGTTCAACCCCGCAAAGTGTAAATTCATGAAAATCGGGGAAGGGCAAAGAAGACCGCAGACAGAATACAGCCTAGGGGGTCAAACACTACAAACCTCACTCAAGGAAAAGGATCTTGGTGTGAGTATAACACCGAACACATTTCCTGAGGTGCATGTCAACCAAATACAGTGGAACCTCAAATTTCGAACATATCACTTATCGAAGATTTCAAAAATAGAACCCTTTTTTCGAACCAACTTTGTCACTATTATCGAACGCACCCCTATTTTCGGACCGCCGGGTACCCGACCTGTCCGCCAGCCCACATAGCGCCTGTGCACCATGAGCCAGTCTGGCTTTGTTGATGCTTGAGTGAACACTAACCTACGCTCTCATTCAAACATTTTACGATTATTTCATTGTGTTTAGTGCTTGTGGGACTGTGAAATAAGCTACCATGGGCCCAAAGAAACTTGCAAGTGGTACCCTGTGATAAAGAAAGTGAGAAACACCATAGATGTGAAGAAGGAAATAATACAGAAGTATGAGAGTGGTGCGAGACTTGCTGAGCTTGCCAGGATGGATGGGAAAAAGTCGACCATCGGTTCTATCCTGGCAAAGAAAGAACAAATGAAGGAAGCTGATGTTGCGAAAGGTGTTAATATGCTAACCAAAAAAAGACCACAGATAGTTGAAGAGGTTGAGAAGTTGTTGCTGGTGTGGATCAAGGAAAAAGAGATTGCAGGTGATAGTGTTTCAGAGATGATTAGTTGCGAAAAGGCAAGGAAGTTGCATGCCGATCTGGTACAGAAAACTCCTGGAACCAGTTCAGTGACAGAACCATGTCCCATTTTAGAGAAATGTTAAAGAGGCGCCAGAAACAGAGGACTGTGGACAGCTATTTTGTGAGACAGGGGTCCAGTGACTCTCAAGCTGGTCCTAGTGGCATTAAAAGACAGAGAAGGGAAGTAACTCCAGAGAGGGTTTTACCTGAAGTCCTCATGGAAGGGGATTCTGCTTCCAGACATTAACCCCAACTCCCTCTCTCCTCCTCCCTATCTTCCAGATGCCATCACCAAACTTCAATAAAGGTAAGTAAAAATTTTATTTTATATTTATATACATAATTGAACACTATATTTGTTGTGTGTATGTAAAACTGTAATTAATCTCTATAAAATATATCTTTTTGTGAATATTTTTGGGTTTCTGGAACGGATTAATTAATTGTATTTCCATTATTTCTTATGGGAAATGTTGCTTTGACTTTCAGACTTTTCGAATTTAGAACTAGCTCCTGGAACGGATTAAGTTCGATATTTGAGGTTCCACTGTAACTGCTGCGGCATACGGGCGACTAGCAAACCTAAGAATAGCATTCCGACATCTCAGAAAGAGTCTTTCAGGACTCAGTACACCGTGTACATTAGGCCCATATTGGACTATGTACCACGAGTTTGGAACCCACACCTGGCCAAGCACGTCAAGAAATTAGAGAAAGTGCAAAGGTTTACAACGAGACTAGTCCCGGAGTTAATGGACATGTTCTATGAGGAGAGGTTAAGGGAAATCGACCTGATGACACTGGAGGACAGGAGGGACAGAAAGGGGGTATGATATCAACATATAAAATACTGAGAGGAATCAACAAGGTGGACAAGGACAGGATGTTTCAGAGATGGAACACACCAAGAAGGGGTCACAATTGGAAGCTGAAGACTCAGATGAATCACAGGGATGTCAGGAAGTATTTATTCAGTCACACAATTGTCAGGAAGTGGAATAGCCTGGAAAGGGAGGTGGTGGGGCAGGATCCATACACAGCTTTAAGAAGATGTATGATAAAGCTCACGGAACAAGTTGGGAGTGACCTAGTAACAACAAGTGAAGAGGCTGGGCCAGGAGCTATGGCTCGATCGACTCCTGCAACCACAGTTAGGTTAGTACACACACACACACACACACACACACACACATACACACACACACACACACACACACACACACACACACACACACACACACACACACACACATACACACACGCACACGCACATGCACACACAGTGTTGCCAGAGGATTATGAGAACTATCAGTACTTGTCCTAATGCTTGTAATTTACTGAAATTAATTACTAGAAGGAATAAAATACTGATGATGCAATAATCCTGTGCTAAGCAATAAATGTAAGTGCTATACTCTACCAGATGTCCTGTGAGAGGAATATAAGTGTTGAGCTCTACCAGATGTCATGTGAGAGGAATGGGGTAAGGCAAGAACAGGTCAGGTGAAGAACATAGTGCGGTAATATACTCTCTCCCACAGCATATCAATACAAGTAATACTCTTGTAGATTTCAACGATGCTAGACGTGTCAAAACGTTCTTGTTATGTGATTATTTGCGGTTAAATGTAAATATAACCCAACCTACCTCAACCTAGCCTGATGTAACCCAGGAACGATATAAAGCTGAAGCTTCATATCGTTCCACATCATGGAGCTGAACTTTTCTCCAGGCTGAGGGACTGACCACCTCAAATACAAGGTGGCCCATAAGTGTGTTCGTATTTTTTTTTTTTTTGCTAAAAATATAGAAAAAAACTAATTTTGATTACAATTAAATTTTAATGTTTCCAAGATTAACATTCTATTTTTTAAAAATAGTCATATATACAAAAAAAAATTAAATAAAAAACTTATTGAATTTAAAACATGAACAAACTTATGAGCCACCCTGTACTATTTCTCCAAGACTGATTACATCTTCATTTCACTACTATACTTACTGCCTCTGTATCTGACTGAAGAAGGCTACTGTGTAGGCGAAACATTTCAACAGTAAAGATACCCAACTGTTGCACCTGTGTCTTAATCTTTAACTTGTCGGAATTTTTTACCATTTTTCAACATAGTGAAATACGTTGCTGGAAGCTGCACACGTTGAGGGATCAAGGAATAAATATTAATTAATTATTTTCACAGCAAAGATCACATAAGTGACGCAAAGAGACCCTCGTACACACATTTGAACTCACCCTCGATATACCTT
The DNA here is from genome assembly GCF_038502225.1 of Cherax quadricarinatus. Lineage (NCBI taxonomy): Eukaryota > Metazoa > Arthropoda > Malacostraca > Decapoda > Parastacidae > Cherax > Cherax quadricarinatus. The sequence continues at coordinate 55,091,645 of NC_091292.1, forward strand.
GGGCCAGAGGCGGCGGCGGCGGCGGCTGCTGCGGCTGCTGCTGCTGCTGCGGCTGCTGCGGCTGCGGCTGCTGCTGCTGCTGCTGCTGCTGCTGCTGCGGCGGCGGCGGCGGCGGCGGCTGCTGCTGCTGCTGCTGCTGCTGCTGCTGCTGCTGCTGCTGCTGCTGCTGCGGTGGCGGCGGCTGCTGCTGCTGCGGCTGCGGCTGCGGCTGCTGCTGCTGCTGCTGCTGCGGCGGCGGCGGCGGCGGCGGCGGCGGCGGCGGCGGCGGCGGCGGCGGCTGCTGCTGCTGCTGCTGCTGCTGCTGCTGCTGCTGCTGCTGCTGCTGGCTCGCTGGCCCTCATATATTTTACATATATGCAAGTCGAAAGACTAAACAATCTCACACTGTTATTGTTCATGGCTAATAACAGTTGTAACAAAAGATCAAAGACATGGTAGAGACTGGTTGCCAGAACTAAACAATATATCTTATGACTATCACTATCACTGCCCTTGTTGCTTAAGGGGCACGAAAGTTCCCCCGTCTTGTAATAACTATGTTCGTTTTTCCACTACATTCTACCTTGTCCATAATTACTAACGCATTTGCTTTGTTTCGTAAGGTAAAGTCCAGGATCTTTCCTTAATTCATGGTATAACTTAACAAATCTTTGAGAACATTTGTGTTGCAGAGGTGTGAATCAAGTTCAGACCTCTGAACAAGAGGGACTTACGTGCCTCTTAACACAGAAAAAAAGAGAAAACGTGATAAATATTTGTAAGATATCAGAAAATAAATAAGGATATCTTAGCATCATTGACAAGTAAAAGGAGAAGTAAGAAAAAGTCACAGTCACAAAAGTTACAAAGTCACAAGACGTGAGAAAGATAAAGAGGTTCAGTAACGATAGTGGGAACTTTAAGTAAAGTTCCAACTGATATTAAAGACGGAAATATTGAAATTTAACACTGCTCGCTTAACTACAGATATATAATCTACACGGATTATAAGGTAGCTCTCTCTCTCTCTCTCTCTCTCTCTCTCTCTCTCTCTCTCTCTCTCTCTCTCTCTCTCTCTCTCTCTCTCTCTTTACACAGGGTTTGACAAGGTTAAGGATCCCTAGTTTTATTGACAAGCTATTTACAGGTTAAGGATTCCTAACTTTATTGACAAGCTAAGAGCTGTTACCTACATCAGCTCATTTGAAATCTATTTTATTGTTATGAGACATACAAGTAGGGAACAGGATGAAGTTGGAGCCATCTATGGGCCAGCATTTTCATTTGATCAACTGACTTTATCTCGTTGACATCATAATGCTGTAGGAATGTGTTCCATACTCGAGTCATCCTGGGGATAAATGATCTCAAGTGAAGTGATGTTCTGGAGAAGGGTACAGCCAGAGTGAACTTGCTGCTTTCTGCCCGTCTTGTGGTATAGAAGCTTGCTTCACGCTGTCCTCAAAGTGGATCCAAGTGTGATATTTTGACAATATTGGCCTTGTACATAACAGTAACGCCACCCACATCCCTCCTGTGTTGAAGGCTCTACTGAAATGACAGATCTATCCAGGATTGATCCAGGCGAGAGATGAGACGTCTTGCTCTGTTCTCTACTCTGTCAAGCAGTCTCTCTCTCTCTCTCTCTCTCTCTCTCTCTCTCTCTCTCTCTCTCTCTCTCTCTCTCTCTCTCTCTCTCTCTCTCTCTCTCTCTCTCTCTCTCTCTCTCCCTATCTCTCGCCTCCCGCTAACACACACACACACAACGTTCCTCCTCTTAACAACCACCACCGCCACAAGACAGTCAAAGCCGCACACTAACAAGCACAATCAACAATCCCTACGTCTTTCTCTTTCCAGGTTCCGAGAAGGAAGAGGAAGAGGATAGAGAAAGAGAGAGAGAGAGAGAGAGAGAGGGAAGGAGGATAGAGGAAGCAAGGAAGGGAGGGACAGGGGGAGGGAGGACACCAACTGGAAAATGCTCCTGACCAACTTGTTTCCTTTTCATAATGCCAGCGGCGGCGGCGGCGGCGGCTGCTGAAGGCTTTAAAAACCCGGAGCTGGAAACAGCCAGAGGGATTTCCAGGGACGGTCACTGGCCTGGCCTGGGACTAGATCCCTGAGGTCTACAAGTATCTAGATGTCTCAGGTCTACAAGAGCCTAGATGTCTCAGGTCTTCAAGAGCCTAGGTGCCTCAGATCTACAAGTACATAGATGCCACAACAATGCTCACATGTGCCACCACAGTGCCCACACATGTTCATCAACACATGTCACAACATTGCTCACATGTATATCAACACATTTACCCCAAGCAATGTCGTGACTTTCTTGGCATTTCTATTAAGTCCCTGATCAGCCAGGCTGTGGTACTTTCCTCAATCTGCATGTAGCGAGCACCAACAACTTCACTGATCAGGATATCAGTAGGAAGATCAGGTCGGCGACTGGCCTGTGATTCCTTAATTGAACAATTTCCTCAAATTCAGAGCCTGGCCAGCTGGGCTGTGGTTCGTAAACTGAACTGCGTGCGGCCAACAGCAACAATCAGGTTGATCAAGCTGTGACCTTCAAGGAGGCCTGGTCTGGGACCAGATTATGTAAACAAAATCAGTCTCAATAACTGCTATTTACTAAAGCCTAATTCTTTCAGTTACTGCGTCGAGTATACTACCAGTGTTCTCAGCTGGTATATTGTAAATAGTGTAAGTTTATTTAGGTACAGGTACACATAAATACGGTTACACACATTATCATACATAGTAATATATGTGTAAATTAAATAAGATAACCCGAAAAAGTCAAAGTGACTTATTTCCATTGGGTTGTTAAGGATATAAGGCAGTTTGTCAGGCCCTGTAGCGACTGATGTTAGAAGTACACAGAGAGAGAGACAGGGAGAGGGAAAGGAATGGGGGAGAGGTAGATGGGAGGGTGGAGGAAGGGGGTAGGTATGGCTAGTCTTCCAGGTTTGGTGGTTGTCAACAAGGAATCAATCTGCTGGCGGCCAGTGTCCACCTCGTGGAAAAGAGGGGGTGATGAGGAAAGGAGGGGGTGAGGGGGGAGGATGAGAGGGGAGAGGGGGTGAGGGGAAGAACGAGAGGGGATAGGGGGTGAGGGGAAGAATGAGAGGGGAGAGGGGGCCGAGGAAATGTGATGGAAAAAGTTTTATATTCCTTACGCGGGAAGACATCCCAACCCAGCACCACTGTTTGTTGTGATGGTGCTCAAGTACTTCCACACGCCCGTGCCACCACCACCAGCACGCCCACACTACCAGCACGCCCACACTATCAGCACGCCCACACTACCAGCACGCTCACACTACCAGCATGACCTCAACATAGGACTGACTACTGGTATGGATACTAGTAGTCGATTCCAGAAGTCATCGCCCCCGTGGCCCAGAGCAGACCTGGGTAATGTCTGACAAATTAGGTTGTTGCACTTGCAACACAGTGCAACGTCAGCTCTACAATCTGATGGATGAAGAAATAACCTGAGGAACGTTTAAAGATGACTACGAGGAGTCTCCATATTTCCAGCATCTGTTATCTCGTCTGCTCAAAAATTTTACCTAACCCAGGCTGTCATTTTCCTTGCTTGTGCCTCTGCCTTTGATGAGTTTCGTGAGTTTTTCTACTTCCAGAGCCTGGCATTGGGCCAGGCTCGTCTGGTGCTTGCCTGTTCAACCAGGCTGTTGCTGCTTGTGATCCACTCACCAACATATTTATTACAGCCTGGTTGTAACTAACGCTGTTGTAAGCCTTGAGTGTAAGATCTTCTGACATTTTCTCTCTAAAGTCTCTCACATTCCTCCTTCGTTCTACTTAATATTTCGTCAAATGCGAAGACAACAGTAAAAGATTAGAATGTCTTTGATGCGTGCAGCAAACTATTTAAAGATGTGTTTGATAAAACTGGAGAAAGCACAGATGTATGCAAGGAAAATAAATAATCAAAGAGGTAAGAGAATTGTGATAAAGGAACTGAGCGTAAAGACATTAGAGCGGGTATATACCTTCCCTTACCGGCCATGGGCCAAGCTCGTCTGGTACTTGCCTGGTCAACCAGGCTGTTGCTGCTGGAGGCTCGCTGCCCCACATATCCATCACAGCCTGATTGATCTGGCACCTGGTGAAGATACTTGTCTAGTTTCCTCTTGAAAGCTACTACACTTGTTCCAGCAGTGTTTCTGGTATCTTCTGGTAAGATGTTGAAAAGTCTGGGACCTCGGATGTTGATACAGTGTTCCTTTATTGGCCCCATCGCACCCCTGCTCCTCACTGGATTTATTTTACATTTCCTCCCATATCTCTCACTCCAGTATGTTGTTATGGCAGTGTGCAGATTTGGAACCAAGCCCTCGGGTACCTTCCAGCTATATATTATCATGTACCTCTCTCTCTTCCGCTCCAATGAGTACTTGCAGACGTTCCCAGTAGTTTAGGTGCTTTACTGGCTCAGTGTGAGCCGTAAACGATCCCTGTATTTGTTCCAGCTCCGATATTTCTCCTGCCTTGAACGGGGCCGTCAGAACTGAGCAATATTCTAAGTGAGGGAGCACTAGCGATTTGAAGAGTGTCACCATCGGGTGAAGCATGACAAAATGTTCAGAGGACTTTATGGGTAGACAGGGATAGATTGTCCGAGAGGCGAGAAGCAGGTACACAAGGGCACAGTTTGAACTTAAGGACACATGTTCAGAAAGTGGTTTGACCTTGACGACAAAGCAGTAGATTAAGGCTCCACACCTGCATTGTTTTAAGTTAAGGTATGACAGGACTCACGAGCCAAGGAGGGAGTAAGCCTAGCAAATGTTAGGAGACAGGATCCGGAGCTGGCACTCGACCCCCTGCAACTACAAACAGGTGGGTACAAGCACGCACACACACACACACACACACACACACACACACACACACACACGCACACACACACACACACACACACACACACACACACACACAGGGGCCAGGAGCTAAGACTCGACCCCTGCAACCACAAATAGGTGAGTACACACACACACACACACACACACACACACACACACACATCTCACTGCAGATAATCCCCCGCCATATGCGAAGAGCACGTTCTTAAGTCTCGTTTGGTATCCCGAGGGGACCATCTTTTTCCCCTCAGTCGTGTGACCAGTCTTCCCCTCAACTATGACGTCACGGTTTAAGTCACACGTCCACTCCTCTTCCTTTATCATGACGTCACGTGACGTAAATATTCCGTTTACGTAACTCATGTTGATTCTGCAAGTCATCGTCCTTGCGGCCAGGTCCCTGGTTGATAACGTGGTCAACCAGACTGTTGGTGCTAGCTGCAAGTACTCCTACGTAGGCATCACAGTAGTATTGTACTGGCGCAATTTGCCAGTTTTCTTCCTAAGAGTGTTGACAACACTTCAGTATATTAATGTATAAACTGGCAGTACTGGAGCGTTGCATGGATACACTCGGGTAGAGATTTATTAAGTCAAGACGTGACAAAGCTTGATAAAGCTCTACATAGAGCGAGGTACCGTCCATAACAAAGGTTTACCCAGCACCAGGTGTATTCTACCACAGGAAGCACTCCAGTTATAACCCACAAAACACTACTCTCCTCCCCTACATAACACGATGCAAAATTTCACGTAGATACAGACAGAAGAGCACATACAACAAGAGCGATGGTTATGAGGTATAAAACATGCAATGGATATTCAACTTTCTGACAAACAGAACACATAACAGTGGCAGCAAACAGAACAAAATCCAGCATTAGCAAAGTAAAAAGTTAAGTTCTCCAAGTGTCGATCTTGGTGCCTTTAGTGTCTCTCATACTGACAACCGACCTATGACAACACCCGCCACAGTTCTGCATCATTGCAAATAGTACCAAAATAAGCATAAAAATCACTTCCGTTGATGGGCATCGAGAATCTTCCTACTCCCGAAGGCCGGCCCTAGGCCAGGCTTGTCTGGTCAGCTAGACTGTTGTCGCTGGCGGGCCGGTGGTCCATGTTTTCATCACAGCCTGATTGATCTGGCACTCGGCGCAGGTACTTGTCCATTTTCCTTTTGAAGATTTCTACATTTGTTACAGCATTTGCAACAGCAAATTCTGAAGGGTGGTCCGGGGGTCAACGCCCCAGAGGCCCGGTCCATGACCAGGCCTCAGAAGAAAATGTAAAATAAACCCAGTGAAATACAAGGGCGCCGTGGGCACTATGGGAGAAAACTGTATCAACATCCATGGGCCCAGACATCTTACTAGAAGGTATCAGAAATACTATTGTACACGAATGGTAGACAGTACTGACACGATAAAGAATTAGACACATGTGTAACTTCTGGGTATCTTTATTTGTAGACGTTTCGCCCTCAAGTGACTTTTTCAGTACATGGACACAATGTGAAGATTGGAGAACTATATACAAAAGATTAAGTAATCAGTCCCTCAGTCTAAATGGTGATGAGGACCATAGTCTTCAAGAATGCGGTGCTCATCACTATCTCCTAGATGGTGAAACGTCTACAAATAAAGGTACCCAGATGTTTTACACATGTGTCTCATTCTTCATCAGAAATACTGCCGGGACAAGCATAGACGTCTTCAAGAGGAAACTCGACAAGTATGGCGGCCTAGTGCCAGATCAACTAGGCTGTAATGAGTATCTGGGAGACCAGGCCACCAGCAGCAATAGTCTGGCTGATCAGGCAAGTACCAAACAAGTTTGGGCCAAGGACAGGCTGTGAGAGTAGAAAAACTCGAAACACGTCAAATTAAATTTTACAAAGGTACACCTCGGATGGAGTAATTTCACCGTGTAAATTTGGACCTAATGTTTTCAGGACAGTCTAAGTTACTTTAGGCATTCCCAGTAAAAAAAAACAAAAAGGCTTTTGACTGAAGTGATACGGACAATTCAAGTTCTCTGCACCATCGATAACTTCACATATCTTGATTTAAAGGTCCTTGTTATCCAGCCTATTCCTTGTAGTAGTGATAGTAACACTGTCGTGATCCTTGAACGTACTATGTTTCCACGGGGTTAACATAGGTCCCTTACATACCTCTTCCGCTCTCTGGAGTCTGTTTTATACCCCCTTAATTTTTACTTCTTCAATTTTTTTCATAGCTGAATCATTTAAATTTGTCTTCTTTAATCATTATATTGCTGTCTGTGGCCAATTGAAAGGCTTTTGTTTATGTTGACTTAGAGATCTGCTGTCCGTCTGTCTATTACCTGGAGTTTACCTGGAGAGGGTTTCGGGGGTCAACGCCCCCCGGCCCGGTCTGAGACCAGGCCTCATGGTGGATGTCAGATCCGAGAACAGGAAAGAAACTCTGAGTATCGTGTGTGTGTGTGTGTGTGTGTGTGTGTGTGTGTGTGTGTGTGTGTGTGTGTGTGTGTGTGTGTGTGTGTGTGTGTGTGTGTGTGTGTTGTGTGTGTGTGTGTGTTGTGTGTATGTGTGTTGTGTGTATGTGTGTGTATGTGTGTGTGTATTGTGTGTGTGAGTAGTGTGTGTGTGTGTGTGTGTGTGTGTGAGTATTATGTGTGTGTGTGTGTGTTGTGTGTGTGTGTGAGTACTGTGTGAGAGTATTGTGTGAGTATTTGTGCGTGTGTGCGTGAGTATTGTGTGTGTGTGTACTGTCTAGAGGAACGCAGCTTGGCACTGTGAGGTTCTCATTTTAACACTGAACATTAATGTAGTAATGGAAATGTTTCGCCCCGAGTGGCTTCATCATTACTTATGAGGACTGAAAAACTATTCGTAGCAAAACGTTTCATTTAATAAGTGTTCAGAACTACAGACATGTTAATATACTTTACTGGTATTAGTTGTTGTTTTTTATATTACTTATAGTTTTTTTAGTATGTATGTAATTATGGTTCTAGAGTGATATATGACATATGTAACACAGACATCGCAATAAAAATAAATAATCCCGGGTTAAGACATTAAAACAAGTTAGTGTTGTGCCTCTGTTAAACGTGTGAAATGAAAACAAAATGCAAATTAGCTATATAAAAAACGTATAATAAAGAAACAAAAATAAACTAATTTATTAGTCAGGATGTCTTTAAAGAAAATGGTAAGTTGGAGGCTGAAGGCGCAGTTATAGAAAATTGTAACTGGTGATATTATAGGGTGAACTGACGTAAATCAATCGACTGTGTTTCTACACCTGTTACAACACAAAACATTTGTACAAGCAGGTGGTGAGGGCTGGAGGCAGAGATGGGATAACGTGGCACACCAGAGCACGTGATCTGCCGCCACCGCCCACACTTCTGGTAAACAACAAGGGAGCAGCTGCGAAAACCCATAAAACCTTTAGCCAGAAAGTTTGGACGAGCGACCTGCCTCTGAGCCAAACATCGTCCTCCCTCAGACCAGCCCCGCCCGCCTGCCCACTGATTACGTCGCCAGGCTTATTGATAATATATTGATTACTGGCTAATTTCTCACACCGACCACAGATGGCAGCAGGGGTGCCGCCTCGCCCTGAGACAGAGACCCACACTAGTTAAGACTACGTTAATGGAACTGACACTGGCCACCACCACGCAAGCGCGCACACCAACTGTTCCCACACGCCTCATTCCTCCCATAACAACATACCTGTAATATTTGTAATGAACAAATCTTCCAGCTTGAGAAGGTTTAAAAAAGCTTTGACCGTGGGCCTGAGTGGCTAGATTTGTCACTCAGTGAGTTGAACTCACAACCAAAAGAACCTGGATTCAATCTTTGGAACATAGAGTGAGATGGGCAAGGCTTCCGTACACCTGTTGCCCTATTTACATCGCAGTAAATATGTACCTGGTTTAATATTCAGAAATTATCCTGGGTTAGTATTCGGAAGTTATCCTGGGCTATTAAATCCTGGGTTAATGTTCGTAAGTTACATTGGGTTAATATTCTGAAATTATTCTGGGTTAATTTTCAGAAGAAAGTTTTGTTCTTTTACTTCAAAAGTGTTCAGTTTGCGAGGTACGGGAGTGGCGGCGTGACCAGACGAACACACGGTAATATCTACTGTCTCTTATATATTTTAAGGGATCGTGGCCCAAGTGGTCAGGTCTCAGATCAAGCATAATAAAGCAAGACTCACGAAATCGTAATGACACGATTGCAAACAAACCATATCCCGGCCGGGATTGAACCCGCAAAACACACACAGCAGAGACGGGCTTATATTAGACGAGGTTTCGCCCGAAGAAAGGCTTTATTAAGTCATACAAAATCTATACAGAAGAGAGGCCGGGGTCGACTGAGTAGTTGAGAGGTCACTGTGATAGGTGGGAACACGGTAGTAGACCTACTGGACTTCACTATGTTGTTATGGCGGTGTGCAGATTTGGGACCAGGCCCTCGAGTGCTTTCCAGGTATATATTATCGTGTATCTCTCTCTCATCCGCTCCAATGAGAACATGTTCAAGACTTTAAGATGTTCCAGTAATTTAAATGCTTACTGGCTCAATGTGGGGCGTAAACGATCTCTGTATTTGTTTAAGCTCTGATATTTCTCCTGCCTTGAACGGGGCCGTCTACACTGAGTGATATTCCATGGAAGCAGGGAGTGTGTTTGCAGTACTTAAGGTGACGAAATAAGATCAAGGAGGTGGAGCCTTCAATGACCCTATTTATTGCTGGATGGTGTCACAAGATTGTGCAACAGTGATCATGTCGGAGGATCTCACCTTCAAGGACCATAACATTGTATCAATCGCATCTGCTAGAAAAATGACAGGATGGATAATGAGAACCTTCAAAACTAGGGAGGCCAAGCCCATGATGACACTCTTCAGGTCACTTGTTCTATCTAGGCTGGAATATTGCTGCACACTAACAGCACCTTTCAAGGCAGGTGAAATTGCTGACCTAGAAAATGTACAGAGAACCTTCACGGCGCGCATAACGGAGATAAAACACCTCAATTACTGGGAGCGCTTGAGGTTCCTAAACCTGTATTCCCTGGAACGCAGGCGGGAGAGATACATGATTATATACACCTGGAAAATCCTAGAGGGACTAGTACCGAACTTGCACACGAAAATCACTCACTACGAAAGCAAAAGACTTGGCAGACGATGCAACATCCCCCCAATGAAAAGCAGGGGTGTCACTAGCACGTTAAGAGACCATACAATAAGTGTCAGGGGCCCGAGACTGTTCAACTGCCTCCCAGCATACATAAGGGGGATTACCAACAGACCCCTGGCAGTCTTCAAGCTGGCACTGGACAAGCACCTAAAGTCGGTTCCTGACCAGCCGGGCTGTGGCTCGTACGTTGGTTTGCGTGCAGCCAGCAGTAACAGCCTGGTTGATCAGGCTCTGATCCACCAGGAGGCCTGGTCACAGACCGGGCCGCGGGGGCGTTGACCCCTGGAACTCTCTCCAGGTAAACTCCAGGTATATTTGTGAAGACAGGTTTTGCTTCATATATCAGAAAGTATATACGGCAGGAACATGACTTATTGGGAAACATGCAGTAAGCACAGTTGTGTATATGTAGACTGGCACCATAACCCCACAAGAGTGTGTTTACGAGAGGTAGCAATTTGTCACCTCTGCAAACTTACATAATACATAAGAATAACACAAGCAACACTGCAGAGATGCATAATGTATAACAAGCAATACACAACCAACACTGCAGACTTGCCTCACACACACCAGCAGCAACAAAACAACACACTTGCCTCGCACACACACCAGTACCAACACAACCAACACACTTGCCTCACACCAGTAGCAAAACAACCAACACAATTACCTCACACCAGTAGCAACACAACCAACACACTTGCCTCATACACCAACAGCAACACCTAGAGTGTGGTAAACGGTGCGACTAGCAGGCAGCTCCCTGGTCGACACAATATATTACTGAGTCACAAGATCTCCCGTCACCCGCCCCAGGAAACCCATTTGTTGATCCTGCCTCCTGCTGCCTTCCTGGTCTGTCTCCTTATGACAGTGACCTCCCGGCTGCCTTCCTGGTCTGTTTCCTTGTGACGGTGACCTCCTGGCTGTCTTCCTAGTCTGTCTCCTTATGACAGTGACCTCCCGGCTGCCTTCCTGGTCTGTTTCCTTGTGACGGTGACCTCCTGGCTGCCTTCCTGGTCTTTCTCCTTATGACAGTGACTCCCTACTGCATTCCTGGTCTGTTTCCTTATGATGGTGACCTCCTGGCTGCCTTCCTGGTCTGGCTCCTTATGGCGGTGACCTGGCTGCCTTCCTGGTCTGTCTCCTTATGACGGTGGCCTCCTGGCTGCCTTCCTGGTCTGTCTCCTTATGACGGTGACCTGGCTGCCTTCCTGGTCTGTCTCCTTATGACGGTGACCTGGCTGCCTTCCTGGTCTGTCTCCTTATGACGGTGGCCTCCCGGCTGCCTTTCTTGCCTGTCTTGTTACACAAGTTCACTATCACCATCTTCAAGAAAACACTTGCACAGACCCAAGTTTTTATTATCGCAACGCTCAGAGTAGAGCTTTATAAAGTCAGGGATGAAGCTCTACACTAAGCAAAACATTACTTGAAGCTCTACACTAAGCAAAACATTACTTGATGAAGCTCTACAATGAGCGAAACATTACTTGATGAAGCTCTATACTGAGCGAAACATTACTTGATGAAGCTCTACATTGAGCGAAACATTATTTGATGAAGCTCTACAATGAGCGAAATATTACTTGACTGAAGCTCTATACTGAGCGAAACATTACTTGATTGAAGCTCTACACTAAGCGAAACATCACTTGACTGAAGCTCTACAATGAGCGAAACATTACTTGACTGAAGCTCTACAATGAGCGAAACATTACTTGACTGAAGCTCTACAATGACCGAAACATTACTTGACTGAAGCTCTACAATGAGCGAAACATTACTTGACTGAAGCTCTACATTGAGCGAAACATTACTTGATTGAAGCTCTACAGTGAGCGAAACATTACTTGATTGAAGCTCCGAAACATTACTTGACTGAAGCTCTACACTGGGCGAAACGTTACTTGACTGAAACTCTACACTGAGCGAAACGTTGACTGAAGCTCTACATTGAGCGAAACATTACTTGACTGAAGCTCTACAATGAGCGAAACATTACTTGACTGAAGCTCTACATTGAGCGAAACATTACTTGACTGAAGCTCTACATTGAGCGAAACATTACTTGATTGAAGCTCTACAGTGAGCGAAACATTACTTGATTGAAGCTCCGAAACATTACTTGACTGAAGCTCTACACTGGGCGAAACGTTGACTGAAGCTCTACACTGAGCGAAACGTTACTTGACTGAAGCTCTACATTGAGCGAAACATTACTTGATTGAAGCTCTACACTGAGCGAAACATTGAAGCTCTACACTGAGCGAAACATTGAAGCTCTACACTGAGCGAAACATTGAAGCTCTACACTGCGCGAAACATTGAAGCTCTACACTGAGCGAAACATTACTTGACTGAAACTCTACACTCAGCGAAACATTACTTGATTGAAGCTCTACACTAAGCGAAACATTACTTGATTGAAGCCCTACACTGAGCGAAACATTACTCGATTGAAGTTCTACACTGAGCGAAACATTACTCGATTGAAGCTCTACACTGAGCGAAACATTACTCGATTGAAGCTGTGTACGAATGGTATACAAGATCTCATCCTCTCCTCTCATCGATTGAAGCTCTACACTGAGCGAAACATTACTCGATTGAAGCTCTACACTGAGCGAAACATTACTCGATTGAAGCTCTACATTGAGCGAAACATTACTCGATTGAAGCTCTACACTGAGCGAAACATTACTCGAGTGAAGCTCTACACTGAGTGAAATATAAACGTGATGTCATCTCAGAATACTAGTGATGGAACCATCTTTGATATACCTTTGATGAGTTTCGAGAGTTTTCCTACTCTGGCAGCCCGGCCCTGGGCCAGGCTTGTCTGGTGCTTACATGATAACCAGGCGTTTGCTGCCGACGGCCCGCTGGCCCACATATCCATCACAGCCTAGTGAATCTGGCATTTAGAGGAAGTATTTTTTCAGTTTCCTCTAAAAGGTTCTACACTTGTTCCGGCAGGGCTTCGAATTGTATCAACATTCGTGGGCTCCAGCCCACGGATGTTGATACAATGTTCTCTTATTGTACCCACAGCGCCTTTTATTTTTTCACTGGGATTATTTTACACATTATCCCATATCTCTCACTCCAGTATGTTGTCATGGCAGTGTGCAGACTTGGGACCAGACCCTCAAGCACCTTCCACGTACACAATACCATGTATTACTCTCTCCTCCGCTCGACTCCCTGTTCATTCTTCTTTTTATTCACTAACGGTCGTTCATTACGACTTAACTTCAGTTCACACACACACACACACACACACACACACACACACACACACACACACACACACACACACACACACACACACACACACACATATATATATATATATATATATATATATATATATATATATATATATATGTGTGTGTGTGTGTGTGTGTGTGTGTGTGTGTATGTGTGTGTGTGTGGCAGTGGCGTGTAAGTGAACATTATAGTGATACTAGAGATAAATGTGGCCTGGGGTGGAAGCATAAGCCAGATACAAGGTGTCATTGCTGGCTTCTATTACCTTCAATTGCAGCTCAACTTTTGTTACCGACGACGCCCAATATATGTTGCTATTATATTGACTCCTTAATGTAAGTAAGGGAGAGAGAGAACACTTGTTTTTGTGGCGTCCAAGAGCAAGTGCACCTGGATGCTCTCTTGTGTGCAAAGTGTCTTACCTCTGTGGTGTATAGTGCATGCTGCATATACTGTGTTGTATAGTGCTAGGTGTATGGTGAACAGTGTGTTGTGTAGTGCTAGGAGTATGGTGAATGTGTGTTGTACAGTGCAGGGTATATTACGGAGTGTTGTATAGTACCTTGTATAATGCCGCTACAATACTGTGATGTCAGTGCTACCATCACCACGATACACCATTGTGAGGTTAGTGCTACTATCACCACGCTACACCACTTTGATGTCAGTGCTACCATCACCACGCTACACCACTTTGATGTCAGTGCTACCATCACCACGATACACCATTGTGAGGTTAGTGCTACTATCACCACGCTACACCACTTTGATGTCAGTGCTACCATCACCATGCTACACCACTTTGATGTCAGTGCTACCATCACCACAATACACCATTGTGAGGTTAGTGCTACTATCACCACGCTACACCACTTTGATGTCAGTGCTACCATCACCATGCTACACCACTTTGATGTCAGTGCTACCATCACCACAATACACCATTGTGAGGTTAGTGCTACTATCACCACGCTACACCACTTTGATGTCAGTGCTACCATCACCACGCTACACCACTTTGGTGTCAGTGCTACCATCACCACGATACACCATTGTGAGGTTAGTGCTACCATCACCGCGCTACACCACTTTGATGTCAGTGCTACCATCACCACGCTACACCACTTAGATGTCAGTGCTACCATCACCACGCTACACCACTTAGATGTCAGTGCTACCATCACCACCATACACCACTTTGATGTCAGTGCTACCATCACCACCATACACCATTGTGAGGTTAGTGCTACCATCACCACGCTACACCACTTTGATGTCAGTGCTACCATCACTACGATACACCATTGTGATGTCAGTGCTACTATCACCACGCTACACCACTTTGATGTCAGTGCTACCATCACCACGCTACACCACTTTGATGTCAGTGCTACCATCACCACGCTACACCACTTTGATGTCAGTGTTACCATCACCACGCTACACCACTGTGATGTCAGTGCTACCATCACAACGCTACACCACTGTGATGCCAGTGCTACCATCACCACGCTACACCACTGTGATGTCAGTGCTACCATCACCACGCTACACCACTGTGATGTCAGTGCTACCATCACAACGCTACACCACTGTGATGCCAGTGCTACCATCACCACGCTACACCACTGTGATGTCAGTGCTACCATCACCACGCTACATCACTGTGATGTCAGTGCTACCATCACGCTACACCACTGTGATGTCAGTGCTACCATCACCACGCTACACTTCTATGATGTCTGTGCTACCATCACCACGCTACACTTCTATGATGTCAGTGCTACCATCACCACGCTACACTATGATGTCAGTGCTACCATCACGCTACACCACTTTCATGTCAGTGCTACCATCACCACGATACACCATTGTGAGGTTAGTGCTACCATCACCGCGCTACACCACTTTGATGTCAGTGCTACCATCACCACGCTACACCACTTTGATGTCAGTGCTACGATCACCACGCTACACCACTTTGATGGCAGTGCTACCATCACCACGATACACCATTGTGAGGTTAGTGCTATCACCACGCTACACCACTTTGATGTCAATGCTACCATCACGCTACACCACTTTGATGTCAGTGCTACCATCACCACGCTACACCACTTTGATGTCAGTGCTACCATCACCACGCTACACCACTTTGATGTCAGTGCTACCATCACCACGCTACACTTTGATGTCAGTGCTACCATCACCACGCTACACCACTGTGATGTCAGTGTTACCATCGCGCTACACTATAATGCCAGTGCTACCATCACCACTATGATGTCAGCGTTATCACCACGCTACACCACTATGATGTCAGTGCTACCATCACCACGCTACACTATGATGCCAGTGCTACCATCACGACGTTACACCGCTGTGATGTCAGTGCTACCATCACGCTACACTAAAATGTCAGTGCTACCATCACCACGCTACACTTCTATGATGTCAGTGCTACCATCACGCTACACTATGATGTCAGTGCTACCATCACCACGCTACACTCTTATGATGTCTGTACTACCATCACGCTACACTATGATGTCAGTGCTACCATTACCACGCCACACCACTAATGTCAACGCTGCTACCATCACCACGCTACACCACTATGATGTCAATACTACCATTACAGCCTACACTCAGCGCTACCATCAACCCACTGCACTATGTACAGTAATGCGCTACTACTAGCTACCTACAATTCATTTTTTGCTGTATTTGACTGAAGAAACCTACCGTGCAGGCGAAACGTTTGAACAATAAAGATATCCAACTACTGCAAGTGTCTTACCCACCAACTTGTCAGTATTTTATACCATTTTTAACAAAACTGCGCTACAACAACATGCGAGGCTATTTATGTACGTGTTAAACTTGTGGCATCACTGGAACAAGAAGGGAGGGAGGGAGGGTTATCCTTCAGTGCACTTGGTGTTTCCATACTTTGTATTGCGGCTAAATTACAGAACGAAGGAGGGGGAACCTTGAACCCATGACAGGCGAGTCGTAAAACTTACCAGGTCATTGAGTTTCAGGGCTTACCTGGCATGGGTTCAAGGCTCACCCGTTCTGTGATCTGTTTACTACCGCGTTTCTAAGGTGGCTTTGCACCGTCTTCCAAGCCTCTTGCCCTCGCAGGGAGTAAATTCAGCGCGCATATATGTAATCGGTCCCACTAGCATTTTCCATGCATAGATTATAGCATATATTTCTCGCCAGCCTTCAGTGAGAGCTCTCAGACACAGTGAAGCTCTTAACGAAGGAGCAGAAACGTCTCAGTTGAGGTGACTTAGAACAGGTAAACAATAGTTTTGGTGAGAGGAAATGTTTTAATGAGCAGAGAAAGTAACAGCTGCAGATACAGAGTAAATACTTATCATTAGCGAGTAATTACTATGACTGAAGTAATGATAATGTAAACAGCCATTTAGGTAAAAAATAGTGTTAATTCACTGAAGATAGATTAGTTTATATTACATTTTATTCACTGAGTATGGCCTTTTAACCCTTTGTGAAAGACGTGTTGTCCTTTAAAGACCCTTTGATAATGATAGCTGAACCTTTTAAGCCTAAGTGACTATACGACGACCCTTTTTAAAGACATTATCCACCCACTAAGTACGATATAAGTTTATAAAATACTAGTAATTAATCAGCTGATAATAAGAATTTAATCAAATGGTTTAATCCATAAAATACGATTAATTTACCATAGAGGCAGGATTAATAAACCTCTGGATTACGAGGGGTAACCCCTTCAGTACAACGACACTCTCGCAAGTGTAATCAATGATTTTTAGTTCCCTTCACGTAACTCCAGAGTAATAATATTTAACCTCAGAGAAAGGCGAGTCATTCAATTGTAACTAAATGGTTATAACTATGATCATAATTTTTAAAGGGGTGGACTGGTAAGCCAGTGGAAGGCCTCGGTCAGATGACCAAAAGCTCCAACGGCGGATCGTCATCGAAGACCCGCGTCAGGAAACACTTGTCCTGTTTCTTGACGAACCTTACCTACCCTAACCTTAGACATTCAAGTTAAAACATTATATTCCATCTTTAAAATTGAATCTCTCTTACTACGGTGTCTTAAAACACTCCACTGGTAATTTACACTTTATGCTGAATAACATTATTATTATTATTATTATTATTATTATTATTATTATTATTATTATTATTATTATAAAAGAGAAGCGTTAAACCCACTAGGGACGAATAACATTACTTCCAGCTTGAATATGAGAACTTAATTCCTCGTCCGTGACCAGTTAAAACAAACTCGAACAAAAGCCACCGTCAATACTAATTCAGTTAATTACCCTATCGTTTTCAAGAGCACTTAGGCCTACGCGAGATAATATTGTCATTATTTGGTTTGTAATTTCACAGGCCGTCGGTTTAACACGCCACGGAACACGCCGTTGAATGGTGATCTCGTGCAAAAAATTGTGTAATCCTGTCAGCCACCGGCCGCCTCCCCTGATGTGACACGCTACTCTCACGCCTTCTGACCTCATCTTCTTCCTGTGTTTACTGAATTTCCAAGCATTGAAATGTTGTAACTGCTACGATAAACGATCCACACTATATTCTATAAAATAATATAAACATTGCAGAGTAGGTGTGGCAGCTTAGCGGTGTTGACGGGACTAAGAGACCGTCCCGCCGGCCGCCAGGGGATGGGGGTGAAGGGCCGCCAACCCTTTTATATCATTTTTTGTCGCGTGTAGGGAAGTGTGGGTAATGGGAGCCTCGTAATCGCGGCTTTTGTTACGGTAATAGACCTGGCTCGTGCCAGACTTCAATTTCAAAGCCTATCCTTCACCGATCACAATGTGGCTTCTCCTTAGGCTTGATAAGTTTAATGCTACCTTCTCCATTTCCTGTTGATTCTTGTAGCTTCTCTCTCTCTCTCTCTCTCTCTCTCTCTCTCTCTCTCTCTCTCTCTCTCTCTCTCTCTCTCTCTCTCTCTCTCTCTCTCTCTCTCTCTATTATCTATATCTATCTCTTTCACACACACACACCTATATATATATGTCATGCCGAATAGGTAAAACTTGCTATTTTGGCTTAAATAGCAACGCTCTTCTTGCCGAATAAGGCAAGTGAAAATTTGTGTATGCAATAATTTCGCAAAAGTAATTCTGACCCTAACTAAAAATTTAGAAAGGACTTAATTTTAAATGAGTTCTTCTAACTGACCAGTTTTACCTATTCGGCACAACATATATATATATATATATATATATATATATATATATATATATATATATATATATGTGTGTGTGTGTGTGTGTGTGTGTGTGTGTGTGTGTGTGTGTGTGTGTGTGTGTGTGTGTGTGTGTGTGTGTGTGTAAGCGTGTGCGTGTGTGTGTGCATCGGTGTTATTATCTATGGATAACTGTCATCACCTTTTGCAAAAAATATGTTAACTAATGTTATATAAATTTTTGACATACCCATTTTTATTTTTGCACCAAAAACTATTAATTTGTATATCACTTTTTAATTTGCAGAGCTCCAGTTAATTTGTATAACGCTGGTTGATTTTTATTCTGATGGGGGGGGGAGGTTGGCTAATCTTCAGGTTGCCAGATAAATCTAAATCTGATTTGCGGGAAGCTAGCACTAACAGCCTGACTGACCACAACATCAGTCAGGATGCCTGGTACGAAACCGTGGTCGCAGGGACTAAATGGTCCCATACCGGAACCATCTGTACGCAGTCTGCAAGTGTCAGCGTTACCACAGTCTTAATTAACCAGAGTGCTGTTATGCACCTTGGCCGTACAGTCGTCAACATAAACTGAATGAATCTGTGAGGCGGTACATAAGCCATACGAACAACATATGCTGAATGAATCAGTGAGGCGGGTACACAAGCTATACAAACATCAGCATAGACTGAATCAGTGTACTCTGCCTCTCCACTAAGGTTTCACACCTCCCCACTTCACCTACCTCCACCCCTCACACTTCCCCTACCTCCACCCCTGACATCAGAGTGCAGCGTAGCTCGCCGGTGAGAGCATTCCACTAAACAATCGCAACATCCCTGAGTTCGATTCCCTGTAAACGAGAGACACACAGGCAAGTTTCCATATTTTCCTGCTGCCCCTGTCCACGCAGCAGTTAAAATAGGTACCTGTGTGTTAGCCGACTGTTAGAAAGCTGCATTGCTGTTTGACTGGCATGTCTAGTGTAAGAAACTGCAGTCCTGCTGGAATGTCAGGGGATACCTTGATGCTGGTGAAGAGGCTCTTAATCCAAGAAATTGGGGCTACTCTCTTCTTGGATCAAATTTAAAGGTGTCAAAAGTATATATAATCGGCCACGGACCAGGCCGCGGGGGAGTTGACCCCCGAAACCTACTCCAGGTATACTCCCCAGACGCTGTATGATCCTTATGGATGATACAGCGTCTGGGGAGTATACCTGGGGAGAATGTTATAATGATAATAGTTCTGATTATTCGACAGTCTGTGTCTAAAGTTTTACATTACCAAGTAACATTGAGAAAAAACAGGGAATTGTTTTACGAGACATAAACTCAGTACCAATCATGAGTATACCACAATTAGTGGACACACGAGGACACATATCAGTAACGTATCCAGCAGACAAGTAACGTCAAGATGTGTAAACACGGTAGAGAGTAATTATCCAGGAATGAAGGAAATAAAAAAAATCGGGGCGCAAGACAAACTCAAACAACTGAATAGAGCTTAAGTTAAATGTAAGAGACCTGGGAGTGATAATGTGCGAAACGAAAGCCACTTAAACATTTTACATTCTGACCGGCCGTGTACCAGACCAGGCTTCCTGGTTGCTGGCCTGATCGATCAAGCAGTTAGTGCTCGCCGCCCGCAGTTCAACGGAGGCACCATACCCCAGCTGATCAGGAAATGTTTTGAGGAATCTGTCGAGTTGCTTCTTAAAGACAGCTAGGGGGTTTGTTGATGATACCCCTTATGCATGAAGGGAGGGTGTTGAAGAATCGTGAGCCTTTAGCGCTTACTGATCTTTCTCTCAGTGTACGCATCGCTCCCCTGCTTTTCATTGTAGGTATCCTGCACCGTCTGCCAAGCCTCTTGTGTTCAGATGTAGTAATTTCGGTGTGCAGGTTTGGGACTAATAAATCTTTTCAGGTGTAGATTATGATGCATCTTTCTCGTCTACATTTTAAGGAGTACAGATTTAGAGACTTCACGTGCTTCCAGTAATTTCAGGTATTTGACTAAATATATATGAACTGTGAAGGTTCTCTGTATATTCCTAGCCCAGCAATTTCGCCTGCCTCGAAGGGAGATGTCAATACAAAACAATATTCCAGCCTAGAGAGAATGAGCGACCTGAAGTGTATCATAATTGGTTTGGTATATCTCGTTTTGAAGGTTCTTGCTATCTAACCTGTCATTTTTCTCGCAGTCGTGATAGTAACATTGTTGTTGTTCTTGAACGTGAGATATTTTGACATTATCACTCCCAGGTCTCTAACATTTAACTTACGTTCTATTCAGTGGTTTGAGTTTGTCTTGCACTCCGATTTTGTTTTGTTTTTTACTTCCATTTTTCCGTGACGTAGTAAGGGAAATAAGTATGTCCTAACTGAACATCATATTGTTGTCATTGACCCACTGGAAAACTTGCTTAATATTAGCAGATATTGGAATGCACATAATTACTTTTCTTCGATATAAAAACGTTTCTTAAATTATTATTATTATTATTATTATTATTATTATTGTTGTTGTCACAGTGAAATGGTAAAATCATACGGGTCATACATTGCCTTGGGAATGGGAGGTAATCATCTTTGATATAAAGAAGAGGAGAGTAACTCCAATACCTTGAATTAAGAGCCTTTCACTAGGATCACGGAACCCCCCACCCCACCGTGAAGAGATATCCTTAAAATTTCTTCAATGTACGCAATGTAAATCCATAAAATAAAACAAACAAAATAAAAATGAAATAGTACACGGGAGAAAAAATAAATCACAAATAATGGATAAAGCCTAAATTCCGCCTGAGCGGCCGACCCCCCCCCCTCGATGGGCGCCATAACGGTCATAAAAAACTAATATTGTGACATCATGATAAAAGGACTGCCTGCCATTTTTATCAATTGGAAAGCTGTTAGCGGCTTGTTTTGGAGGATCAAATGACACTGCCGACACCTGACCGCGCTCCACATTGTCGTCTATATTTCAAATTTTCTGTCCACAGCCTGATTTAGACTAGTGTCCCCTAGATCCTTGAAGGCACGATGCCAATAAGGGCCTCCCCTCTCCCATTATATGAGGTACTAATAGGTGATATATGGAGGTATAAAATGGGAAAACAGTTACGTGTTCTTTGTGCTCTGGCATCCCAGCAGAGAAGGATCGATGGGAGAAACAAAGGCAGTGCTGAGAGGAGGGTAACACGCCTTGGATGCGCTCACAATTATGGCTATATAAACACTAGGCCTCGCGCGCGCCTATATACACACTCGTTTAATTAATTGCTTCCTCTTAAAATTTATATATTCAGCAAGTGAATTAGTAGTTAATATGAATAAGATAGTGATGTTTATGGGTTCATTAAAGTGATCGGCAACATTATTTGTTAATGTGATCTGATTTTTTTTTTAAGATTAGAGAGACGTAACAAGAAATCAGAGCGTCCATCAAAATAATATATAGTAAAATTAACATCTTAAAAGCAATTTTTTTTACTCCCGTCATTTATAAGACTTAACGAGCAGCAAATACGATTAAAAGGCGCAACACAGAGAAATAACATGGCTCTTTAACACACCGCACCCATTACTAAAGTCCCTAGCAGAAGCATTAATAATTATCAGAAGAGAGGGAGATGAAGTGTAGGATCTAGTCTGGGATGTGTCCCTGTCCTTGGATGGACTACCGTACACTCATCACAAACTAAACACATACAATGTCCAATAAAAAAAAATATTTTTATTTTCAAACATTGATTAAGGTCTTAATGGTTCAACATTCCTTAATATTCCAGCTGCGTGTACTTATATGATACTGCTCCTATTAGGAAAAAAAAAATAGCTGCAGGGTTGTAGCGCCCGGCTGGTGCTGCCATCTGTGGCAGCCATGAAGACCCCCTCCCCCGTGCTTCTCAAGGACACTTTCATCATCATCCTTCCCACGACATCTTCACCCCTCGGCCTCTTTAGAGTACTTTTGAAAGGATTATATGACCCAAAGTGTGAAGGGGGTCGTCTAGCGGCGCGTAAACGTATCCATGAAGATAGGATACTTTTCTGAAGGTAAGAATACTTAGTCCATGTACACGAGTTCACTGTTGTAACATTAATATCAACATCGCTGTACCATCATTTGTCTACAGTTATGTAACTTTTTAAACACTGCTTCTTCACATTTATTACTCACATACAATAAAAATTTATCCGAAATACATTACTTAAGGTAAGATTACCTAATAAAAAATTGGCAGTAGACCTGACTGACCACTGGTCATCTTCACGACCTTCAGAGACGACCCTGGACATCTTTGACCTATGAGTGGTTACAACCACGCCCATACTATATTAATCAGTAATTCATAAGCCCGTACAGAAGGGAGGAAGGGTAATACATCTGGAGAATGGGAGGCAAATATTTTTCATCCTAATAAGCAGAGCCTAGCTCCAATTCCTTGGATAAAGAGCCCTTCACCAACACTACGGTATCCTCCTTAACTGGTACGCCCATACAGACTGCAGAGGAAGGTGTGGTGGGGCAGTGTGGCCAACAAGTGTCGCAGAAGGTGGAGGCGGGCCAATGGAGCGGCCCTGGTCAGCGGCAGCAGCAGCGGCCCGCCGCCACGCCACAATGAGCAGGTTGTTGCTGATATACAACACGTGATAACAGGTATTACCTGGCCCAACACCTGAGCCCCAGCCCCACCACGGGCCACGTCTGCTCCCACACACCAGTAGCACCAGTAGCTCCGCCAGTGCACCAGCAGTCCTAGCACCGTCAGTTATACCAGCATCCGAAGCACCAATAGTTCTTCCAATTGTACCAGTAGCATCACCATTTGTAGCACCATTAGCTCCGCCAATTACACCAGCGATAATAGTTACAACAGCACCAGTACCACCATTAGCTTCGCCAGTTACACCAGCGATAATAGTTATAACAGCACCAGTACCACCATTAGCTCCGCCAGTTACACCACTACCCTTAGCACCAGTGGCTTTACCAATTATACTAGCAACATCAACACTCGTAGCTGTAGCACCATTAGCTCCGCTAACTACAGTAGCTCCTGCACACCATTAGTATCGGCATGTGTAACAGCAGACTACCACCGGTTGCAGTACCAACATTAGCAGCTGTATTCCTAGCAGCTGCAAGGAACAGCAAACTAACGCCGCATCACCAATAAAATATACCAACAGAACAACAAGCCAACCAACATGAATAGCTACGAAGACTGCTAATATACGTATGCTCATCAATCAGGCTGTTGGTGCTTGCTAACTTAATAAAGCAGTCTGCTGCAAGCATCACAACCCGGCTACTCATCAATTGCTTGGCGGAACTGCACGGCTTTACTGTTGATAGTGTGAGAGGGCTACCTTGTGTTACTGTGGGAGGCGGTGGGTGAGCATCGGCTGGGTGAGCTACTAATAAAGTTACTGTGGGAGGCGGTGGGTGAGCATCGGCTGGGTGAGCTACTAATAAAGTTACTGTGGGAGGCGGTGGGTGAGCATCGGCTGGGTGAGCTACTAATAAAGTTACTGTGGGAGGCGATGGGTGAGCATCGGCTGGGTGAGCTACTAATAAAGCAGGTCTACATATCCACCACAACAACACCCGGAGACACCCACACAACACTCGATCCACTCCTGAGGTGCAGCCACCACCAATTAACCGCAGAAGACAAGTGCTGAAGATGCTGGGAGAGGACAAGAATGTGTTGTTGGTGAGGAGGATGAGAAAGAGTGGGGATAAGGGGGTGTGGGAGAAGTAGTGTGTGGGAGGGAGACGAGGACGGGGTGAGTGTGGGCAGCCACGCCCACACCATCAGACCACTGTCATCACCACCAGCGCCCCAAGTAATGCTTCAACCCGCGCCTCCACACCACACGCCACCCACCACACGCCCACCTGTTTACTACACGACCTGTATCACCACACTGTATACCTGTGATATATCTGTGACCAGTTACAAGAGTATTCCTACTCCCGCAGGCAGGCCTGGGCCAGGCTTGTCTTGTGAATGCCTGGTCAACCAAGCTGTTAGTGTTGGCGTCCCGCAGGCCCACATATCCATCACAGCCTGATTGATCAAGTATTTACCTGATGCCTGGAGGATGCTTCTAGAGGTCAACGCTCCGTGCCCCGGTCCCAGACCCGGCTTCCCGGTGCATCAAGACTTCATCATCCAGGCTGTTTGTGATGGCAAACGTATTAACAGAGGAACTTGAATCTCCTCTTGAAGACTTCTACTGTTCTAGCGGTGTTTGTAATATCTACTGGTAGAACGCAGAATAGTCGACCTTACAAATGTTGATACATTGTTCTGTTATTGTGCCCATGGCGAACGTACTTTCACTGGCTTTATTTTACATTTCCTCCCATAACTCTCATTGCAGTATATTGTTATGGTAGTGTGTAGGTTTGGGACCGGCTCTGAGTTATCTTCAACGTACATATCCACTCCGGAGAGTACATATTCAGGACTTTGAGGCGTTCCCAGTAATTTAAATGCTTTAGTGAATCTACGTGAGCTGTAAACGATTTCTGATCTGTTCCAGCTTTGATATCGCTCCTACCTTGAATGGAGCCGTTGACAGTGAACAGTACTCTAAGCAAGAGAGCACAATTGATATGAATAACAGTACTCTAAGCAAGAGAGCACAATTGATATGAATAACATCACCATTGACATTTTTCCTTGGTTCTGAAAGTTCTTTTTATCAACTTCGTCTATACACAAATAACCCGCACATAAAAGAGAGAAGCTTACGACGACGTTTCGTCGGACCGAAACGTCGTCGTAAGCTTCTCTCTTTTATGTGCGGGTTATTTGTGTATCGTTCCAGTCACGGTATTGTGCCTTATTTGTTATCAACTTCGTCATTTTTCTGATTGTCGCCATATTTGCCTTACCTTTGATGAGTTCCGAGTTTTTTTTTTTTTTACTCCCAAAGCCTGACCATTTGATAGGCCTTATTGTGTTCTTTAAAATATAATATAAGCTGGCATTATTATAACCAGATCTTTCACATATTCCTTTAGGTTTATTTAGTAATCCTCCTACAATGTCGCTTTTAAATTCCGCATTCGTCCAGTCTCTAAGCAGCTGGAATATTTCACCACTGGATATCATGTTCTTCTCTCTACTGGCCACTCGAAGACTTTCCTTATACCCTCTTTCATTTTTTTTCGTATCTTCTACCGAGATGACTCATGCTTATTGTGGTATCATCCGCAAATGATGATAGGAAATTGTGTCCAGTGTTTTTATCCGAGTCCGCTATGTGGATAAGAAACAGTAAGGGCGCCATGACCGTGCCTTGGGGTACAGAGGTTTACTATGTACGACACACTGTACCCACACTCACTGTACCTTCACTCACTGTACCCACACTCACTGTACCTTCACTCACTGTACCCACATTCACTGTACCTTTACTCACTGTACCCACACTGTACCTTCACTCACTGTACCCTCGATCACTGTACCCACAGTCACTGTACCCTCACTCACTGTACCCACACTCACTGTACCCTCGATCACTGTACCCACACTCACTGTACCCTCGATCACTGTACCCACAATCACTGTACCCTCACTCATTGTACCCACACTCACTATACCTTCACTCACTGTACCCTCGCTCAGCTCACTGTACCCACACTCACTGTACCCTCGCTCACTGTACCCACACTCACTGTACCTTCACTGTACCCACACTCACTGTACCCACACTCACTGTACCCTCACTCACTATACCCACACTCATTGTACTCCCATACTATACCTCCACACACCATAGATATAACACTTCTTAATCATGTCAGTGGGTCGAAACTTTAAAGAGGCGAGACCAATAGCTTGAGCTCGCTCCCCCAAAATCAAATAGGTACACTACATGAAAAAGATAATCACACACACACATAAAACACACACACACACACACACACACACACACACACACACACACACACACACACACACACACACACACACACTCACATACAAGGGAAATCGACCTGACGACACTGGAGGCCAGGAGAGGTAGGGGGATATGATAACGACATATAAAATACTGAGAGGAATTGACGAGGTGGACAGAGAGAGGATGTTCCAGAGATGGGACACAGCAACAAGGGGTCACAGTTGGAAGTTGAAGACTCAGATGAATCACAGGGATGTTAGGAAGTATTTCCTCAGTCACAGAGTTATCAGGAAGTGGAATAGTCCGGGAAGTGATGTAGTGGAGGCAGGATCCATACATAGTTTTAAGAAGAGGTATGATAAAGCTCATGGAGCAGGAAGAGTGACCTAGTAGCGACCAGTAAAGAGGAGGGGGCATGAGCTGTTACTCGACCCCTGCAACCAAAACTAGGTATACACACACACACACACACACACACACACACACACACACACACACAGTGTAACACTAAAGGGTCTTGCTTATTTATAATTAAAGAGAGCAATGAATCACACGTCCATTACGTAGCCTGCTCAGGGGGACTACACACGTCCATTACGTAGCCTGCTCAGGGGGGCTACCACGCCCATTACGTAGCCTGCTCAGGGGGGCTACACACGTCCATTACTTAGCCTGCTCAGGGGGGCTACACACGTCCATTACGTAGCCTGCTCAGAGGGGCTACACACGTCCATTACTTAGCCTGCTCAGGGGGACTACCACGTCCATTACTTAGCCTGCTCAGGGGGGCTACACACGTCCATTACGTAGCCTGCTCAGGGGGGCTACACACGTCCATTACGTAGCCTGCTCAGAGGGGCTACACACGTCCATTACGTAGCCTGCTCAGGGGGCTACACACGTCCATTACGTAGCCTGCTCAGGGGGGCTACACACGTCCATTACGTAGCCTGCTCAGGAGGGCTACCACGTCCATTGCGTAGCCTGCTCAGGGGGCTACCACGTCCATTACGTAGCCTGCTCAGGGGGGCTACACACGTCCATTACGTAGCCTGCTCAGAGGGGCTACACACGTCCATTACTTAGCCTGCTCAGGGGGGCTACCACGCCCATTACTTAGCCTGCTCAGGGGGGCTACCACGTCCATTACTTAGCCTGCTCAGGGGGGCTACCACGTCCATTACTTAGCCTGCTCAGGGGGGCTACCACGATGAATTATAAACATGCGTGTGATCACCCTCTTAATTACCTACACAAGCAAAGTGCGAGTACGTTTCAGAGTATATTTTCACGGAGTTTACCTCTTCTTGGATCCCGAGGTTATTAGTCCCGTGGGCCGGTCCAGGACCAATGGTCACTGGCTTTATCAGTCTGGCTGTTGGCGCTATTATTATTATTATTATTATTATTATTATTATTATTATTATTATTATTATTATTATTATTATATTCGTCGGAAGCACCAAGCCCGGGAACGGGATAATCAGATTTGATAAAAAGAAGAGTAACTCAAATACCTTGCATCAAGAGCCTATCACCGGCATCAAGGTACACCCTCCCCCCCCCGGTCTTCCCATGCAGGAAACTCTGCAGGAAACTAACGCGACGGGCTGGAGTTTTGAGACTCTCTGACCGCGGGTTCAATCCCGGCCGGGGTATGTTTTTTTTTTCTGCAGGAAACTCTCAACTTCCCTCTTGTTGCACATTTATTGTCTCTAGGTTTGTAATTCTTCTCTGTATTCGACTGATGACCCCCTGCGGCTTGGTCTGGGACCGGGGGCGATGACCCCCGAAATCATCTTCGCATTACCTTCAGGTGACGTCTTATCTTTAGGATCAACACAAGTTTACACATTTTGTTTCCCATCAGGAGAACTTTCGTCAGGACAAATATCTAATGTGGCACATGTGTCCTACTCATCAGGCTTGCTTGTTGACCACCTGGTCAACCATGCTGTTTGTGCTAGTGGTTCGCACACTCACATAGCTATCCCAACCCGGCTGATCAGGAATCTGCAGACGTAGTGCTCTAGTTACCTGTTCAAAATTAGGCCTGCCCTCCCTTTCCTTGGATTGAACCTAATTGTCTCTCGTTCCCCCAGGTGGTGCTCTATGACTCCTAGTTAATATAATAAGGTATATTTTCAAGCACTGCTTTCTTGCACTGTGAGAACAGTATTAAAGTCGTGGGAGCACCATTGATTTGAAAGGTACCATCACTGGCGTTGCTTCTCTTTGTTTTCCAGACCTTTGTTACAATTTACTTATTGAGTTCTCTAAATGACATCTGACGTAAGCCTTTTACTTGCTTCCTCCGTTCTATTAAATGGTCTGCTTGAGTGCTCTAAACTGTGCTTCTCTTTGAATTCTTCCACTACCTCAGCAGTTGAAATTTGTCACCACTGCACATCATGTTATTTTTCATTTGTTAAATTAGACACATGTGCAACTCTTGGGTATCTTTATTAAGGAAACGTTTCGCCACACAGTGGCTTCATCAGTCCATACAAAGGATAAACTTGAAGAACAGGAGGAGAATGAGGTAATCAGTCCCTCAACCTTGAGTCGATGTGGTCAGTCCATCAATCTTCAATAGAACACGGCATATGAGCGGAGAAGCAGCTTATAAACCGTATGGCAGGAGAGGTGCAGCAGTGGTAGGTGGTGATTACCTCATTCTCCTGTTTTTCAAGTTTAACCTTTGTATTCTTCATTTATTCATTAGAAACCTTTGTCAATATATGTTAGTACGTCTTTTTTCATAATTGTTTGGGATCGTTCACAGTGATATGAAGCGATGGCTAGTGTTATTATGTGTGCTTGCTATAAGGCTGAAAAAAAAACAATGGAGGTACTAGGACTGTAACTTGTGGTACTGAACTTCTTAATCCGTCGAGACTGGACTCTGTTTCTCTTTGTTAGAAATCTTGATATCTACTTCCCTACTTTTCTTCTTTTACCTACAGTAGTCATCCTGTTTTACTGTGTATCACTCTTATGTTCTTATGAGTGGAACAGTCTACCTAAGAGGGTGAATAAAGCTAAAACCTTGGGTAGTTTCAAGTTTAGGCTGGATAAATACATGATTGAGAGGGGTTGATGAAAATTAGACGTGCAAGGGTATCTGTGGAAAAAGACACTTACAGTTCAGGACATTTATTAAAGGGTTTCGCCATGGCTTTTCAGTCCTATTAGTGAAGAAGCCACTCGTGGCGAAACGTCGTCCAACTGTACATAAGTGTCAGTGGCACCATTTTCCTCATCTGGGTAATACAGCCATCCAGTGGCTTTATCAATACAGATTCTAGGACATAACTTGAAGACAGAATTTGAAGGGGGACTTGCACATGAGTCAATAGATTTATCAGAGCTTATTGTTAGGGTAGCAAAGTGGGTTTGGCAAATATATTCTGCTAGTGGGTTGAGTTGTAAAGAACCTGCAGGCCTACTGCAGTGTTCCTCCTTTCTTATGTTCTTATGTACTCCATGATCACATTTACAAATGCCTCGGTAAAATTAATCTAGACCACATCTGCGTTTTGGTCTTCTTCTAGAGCCTCAGTAATTTGTGTCATAAGGACCTGCCTCGCATGGGCCAGTAGGCCTTCTGCAGTGTTCCTCCATTCTTATCTTCTTATAATGATCTCATAGTTTTGGCAGCCATGCTCGTCTTGTGATGAATGGTTTGAAAAACCGACAAGTTGAAGATTGAGACACATATGCAGCATATGGGAATCTTTATTCAGGAAACGTTTCCTGTGTGGCGAAACGTTTCCTGAATAAAGATTCCCATATGCTGCATACATGCTCGTCTTGCTCTAAATCCAGTTTGACATGAGTTGTATATGTCATTTTTTTTTTTACCTTAAAAGGAAGTAGTTGGAAAACCCCGATGTTGATGCCTCTTTTGGTCTTAGTATCTTGACTGGAATAGAAGTGTGTGACATCATTTTTATTGGTAGGTTTCCGATAAACTTGAAATCTTAGGTTGTTGTCTACTTTGTGAATGAGGACGTCGAGGAAAGGTAGCTTGTCATTGGACTCTTCTTCTAGTGTAAACTGGATCGCCGGTTCAACTGCGTTCAACTGCTCAACGCAGTCGAACCGACGATCCAGTTTACACTAGAAGAAGAGTCCAATGACAAGCTACCTTTCCTCATCGTTTTTTTCCTAGGAGAATACCGAATTTGTAGTCCTGAGTTTCTTGACGAGGAATGTACATACATTCACCAAACCTTCAATGAGTTACATTTTCCTTCCTTTTTCATCAAAGACTGCAAGAAAAGAGCTCTTCAGATCATTAATTCTCCACGCACAAACGCCACTCCCAACAAAGTTATAATTCTTCCCAATAGCCAGGTTGCACTGAACGTTTCTAAAGTACTTTCACAAGCTAACACCAGAGTCGCCATCGCTTCCAGCACTTCAATAAAGGATCTAACCAGAACAAAATCAAAGCACCACGAACCAGTCAATGCAGGGGTTTACACTATACCCTGTGGAGGCTGCGACAAGATTTATGTAGGTGAAACAGCAAGAAACCTCGACACCCGCCTCAATGAACACATTTACGCATGTAGGAACGATAACTTGAACAACGCCTGTGCACAACACCGAAATTCCACCAATCATCTCATGAAATTTAGGGACGCCCAATTAGTGATCAAAGAAACTAATTTCCGCAGACGCAAGTGCCTCGAATCAGCACTAATCGCTGTTTCGAATACAATTAAACAAAACAAAGGCATTTTAATGTTCAAAACAAAGGCAGCTTCACCATCTCTGAAGTCTTAGCAAAAATCCTCCTGAAAACAGTAATCCCTGCCATCACATAGTCTCTCCTGTTAATACTACACAAAGCACATTACAGAGAGTGAACACTGAAACAGGCCTTCTCTATCCAGTCTATATTTGTCTAACCTATTTTTATGTTACCCAAGTAATAGCTTTTATATCCTTTTACTCATGTACGAGTTAATTGCTCTACCATATTGTATTACTACTACTACTACAACTTATGTCACTACTACTACTACTACCACTAGTATTGCACCTCACTCTGAGCCTATATATACCCTCTGTGTCCATGTACTGTTTGTAACGGCTTGACAAAGCTCTTGGAGAGCGAAACGTTGCCACAATAAAATGTCACATTAGTTGCACTTGTGTCCTTTTACTTTACAATCAGTCCTAATACAGAGAAAACTAAGAAAACGAGTATACATCGTGGCAGGAGTCAGGTAAGAGTCGCGTGGGTAGTAGTAGTAGTAGTTGTTGTTGTAGTAGTAGTTGTAGTTGTAGTTGTGAAGAGACGGGTTGGGTTGGAAAAGAACCTGTCGACATAATGTATTAGGACTGAAGAAGTCATTCGTGGTAAAACGTTTCCTCTAATAAATGTCCTTAACTATACACAATTATCTTTTTCCACATAATGTGTCTTATTTTTTGCCATCGCTCTCCTGCTTCTTTTGTAATGAGGAATGTCTGCCCCTCAGATTTCACCTAAAATCTAAGCTCTTCCACCGAAGAACACTTGAGTGTTCACGCTTATAACTATTAATATTTCTCCGGCAATACAGCATTCCATGTATCAGTTGCAGGTGCTGCCTGCAGGGCCATGTTGTCAGGTGCTGCCTGCAGGGTCATGTTGTCAGGTGCTGCCTGCAGGGTCATGTTGTCAGGTGCTGCCTGCAGGGTCATGATGTCAGGTGCTGCCTGCAGGGTCATGTTGTCAGGTGCTGCCTGCAGGGCCATGTTGTCAGGTGCTGCCTGCAGGGTCATGTTGTCAGGTGCTGCCCGCAGGGTCATGTTGTCAGGTGCTGCCTGCAGGGTGTCAGGTGCTGCATGTTGTCAGGTGCTGCCTGCAGGGCCATGTTGTCAGGTGCTGCCTGCAGGGTCATGTTGTCAGGTGCTGCCTGCAGGGCCATGTTGTCAGGTGCTGCCTGCAGGGCCATGTTGTCAGGTGCTGCCTGCAAGGCCATGTTGTCAGGTGTTGCCTGCAGGGTCATGTTGTCAGGTGCTGCCCGCAGGGCCATGTCAGGTGCTGCCTGCAGGGTCATGTTGTCAGGTGCTGCCTGCAAGGCCATGTCAGGTGTTGCCCGCAGGGTCATGTTGTCTATTTCTTATTGTGGAGTCTGGAGAATTTGTGCTAATATCAGATACATGATTTTAAGGTTGGGCAAAGTTTGTAAAGAAATTTTCTGGGTCTTCAGTTCCTGTGTTTTTGATTGAAATATTGAACAGTGTTTCATACGTTATTACAGTATTTAGCTCATTCTTCATCACTGATGCATGAACCTTCTTTGAGCAGAGGGGATTTATACTTGGATTTTTGCGTATATGAAAAAGATATTACGAATTTTTCCCGATTTTCGGAATGCTTTATTTTTGTTTCTTTATGTTTTTCTTGTGTCTGGTATAAGTGTTTTAGTTTATCCTCTAAATCATCAATTTCTACATGTAAATTATCTTTTCTTTCTTGTGGTACTTATGTTTTCTTCAAGTTTAAGACATTCCCATGACATGATAACAAGAATTAAGCCATACTTGTCGATGTACTTTATTAAGCCAGACATAGAGCCTTCATTCACTCTTATAACTCTACCATCATTCTACCAGGTGATCTAAAGAACTGGAGTTACTCTCACGTTTCTCCGATCAAACCAGCTTGTACATAATTGTTATGTTCAAGCGATTCCTGAAGATGGTAACGCATTTATTACCGAAACATTGATCCCAATATATATATATATATATATATATATATATATATATATATATATATATATATATATATATATATATATATATATATATATGATGGGGTCCACCTCTGGTGTAACTCGTGGGACCCACAGCCTCGGAGAAGGCTTCAAGGAAAAATATTTGGATTTCTTCCTGAAGCCGTTTGAATATTCAACTTCCTCTACCACCCCAACTTTTCATTCTTTTTTTACCAACAGGAATATTTTATTACATAATATGGTACAGAAGATTTAAGAGATACATTGTTGATATAAAGGTGTCATATACGGTACGTGTTGTTACGTGTGTATCACCGATTATAAGGCGAAAATCTCATCCAGCTCCTCAGAGCTGGGGTGTGTGCCCAAAATACAGCAGGCATTTCCCCTTTGAACAGTCGCACTGAGCCGCTGGAACAGAAAACTAGCTGCCCTGGGATCCCTAGTTACCCTGATGAGTCTTTTTCCCAGCTCCTTAAGGAATTAAGATGCATTCTTTCCCCATGAGCCAAGGGTCTCTGAACCTATGGGAACAAACATATAATGATGGGCAAGTTCTCCATATTTTCTAGACTTTTGGGACTCCCTGAAGCTGGCAGCTGCCCCTCCTTCCTCCCTGGTGTATTGGAGATAGGTATCAGCCAAGGTAGATGCACATGTATAGTCCCACACCACCTGCTTCCCATCTGTCCAGGCTTGAAGGGTGATACCATCTGGACGCTTCTGCCATCAAATCTGCATAGCTGGGGTGGCTTCCTTATTGCTGGGCATCCAACTGTTGTGAGGCTCCTCTTGATAATGTTAACCTCCTCCTCATGTCTTGCAATCTTTCCCTCGGATTTACGGCACACAAGACCATGGTACCCGAATCGGTCTGTTGCTTCACTGCCACAAATACACCTGTGTTTGGCGAGAATAGGGGCGGCAAGTCGAAGGGCAACACCGATGCGGATGGTCTGTGGGTCGAGGCATGTGCCAAGGCTGGAGTTGGGAACAGCCAACAGAAAGTTCCCTGCATGAGGGGCTCTCACTGCCAGGAAGCGGGCTCTATCCTTCCCTGACACACTCTGAAGCATTGTTGAGGCTATATTTTCCACTATTGGACCATCCCAGTGCGATTGTTTGAAGTTGTTGTGGGGAGCAGGTCTGGTTTCAGAGCCCGTTAGATCATCCCAGATCATGGCTCCGTCAATGAACTTTTGGTCCTGGACTCCAATCTTATCCCTAAGATGTTCAGGGAGAATCGCTGCTACAAGCCCTCTGGATGCAATAAACGAGGACAGAAAAGCAGGTAGCGCAATCTGTGATGACTTGCGGACACCAATGCCTCCTAGTCTGACTGGAAGTGTAGCTTGGTTCCACTGCCCGTCTTCTAGAGGAAGGTTAAGTACTTTCGTAAAAATCTGCCTCCGGATACTGTCACATTCGTGCATATATATATATATATATATATATATATATATATATATATATATATATATATATATATATATATATATATATATATATATATATATATCCAGAGGGCTGAGGAAGGGTTGTTGAGGTGGTTCGGTCTGCAGTAGAAGGAAGGCGGGGTAGGGGTCGGCCTAGGAAAGGATGGAGGGAGGGGGTAAAGGAGGTTTTGTGTGCGAGGGGCTTGGACTTCCAGCAGGCATGCGTGAGCGTGTTTGATAGGAGTGAATGGAGACAAATGGTTTTTAATACTTGACGTGCTGTTGGAGTGTGAACAAAGTAACATTTATGAAGGGGTTCAGGGAAACCGGCAGGCCGGACTTGAGTCCTGGAGATGAGAAGTACAGTGCCTGCACTCTGAAGGAGGGGTGTTAATGTTGCAGTTTAAAAACTGTAGTGTAAAGCACCCTTCTGGCAAGACAGTGATGGAGTGAATGATGGTGAAAGTTTTTCTTTTTCGGGCCACCCTGCCTTGGTGGGAATCGGCCAGCGTGATAATATATATATATATATATATATATATATATATATATATATATATATATATATGCAATAAGATCACAGTAAACACCACTCTGAAAGAATAGAGAAATTCCAAGCGCTTTCGTGACTACTCACATTATCTTGATACAGTAAAAAAAAAACTTTTGATAAAGAATTCCCCCCAAAATGCTGACGGATGTGACTATGAGGTTCCTTGTAAAATTTGCGATAAAGTTTATTACGGTCAAACTGGTAAACGTCTCGAACTATGATTAAATCAACATAAATATAGCATTAGAACTGGACAAGATTCCAATGTTCTATTTATTCATGTGAGAGATTTTAACCATCCAATTGATTTTCAAAAAGTTGAGAAAGTAGTATCAAGCAAGTCCATGGTTGACAGGAATATAATTGAATCTTGTTTCATAAAAAGCAGTTTTGAAAATAATATGAATATTTCCTTTGGTTTATATAAATTAGATTCATTTATAATTAGTAGAATTTGGGAAGAATTTAATAATACATTGGACAAATAATAAATTTTAAAATTCTTAATTCTTGGGTAAAATAGTTTGTTCGTGGGTTGTGTCAAGGACCTGTCTATTTGGGCCAGCGGGCCTGCTGCAGTGTGACTTTGTCAATGGTCCAAGTCGGACCGAAACGTCGTCGTAAGCTTCTCTCTTTTATGTGCGGGTTATTTGTGTATTTCTCTTTCTTATGAGTAGCGCGTCAGGTGTTGCATTGTTGTGGGATGTGATAGTGACGTGTGTGCCTTCCTTTGATGCATTACTTTTATTGTTCCTTGATAATGTGAGTAGTCACGAAAGCGCTTGGAATTTCTCTATTCTTTCACAGTGGTTGTTTTGCATATATATATATATATATATATATATATATATATATATATATATATAATGTCGTGCCGAATAGGCAGAACTTGCGATCTTGGCTTAAATAGCAACGCTCATCTTGCCATATAGGACAAGTGAAAATTTGTGTATGCAATAATTTCGCCAAAATCATTCTTAACTTAACGAAAAAAAATATTTCACTGTGTTTGTTTAGTATTAAATTATTGTAAACAAATTTAAAATATATTTAGTTGGGTTAGGTTAAAATAAATTGTTCTTGTTATAATAAGGTTAGATAAGTTTTCTAAGATTCTTTTTGGAGCAAAATTGAAATTTTTTACATTAAAATTAATGAAAAAATATATCTTTAAACGTATAAGAGAAAATTTTAGAAAGGACTTAATTTTAAATGAGTTCTTGCTAATTGACCAGTTTTACATATTCGGCACGACATATCTATATCTATCTATATATATATATTATATATATATATATATATATATATATATATATATATATATATATATATATATATATATATATATATACACACACACACACACACACACAGAGACACAGGTGGGTCCCGCTCATACAGCATGTTAGGTTTCGGGCTACTGCTTTAAATCGAAAATAGCTGTAAAGTGAAACATAGCCTTTCCCCTTTCAAATGCATATTAGAGCCTGGTAACATGTTTACACTCTCATATTAGAGCCTGGTAACATGTTTACACTCTCATATTAGAGCCTGGTAACATGTTTACACTCTCATATTAGAGCCTGGTAACATGTTTACACTCTCATATTAGAGCCTGGTAACATGTTTACACTCTCATATTAGAGCCTGGTAACATGTTTACACTCTCATATTAGAGCCTGGTAACATGTTTACACTCTCATATTAGAGCATGGTAACATGTTTACACTCATATTAGAGCCTGGTAACATGTTTACACTCTCATAATAGAGCCTGGTAACATGTTTACACTCTCATATTAGAGCCTGGTAACATGTTTACACTCTCATATTAGAGCATGGTAACATGTTTACACTCATATTAGAGCCTGGTAACATGTTTACACTCATATTAGAGCCTGGTAACATGTTTACACTCTCATAATAGAGCCTGGTAACATGTTTACACTCTCATATTAGAGCCTGGTAACATGTTTACACTCTCATATTAGAGCATGGTAACATGTTTACACTCATATTAGAGCCTGGTAACATGTTTACACTCTCATATTAGAGCCTGGTAACATGTTTACACTCATATTAGAGCCTGGTAACATGTTTACACTCTCATATTAGAGCATGGTAACATGTTTACACTCATATTAGAGCCTGGTAACATGTTTACACTCTCATAATAGAGCCTGGTAACATGTTTACACTCTCATATTAGAGCCTGGTAACATGTTTACACTCTCATATTAGAGCCTGGTAACATGTTTACACTCTCATAATAGAGCCTGGTAACATGTTTACACTCTCATATTAGAGCCTGGTAACATGTTTACACTCTCATAATAGAGCCTGGTAACATGTTTACACTCTCATATTAGAGCCTGGTAACATGTTTACACTCTCATATTAGAGCATGGTAACATGTTTACACTCTCATATTAGAGCCTGGTAACATGTTTACACTCTCATATTAGAGCCTGGTAACATATTTACACTCATATTAGAGCATGGTAACATGTTTACACTCTCATATTAGAGCATGGTAACATGTTTACACTCTCATATTAGAGCCTGGTAACATATTTACACTCTCATATTAGAGCATGGTAACATGTTTACACTCTTATATTAGAGCCTGGTAACATGTTTACACTCTCATATTAGAGCATGGTAACATATTTACACTCTCATATTAGAGCCTGGTAACATGTTTACACTCTCATATTAGAGCCTGGTAACATGTTTACACTCTCATATTAGAGCATGGTAACATGTTTACACTCTCATATTAGAGCCTGGTAACATGTTTACACTCTCATATTAGAGCCTGGTAACATGTTTACACTCTCATATTAGAGCATGGTAACATGTTTACACTCTCATATTAGAGCATGGTAACATGTTTACACTCTCATATTAGAGCATGGTAACATATTTACACTCTCATATTAGAGCATGGTAACATGTTTACACTCTTATATTAGAGCCTGGTAACATGTTTACACTCTCATATTAGAGCATGGTAACATATTTACACTCTCATATTAGAGCCTGGTAACATGTTTACACTCTCATATTAGAGCCTGGTAACATGTTTACACTCTCATATTAGAGCATGGTAACATGTTTACACTCATATTAGAGCCTGGTAACATGTTTACACTCTCATATATTAAGTCAGCAGTAGAGTTAGGCATAAAAAAATTCATTTCCAGCACACATTACTCACCTTAAAATATTTTTTTCTCCTTAGCTTATAGCGAGTGGTGAATATATTTATTTTAAGAAATCTGAATAAATGAAGAATGGGTATCATTGAAAACCGCTGCATTAATGAAACGCTGTAAAGCGGGGCCCCTCATCGAAGGTTCCTTGATGTTGGTGAGGGGCTCTTGATTTAGGGAATTAGATCTGTGCTCCAGTTCCCCGAATTAAGCCTGAATGCCTTCCACATCCCCTCCCCCAGGCGCTGTATAATCCTATGGGTTTAGCGCTTCCCCCTTGATTATAATAATAATAATAATGTAAAGCGGGGCCCGCTTGTGCATGTGTGTATTATATATAATATATATATATATATATATATATATATATATATATATATATATATATATATATATATATATATATATATATTGAGAGAAAGAGAGAGAGAGAGAACAGTTAGTGTTAAAACACTGGTTAATTAAACAAAGGAACATACATAAAAAATTAAAAATATGTTAAATATATGTTTGTTCCTCACACTGAGGTCCTCTTCAGTACATCCATTTGACTTATACACACTTTTCATCCATCGTGCCATCCTCAGTAATGGATATGTGAACCCTTCCTACCACCAAAAGAGTGAAGCTAATTACCCATTAAGGGTGGCTAACGAGTCACGTGGTCATTAGGAGAAACCAGCAGAGAACGGGGACAGGCGCGGCGGGGATAATGGGAGGGAGGTGGGATGGGTGATGGGAGGGAGGTGAGAAGGGTAATGGGAGGGAGGTGGGATGCTGATCAATAGATGCTGCGACTTGGCCACCCACCACTACTAATCACCTGCTAGCAGGCCTACACTGCTGCTGTTGCTGATACTTCTACTACTGCTGTTGTTGCTGATACTTCTACTACTGCTGTTGTTGCTGATACTTCTACTACTGCTGTTGTTGCTGATACTTCTACTACTTCTGTTGTTGCTGATACTTATCATGCTACAGCTCTGCTGATGCTGTTGTTAATGCTATTACCGTTGCTGCTACTGCTGATGGTAATGGTGATGGTGAGGTAAATTGTTCTTGTCTCATACAAAAACAATTATCATCTGCCGGCGTCTAGTCATATATTGTACTCACGTCCCACGCAACATGCATACGTAATTTAAATCATTCAGGGTATGTGAGTGTTTATACTGTTTATATATATATATATATATATATATATATATATATATATATATATATATATATATATATATATATATATATATATATATGTCGTGCCGAATATGTAAAACTGGTCAATTAGCAAGAACTCATTTAAAATTAAGTCCTTTCTGAAATTTTGTTTTATACGTTTAAAGATATATTTTTTTCATTAATGCTAATGTAAAAATTTTTAATTTTGCACCAAAAGAATCTTAGAAAACTTACCTAACCTTATTATAACAAGCGCAATATATTTTAGCCTAACCCAACTAAATATATTTTAAATTTGTTTACAATAATTTAATACTAAACAAACAGTGAAATATATTTTTTTCGTTAGGTTCAGAATGATTTTGGCGAAATTATTGCATACACAATTTTCGCCACACAGTGGCTTCATCAGTCCAACACAAAGCAGAAAGGTTAAGGAGAGGATGAGATTCCCATATGTTAAGTGTCTCAATCTTCAACTTGTCGGTTTTAAACCATTTATCACTCACATATACATATATATAATATCGTACCGAATAAGTAAAACTTGCGATCTTGGCTTTAATAGCAACGCTCATCTTGCCATATAGGGCAAGTGAAAATTTGTGTATACAATAATTTCGCAAAATTCATTCTGAATCTAACGAAAAAAAAATATATTTCATTGTGTTTGTTCATTATAAAATTACTGTAAACTTATATAAAATATGTTTAGTTGGATTAGGCTAAAATAAATTGCGCTTCTTATAACGTTAGGTAAGTTTTCTAAGGTTCTGTTGGTACAAAATTATTAATTTTTACAGTAACATAAATGAAAAAAATATATATCTTTAAAAGTATAAGAGAAAATTCTAGAAAGGACTTAATTATATATATATATATATATATATATATATATATATATATATATATATATATATATATATATATATATATATATATATATATATATATATGATGAACAGGTTATTGAAAACGAGGCACCATGAGGTACACACACACACACACACACGCAAACACACACACGCACACACACGCAAACACACACGCAAACACACGCAAACACACGCAAACACACGAAAACACACACACACACACACACACACACGCACACACACACACACACGCCAGATAACATCTCCCCTTGGGTATTGAGAGAGGGAGCAGAGGCGCTATGTGTACCCCTAACAACAATATTCAATACATCTATCGAAACAGGGAGATTGCCTGAGGCATGGAAGACAGCAAATGTAGTCCCAATCTTTAAAAAAGGAGACAGACATGAAGCATTAAACTACAGACAAGTGTCACTGACATGTATAGTATGAAAAATCATGGAGAAGATTATCAGGAGAAGAGTGGTGGAACACCTAGAAATGAACGATCTCATCAACAGCAGCCAACATGGTTTCAGGGACGGGAAATCCTGTGTCACAAACCTACTGGAGTTCTATGACATGGTGACAGCAGTAAGACAAGAGAGAGAGGGGTGGGTGGATTGCATATTCTTGGACTGCAAAAAGGCGTTTGACACAGTTCCACACAAGAGATTGGTGCAAAAACTGGTTGACCAAGCAGGGATAACAGGGAAGGCACTACAATGGATCAGGGAATACTTGTCAGGAAGACAGCAGCGAGTCATGGTACGTGGCGAGGTGTCAGAGTGGGCACCTGTGACCAGCGGGGTCCCACAGGGGTCAGTCCTAGGACCAGTGCTGTTTCTGGTATTTGTGAACGACATGACGGAAGGAATAGACACTGAGGTGTCCCTGTTTGCAGATGACGTGAAGTTGATGAGAAGAATTCACTCGATCGAAGACCAGGCAGAACTACAAAGGGATCTGGACAGGCTGCAGACCTGGTCCAGCAATTGGCTCCTGGAGTTCAATCCCACCAAGTGCAAAGTCATGAAGATTGGGGAAGGGCAAAGAAGACCGCAGACGGAGTCCAGTCTACGGGGCCAGAGACTACAAACCTCACTCAAGGAAAAAGATCTTGGGGTGAGTATAACACCAGGCACATCTCCTGAAGCTCACATCAACCAAATAACTGCTGCAGCATATGGGCGCCTAGCAAACCTCAGAACAGCATTCCGACATCTTAATAAGGAGTCATTCAGGACCCTGTACACCGTGTACGTTAGGCCCATATTGGAGTATGCGGCACCAGTTTGGAACCCACACCTAGCCAAGCACGTAAAGAAACTAGAGAAAGTGCAAAGGTTTGCAACAAGACTAGTCCCAGAGCTAAGAGGTATGTCCTACGAGGAGAGGTTAAGGGAAATCAACCTGACGACACTGGAGGACAGGAGAGATAGGGGGGACATGATAACGACATACAAAATACTGAGAGGAATTGACAAGGTGGACAAAGACAGGATGTTCCAGAGATTGGACACAGTAACAAGGGGACACAGTTGGAAGTTGAAGACGCAGATGAATCACAGGGATGTTAGGAAGTATTTCTTCAGCCACAGAGTAGTCAGTAAGTGGAATAGTTTGGGAAGTGATGTAGTGGAGGCAGGATCCATACATAGCTTTAAGCAGAGGTACGATAAAGCTCACGGCTCAGGGAGAGTGACCTAGTAGCGACCAGTGAAGAGGCGGGGCCAGGAGCTTGGACTCGACCCCTGCAACCTCAACTAGGTGAGTACAACTAGGTGAGTACACACACACACACACTACATACCAATACCACTGATAACAAGAACATATTTTACGCTTATATACACTTGAAGGACATTTCCCGGGGGTCAACGCCCTCGAGGTCCGGTCCCAGAACAGACCTCCTGGAGGATCAAGGCCTGAACAACCAGGCTGTTACTGCTAGCCGCACGCAGTCCAACGTACGAACCACAGCCTGGCTGA
Organism: Cherax quadricarinatus; assembly: GCF_038502225.1. NCBI lineage: Eukaryota > Metazoa > Arthropoda > Malacostraca > Decapoda > Parastacidae > Cherax > Cherax quadricarinatus. The sequence continues at coordinate 55,134,171 of NC_091292.1, forward strand.
TCAGGCACTGGTTTGAGGAACTCATCCTCCTGTAGACAGCTGGAGGTTTGTTGGTAACTTCCCTTAAGTACGAAGGGATCGCGATGAAGAGTCGGGGACCTCTGACACTCATCGAGTTCTTTCTTAGTGTACGCGCTGTGTCCCTGCTTTTTAGTGGAGGTACTCTGCACCTTCATGATCCTATTTACCGATGCTGGAGCTAGCCCATCGTTAGGTACTGTCTCCGAAGATCTAGAAACACCCAGAGAAGACAATACTACCAATGGTAGGTAGCATCTTATCTGAGAGAGAGAGAGAGAGATGAGTGGATGCTGGGTGTAATAACGTGACTCATGACTGCTACAAGGGTTACTTCCGCCCTCCCGTATCTCTCTCTCTCTCTCTCTCTCTCTCTCTCTCTCTTTCTCTCTCTTTCTCTCTCTCTCTCTATACATCACTCATCTTTCTATCACTCAACATTTCAAAATATAACCCGCAGTTTTCAAGAATAATGTAAAAGCCACTTCTGATAAGCAACCTCGCACGCTCTACACGGCACCGCTGCCCCATCGCCGACGCCCGATGCTACGCTTCTTCTGATTGGTTCGCGCCGGGGGAAAGTTAGTAAGATGAGATGAGATTGGCCAAAGCGCTTCATTAACGCTGATATGCCTGGCGGCTGGCAGATAAATAGCCCCTGGTCAATACTGCTACTCTGTTCTAAGGAAAACTCTCCTGTCTAGGGACAAAGACTTACCAACTTATAAAAATTTCTCTCTCTCTCTCTCTCTCTCTCTCTCTCTCTCTCTCTCTCTCTCTCTCTCTCTCTCTCTCTCTCTCTCTCTCTCTCTCTCTCTCTCTCTCTCTCTCTCTCTCTCTCTCTCTCTCTCACATTCATCCCCTCACTTCACAGGATGATAGGAAAACAGTCATAGCACTGACGATCCACATTATCAAAATCTTGAAAAGCACCCTTGTAGGTTTAGCTCTTAGTGATGGACTGAACACATCGATTCCAGGCTGAGGGACTGATTACCTCAAACTCCTCCTCTACTTACCCATTTCTACTTTGTATTGGACTGATGAAGCCACTGTGTGGCGAAACGTTTCTTCCATAAAGATTCCCAGATGTTACATAAGTGTCTCAATTCTTCAATTTGTCGGTTTTCAGAACCATTTATCACAAAATTAAATTGTAATGAAAAGCAACGGCACACTGATTGCACGGATAATGATCACGGATAATGATCACGGATAATGATCACGGATAATGATCAACACAACCCGGGGTATCTCCAATGGGGGACTTGATAGGTTCGTTAAGTCACTTTCTGATCAATCAGGCTATGGTACCTACGTATGATGTAAGTAGTTTAGAAAACCGACAAGATGAAGAATGAGACACTTGTGCGACATTTGGGAATCTGTGGAAACGTCTTGCCAGCCAGTGGCTTCTTCAGTCTAATAGAGAGGGACTGATTACCTCAAACTCCTCGTCTTTCAACGTTCTTTTCTATACTAAACTGAAAGAAAACAAATGTTGCACTAGTGTCTTATGGGAACGACGTTTGTCTGTGACCCTGTCTCTCTCTCTCCCTCTTTTTATTTTCCCTACCTTCTGCCTTCCCTTTCTCGCCCCTTTACCTCCTTTCTCCCTTTCATCTCTTCATGTCCCAGCATCATGGACACCTCGCACCTAGACGTGATCTCGTAACTATCACCTGTGACACCTTTGACCTCTCTCCCCAGTCCTTGTACTCTCACAGCCCGGCATGATGCCAGACTTCTCTGGCGGCTGCCTGATCAACCGGGTTGTTGCTGCCGGTGGCCCGGCATCACAAGCTGGTTGATCAGGCAGCTCCTGCAGGAACCCACCACCATACATGGAGTAAATGAACCATAAAGAAAGAATAACATAGTTTACCTGTTCGGGACTTGAGAGCGGCGAGGGCTTCGGCAAACGTACCTGCAAACCAGAAACAAGTATTTATATTATATTCATAATGGGAGACGTTAAGCCAGTGCCACTGTCCCGCTCCCAGACCAATACGACTGTCCCGCTCCCAGACCAATACGACTGTCCCGCTCCCAGACCAATACGACTGTCCCGCTCCCAGACCAATACAACTGTCCCGCTCCCAGACCAATACGACTGTCCCGCTCCCAGACCAATACCACTGTCCCGCTCCCAGACCAATACGACTGTCCCGCTCCCAGACCAATACGACTGTCCCGCTCCCAGACCAATACAACTGTCCCGCTCCCAGACCAATACAACTGTCCCACTCCCAGACCAATACAACTGTCCCGCTCCCAGACCAATACGACTGTACCGCTCCCAGACCAATACAACTGTCCCACTCCCAGACCAATACCACTGTCCCACTCCCAGACCAATACAACTGTCCCGCTCCCAGACCAATACCACTGTCCCGCTCCCAGACCAATACCACTGTCCCGCTCCCAGACCAATACGACTGTCCCGCTCCCAGACCAATACCACTGTCCCGCTCCCAGACCAATACGACTGTCCCGCTCCCAGACCAATACCACTGTCCCACTCCCAGACCAATACCACTGTCCCGCTCCCAGACCAATACCACTGTCCCGCTCCCAGACCAATACCACTGTCCCGCTCCCAGACCAATACGACTGTCCCACTCCCAGACCAATACAACTGTCCCGCTCCCAGACCAATACGACTGTCCCACTCCCAGACCAATACGACTGTACCGCTCCCAGACCAATACGACTGTCCCGCTCCCAGACCAATACGACATACCCGCACCCAGACCAATACCCAGACCAATACAACTGTACTGTACCTGTACCGCTCCCAGACCAATACGACTGTCCCACTCCCAGACCAATACGACTGTCCCGCTCCCAGACCAATACGACTGTCCCGCTCCCAGACCAATACGACTGTCCCGCTCCCAGACCAATACGACTGTACCGCTCCCAGACCAATACGACTGTCCCGCTCCCAGACCAATACGACTGTACCGCTCCCAGACCAATACAACTGTCCCACTCCCAGACCAATACAACTGTACCGCTCCCAGACCAATACAACTGTACCGCTCCCAGACCAATACGACTGTACCGCTCCCAGACCAATACAACTGTACCGCTCCCAGACCAATACAACTGTCCCGCTCCCAGACCAATACGACTGTACCGCTCCCAGACCAATACAACTGTCCCACTCCCAGACCAATACAACTGTACCGCTCCCAGACCAATACGACTGTCCCGCTCCCAGACCAATACAACTGTCCCGCTCCCAGACCAATACAACTGTCCCGCTCCCAGACCAATACAACTGTCCCGCTCCCAGACCAATACAACTGTACCGCTCCCGGATAAATACAACTGTCCTGCTCCCAGACCAATACAACTGTCCCGCTCCCAGACCAATACAACTGTCCCGCTCCCAGACCAATACAACTGTCCTGCTCCCAGACCAATACAACTGTCCCGCTCCCAGACCAATACAACTGTCCCGCTCCCAGACCAGGACTCGTGCTTCACGGATTCCGTTAATTGTTTAAAATGGCAAATTAAATATAAACAATGGGAAACATACTATAATTAGTCTGTCTCTGAATTTATTGTATAATTACACACACACACACACACACACACACACACACACACACACACACACACACACACACACACACACACACACACACACACACACACACACACCTTTAAAAAAAGAGACAGACGTGAAGCACTAAACTACAGACCAGTGTCACTGACATGTATAGTATGCAAAGTCATGGAGATTATCAGAAGAGTGATGGAGCACCTAGAAAGGATCTCGTCAACAGCAGCCAACATGGTTTCAGGGACGGGAAATCCTGTGTCACAAACCTACTGGAGTTCTATGACATGGTGACAGCAGTAAGACAAGAGAGAGAGAGAGAGGGGGGGTTGGATTGCATTTTCTTGGACTGCAAGAAGGCGTTTGACACAGTTCCACACAAGAGATTATTGCAAAAACTGGAGGACCAAGCAGGGATAACAGGGAAGGCACTACAATGGATCAGGGAATACTTGTCAGGAAGACAGCAGCGAGTCATGGTACGTAGCGAGGTGTCAGAGTGGGCGCCTGTGACCAGCGGGGTCCCACAGGGGTCAGTCCTAGGACCAGTGCTGTTTCTCGTATTTGTGAACGACATGACGGAAGGAGTAGACTCCGAATTTTCCCTATTTGCAGATGACGTGAAGTTGATGAGAAGAATTCATTCGATCGGAGACCTGGCAGAACTACAAAGGGATCTGGACAGGCTGCAGACCTGGTCCAGTAATTTGCTCCTGGAGTTCAACCCCACCAAGTGCAAAGTCATGAAGATTGGGGAAGGGCAAAGAAGACCGCAGACGGAGTACAGTCTAGGGGGCCAGAGACTACAAACCTCGCTCAAGGAAAAAGATCTTGGGGTGAGTACAACACCAGGCACATCTCCTGAAGCGCACATCAACCAAATAACTGCTGTAGCATATGGGCGCCTAGCAAACCTCAGAACAGCATTCCGACATCTTAATAAGGAATCGTTCAGGACCCTGTACACCGTGTACGTTAGGACCATATTGGAGTATGCGGCACCAGTTTGGAACCCACACCTAGCCAAGCACGTAAAGAAACTTGAGAAAGTGCAAAGGTTTGCAACAAGACTAGTCCCAGAGCTACGAGGGGAGGTTAAGGGAAATCAACCTGACGACACTGGAGGACAGGAGATATAGGGGGGACATGATAACGACATACACAATACTGAGAGGAACTGATAAGGTGGACAAAGACAGGATGTTCCAGAGATGGGACACAGCAACAAGGGGACACAGTTGGAAGTTGAAGACACAGATGAATAACAGGGATGTTAGGAAGTATTTCTTCAGCCACAGAGTAGTCAGGAAATGGAATAGTTTGGGAAGCGATGTAGTGGAGGCAGGATCCATACATAGCTTTAAGCAGAGGCATGATAAAGCTCACGGTTCAGGGAGAGTGACCTAGTAGCGACCAGTGAAAAGGCGGGGCCAGGAGCTAGGACTCGACCCCTGCAACCTCAACTAGGTGAGTACAACTAGGTGAGTACACACACACTTGTGCGTACTTGTGTGTGTGTGTGTGTGTGTGTGTGTGTGTGTGTCTTGTGTAGGTAGTGTTCCTCCTCCCCCCCCACTACACATTATGGGACTCCCACTACATAAACAACTTGCCATTTTCAGTAAGCCGCCGCGCAGGGCTTTTCCGAATAAACCCATCACAGTCCTCAAGTTCCCAGGAAAACATCAATTTACTTGAATAAATCTTAGTCTTACTTCTCCCACTGGAGAATACCACCAAGACTACAACACTTACTTCAGTGTCCCACTGGAGAATACCACCAAGACTACAACACTTACTTCAGTGTCCCACTAGAGAATACCACCAAGACTACCACATCATACTTACACCCACATAACTGCCACAGCAACACATAATAACTGTCACAGCAACACAACTGCCACATTAGCACATGATGACTGTCACAGCAGCACGTGATAACTGTCACAGCAGCACGTGATAACTGTCACAGCAACACATGATAACTGTTACAGCAACAGATCATAACTGTCATAACACTTATTAACTGTCACAGCAACACATAACTACCACATTAACACATGATAACTGCCACAGCAACACATAACTGCCACAGCAACACATAACTGTCATAGCAACACATGATAACTGCCACAGCAACACATGATAATTGCCACAGCAACACATAACTGCCACAGCAGCACATAACTGTCATAGCAACACATGATAACTGCCACAGCAACACATGATAACTGCCACAGCAACACATGATAACTGCCACAGCAACACATAACTGCCACAGCAGCACATAACTGCCACAGCAACACATGATAACTGCCACAGCAACACATGATAACTGCCACAGCAACACATGATAACTCTCACAGCAGCATATGTTAAGTGTCACAGCAACACATGATAACTTTCACAGTAACACATGATAACTGCCACAGCACATGATAATTCTCACAACAGCACATAACCGTCACAGCAACACATATTAACTGTCACAATACAAGATAACTGCCACAACAACACCTAACTGTCACAGCAACACATAACTACCTCAGAAACATATAACTGCCACAGCAGCACATGACACTTCCACAGCAACACATAACTGCCACAACAACACTTTACCACAAAAACGCATACTAACTGCCGCAGCAGCACATGGTAACTGCCACAGAAACGCATGATAATTGCCACAGCAACACATGATAACTACCACAGCAGTACATGATTACCACAGCAGTACATGATTACCACAGCAGTACATGATTACGACACCAAAACATGATAACTACCACAGCAGTACATGATTACCACAGCAGTACATGATTACGACACCAAAACATGATAACTACCACAGCAGTACATGATTACCACAGCAGTACATGATTACCACAGCAGTACATGATTACCACAGCAGTACATGATTACGACAGCAACACATGATAACTGCCACAGCAACACATAACTACAACAGCAGCACATGATAACTGCCACAGCAACACATAACTACAACAGCAGCACATGATAACTGCCACAGCAGTACATGATTACCATATCAATACATAATAAGTGTCATAGTAACACACGATAAACTGTCACAATAACACATGATAACTGCCACAGCAACACATGATAACTGCCACAGCAACACATGATAACTGCCACAGCAACACATGATAACTGCCACAGCAACACATAAAAACTGCCACAGCAAATACATGATAACATACAAGACAAAAGCAACAGAAGTAACTCAGGGAGGGAGACTGGAGTCGTCCTCAAACAGTGGTCAATAAGCATTCACACAGTTCCAGACTATGGAGCTTAACTCTTCTCCAGGCTGAGGGGCTGACCACCTCAAATACTCTTCTCCAGGCTGAGGGGCTGACCACCTCAAATAACTTTCCTCCAGGCTGAGGGGCTGACCACCTCAAATAACTTTCCTCCAGGCTGAGGGGCTGACCACCTCAAATACTCTTCTACAGGCTGAGGGGCTGACCACCTCAAATAACTTTCCTCCAGGCTGAGGGGCTGACCACCTCAAATACTCTTCTACAGGCTGAGGGGTTGACCACCTCAAATAACTTTCCTCCAGGCTGAGGGACTGACCACCTCAAATAACTTTCCTCCAGGCTGAGGGGCTGACCACCTCAAATAACTTTCCTCCAGGCTGAGGGGCTGACCACCTCAAATACTCTTCTCCAGGCTGAGGGGCTGACCACCTCAAATAACTTTTCTCCAGGCTGAGGGGCTGACCACCTCAAATAACTTTTCTCCAGGCTGAGGGGCTGACCACCTCAAATAACTTTTCTCCAGGCTGAGGGGCTGACCACCTCAAATAACTTTCCTCCAGGCTGAGGGGCTGACCACCTCAAATAACTTTTCTCCAGGCTGAGGGGCTGACCACCTCAAATAACTTTTCTCCAGGCTGAGGGGCTGACCACCTCAAATAACTTTCCTCCAGGCTGAGGGGCTGACCACCTCAAATAACTTTCCTCCAGGCTGAGGGGCTGACCACCTCAAATACTCTTCTCCAGGCTGAGGGGCTGACCACCTCAAATAACTTTCCTCCAGGCTGAGGGGCTGACCACCTCAAATAACTTTCCTCCAGGCTGAGGGGCTGACCACCTCAAATAACTTTCCTCCAGGCTGAGGGGCTGACCACCTCAAATAACTTTCCTCCAGGCTGAGGGGCTGACCAGCTCAAATAACTTTCCTCCAGGCTGAGGGACTGACCACCTCAAATAACTTTCCTCCAGACTGAGGGACTGACCACCTCAAATAACTTTCCTCCAGGCTGAGGGACTGACCACCTCAAATAACTTTCCTCCAGGCTGAGGGACTGACCACCTCAAATAACTTTCCTCCAGGCTGAGGGACTGACCACCTCAAATAACTTTCCTCCAGGCTGAGGGACTGACCACCTCAAATAACTTTCCTCCAGGCTGAGGGACTGACCACCTCAAATAACTTTCCTCCGAGGTTGACTGACTGATTACATCATCTTCATTTAATTTTTACTGCTTTCTTTGTATTTGACGAAGTTTACTGTGTAGGCGAAACGTTTCATCAATAAAGACACCCAACTGCTGCACCTGTGTCTTAATCTTCAACTTGTCCGTATTTTATACCATTTCCATGGTTTCCTTGGTTCTCTGATTCCCGGGTTCCCTGGTTCCCGGGTTCCCTAGTTCCTGGGTTCCCTGGTTCCTGGGTTCCCTGGTTCCTGTGTTCGTTGGTTCCTGTGTTTTCTGGTTTCTGTGTTCCCTGGTTCATGGATTCCCTGATTCCTGGGTTACCTGGTTTCTGTGTTCCTTGGTTTCTGTGTTCCCTGGTTTCCGTGTTCCTTGGTTCCTGTGTTCCCTGGTTCCTGTGTTCCCTTTTTCCTGTGTTCCCTGGTTCCTGTGTTCCCTGGTTCCTGTGTTCCCTGATTCGTGTGTTCCCTGGTTCCTGTGTTCCCTTTTTCCTGTTCCCTGGTTCTTGGGTTCCCTGTTTCCTGTGTTCCCTGTTTCCTGTGTTCCCTGGTTCCTGTGTTCCCTGGTTCCTGTTCCCTGGTTCTTGGGTTCCCTGTTTCCTGTGTTTCCTGTATTCCCTGGTTCCTGTGTTCCCTGGTTCCTGTGTTCCCTGTTTCCTGTGTTCCCTGGTTCCTGTGTTCCCTGTTTCCTGTGTTCCCTGGTTCCTGTGTTCTATGGTTCCTGTGTTCCCTGGTTTCTGTGTTCCTGGGTTCCCTGATTCCCGTGTTCCTGTGTTCCTTGGTTCCTGTGTTCCCTAGTTCATGTGTTCCCTGGTTCCTGTGTTCCCTGGTTCCTATGTTCCCTGGTTCTTGTGTTCCTGTTTCCTGGGTTACCTGATTCCCGTGTTCCTGTGTTTCATGGTTCCTGTGTTCCCTAGTTCATGTGTTCCTTGGTTCCTGTGTTCCCTGGTTCCTGTATTCCATGGTTCCTGTGTTCCCTGGTTCCTGTGTTCCCTGGTTCCTGTGTTTTCTGTTTCCTGTGTTCCCTGGTTCCTGTGTTCCATGGTTCCTGTGTTCCATGGTTCCTGTGTTCCCTGGTTTCTGTGTTCCTGGGCTCCCTGATTCCCGTGTTCCTTGGTTCCTGTGTTCCCTGGTTCATGTGTTCCCTGGTTTCTGTGTTCCCTGGTTTCTGTGTTCCCTGGTTCCTGTGTTCCCTGGTTCCTGTGTTCCCTGATTCCTGGGTCCCTGGTTTCTGTGTTCCCTGGTTCATGGATTCCCTGATTCCTGGGTTCCCTGGTTTCTGTGTTCCCTGATTCATGGATTCCCTGATTCCTGGGTTCCCTGGTTTATGTGTTCCCTGATTCCTGTGTTCCTTGTTTCTTGAATTCCCTGGTTCCTGTGTTCCCTGGTTCCTGTGTTCCCTGGTTCATGTGTTCCCTGGTTCCTGGGTTCCCTGGTTCCTCTGTTCCCTGATTCCTGGGCTCCCTGATTCATGGATTCCCTGATTCCTGGGTTCCCTGGTTTCCATGTTCCTTGGTTTCTGTGTTCCCTGGTTCCTGTGTTCCCTGGTTTCTGTGTTCCCTGGTTCATGGATTCCCTGGTTTCTGGGTTCCATGGTTCCCTGGTACCTGGGTTCCCTGGTTCCCTGGTTTCCATGTTCCTTGGTTTCTGTGTTCCTTGGTTCCTGTGATCCCTGGTTTCTGTGTTCCCTGGTTCATGGATTCCCTGATTCCTGGGTTCCCTGGTTTCCATGTTCCTTGGTTTCTGTGTTCCCTGGTTCCTGTGATCCCTGGTTTCTGTGTTCCCTGGTTCCTGTGATCCCTGGTTTCTGTGTTCCCTGGTTCATGGATTCCCTGGTTCCTGGGTTCCATGGTTCCTGGGTTCCCTGGTACCTGGGTTCCCTGGTTCCTGGGTTCCCTGGTTCCTGGGTTCCCTGCTTCCTGGGTTCCTTGTTTCCTGGGTTCCTTGGTTCCTGGGTTCCCTGGTTCATGGGTTCCCTGGTTCCTGGGTTCCCTGGTTTCCTGGTTCCTGGGTTCCCTGTTTCCTGGGTTCCCTGTTTCCTGGGTTCCCTGGTTCCTGGGTTCCCTGGCTCCTGGGTTCCCTGGTTCCTGGGTTCCCTGGTTCCTCGATTCCGTTTCCTGGGTTCCCTGGTTCCTGGGTTCCCTGTTTCCTGGGTTCCCTGCTTCCTGGGTTCCCTGTTTTCTGGGTTCCCTGCTTCCTGGGTTCCCTGTTTTCTGGGTTCCCTGCTTCCTGTGTTCCCTGCTTCCTGGGTTCCCTGCTTCCTGGGTTCCCTGCTTCCTGGGTTCCCTGCTTCCTGGGTTCCCTGCTTCCTGGGTTCTCTTCTTCCTGGGTTCCCTGCTTCCTGGGTTCCCTGCTTCCTGGGTTCCCTGCTTTCTGGGTTCTCTGCTTCCTGGGTTCCCTGCTTCCTGGGTTCCCTGCTTCCTGGGTTCCCTGCTTCCTGGATTCCCTGCTTCCTGGGTTCCCTGCTTCCTGGGTTCCCTGCTTCCTGGGTTCCCTGCTTCCTGGGTTCCCTGCTTCCTGGGTTCCCTGCTTCCTGGGTTCCCTGCTTCCAGGGTTCTCTTCTTCCTGGGTTCCCTGCTTCCTGGGTTCCCTGCTTCCTGGGTTCCCTCTTCTTTCCTGCTTCCTGGTTCCCTGCTTCCTGGATTCCCTGCTTCCTGGGTTCCCTGCTTCCTGGGTTCCCTGCTTCCTGGGTTCCCTGCTTCCTGGGTTCCCTGCTTCCTGGGCTTCCCTACTTCCTGGGTTCCCTGCTTCCTGGGTTCCCTGCTTCCTGGGTTCCCTGCTTCCTGGGTTCCCTGCTTCCTGGGTTCCCTGCTTCCTGGGTTCCTGGGTTCTCTTCTTCCTGCTTCCAGGGTTCCCTGCTTCCTGGGTTCCCTGCTTCCCCCTGCTTCCTGGGTTCCCTGCTTCCTGGGTTCCCTGCTTCCTGGATTCCCTGCTTCCCCTGCTTCCTGGGTTCCCTGGGGTTCCCTGCTTCCAGGATCCCCTGCTTCCTGGGTTCCCTGCTTCCTGGGTTCCCTGCTTCCTGGATTCCCTGCTTCCTGGGTTCCCTGCTTCCTGGGTTCCCTGCTTCCTGGGTTCCCTGCTTCCTGGGTTCCCTGCTTCCTGGATTCCCTGCTTCCTGGATTCCCTGCTTCCTGGGTTCCCTGCTTCCTGGGTTCCCTGCTTCCTGGGTTCCCTGCTTCCTGGGTTCCCTGCTTCCTGGGTTCCCTGCTTCCTGGGTTCCCTGCTTCCTGGGTTCCCTGCTTCCTGGGTTCCCTGCTTCCTGGGTTCCCTGGGGTTCCCTGTTTTCTGGGTTCCCTGCTTCCTGGGTTCCCTGCTTCCTGTGTTCCCTGCTTCCTGTGTTCCCTGCTTCCTGGGTTCCCTGATTCCTGGGTTCCCTGCTTCCTGGGTTCCCTGCTTCCTGGGTTCTCTGCTTCCTGGGTTCCCTGCTTCCTGGGTTCCCTGCTTCCTGGGTTCCCTGCTTCCTGGGTTCCCTGCTTCCTGGGTTCCCTGCTTCCTGGGTTCCCTGCTTCCTGGGTTCCCTGCTTCCTGGGTTCCCTGCTTCCTGGGTTCCCTGCTTCCTGGGTTCCCTGTTTCCTGGGTTCCCTGCTTCCTGGGTTCCCTGCTTTCCTGGGGTTCCCTGCTTCCTGGGTTCCCTGCTTCCTGGGTTCCCTGCTTCCTGGGTTCCCTGCTTCCTGGGTTCCCTGCTTCCTGGGTTCCCTGCTTCCTGGGTTCCCTGCTTCCTGGGTTCCCTGCTTCCTGGGTTCCCTGCTTCCTGGGTTCCCTGCTTCCTGGGTTCCCTGCTTCCTGGGTTCCCTGCTTCCTGGGTTCCCTGCTTCCTGGGTTCCCTGCTTCCTGGGTTCCCTGCTTCCTGGGTTCCCTGCTTCCTGGGTTCCCTGCTTCCTGGGTTCCCTGCTTCCTGGGTTCCCTGCTTCCTGGGTTCCCTGCTTCCTGGGTTCCCTGCTTCCTGGGTTCCCTGCTTCCTGGGTTCCCTGCTTCCTGGGTTCCCTGCTTCCTGGGTTCCCTGCTTCCTGGGTTCCCTGCTTCCTGGGTTCCCTGCTTCCTGGGTTCCCTGCTTCCTGGGTTCCCTGCTTCCTGGGTTCCCTGCTTTTTGGGTTCTCTGCTTCCTGGGTTCCCTGCTTCCTGGGTTCCCTGCTTCCTGGGTTCCCTGCTTCCTGGGTTCCCTGCTTCCTGGATTCCCTGCTTCCTGGGTTCCCTGCTTCCTGGGTTCCCTGCTTCCTGGGTTCCCTGCTTCCTGGGTTCCCTGCTTCCTGGGTTCCCTGCTTCCTGGGTTCCCTGCTTCCTGGGTTCCCTGCTTCCTGGGTTCCCTGCTTCCTGGGTTCCCTGCTTCCTGGGTTCCCTGCTTCCTGGGTTCCCTGCTTCCTGGGTTCCCTGCTTCCTGGGTTCCCTGCTTCCTGGGTTCCCTGCTTCCTGGGTTCTCTGCTTCCTGGGTTCCCTGCTTCCTGGGTTCCCTGCTTCCTGGGTTCCCTGCTTCCTGGGTTCCCTGCTTCCTGGATTCCCTGCTTCCTGGGTTCCCTGCTTCCTGGATTCCCTGCTTCCTGGGTTCCCTGCTTCCTGGGTTCCCTGCTTCCTGGGTTCCCTGCTTCCTGGGTTCCCTGCTTCCTGGGTTCCCTGCTTCCTGGGTTCCCTGCTTCCTGGGTTCCCTGCTTCCTGGGTTCCCTGCTTCCTGGTTCATCCTCGTTGCCAGATATATTGTCATTTATTTTTGTTTTTCTGTGATTCAGCAAATGCTGCTGAAGGTTCACTGAACCTATCCTAACCCAACCCAACATAGGCTAACCTAACCCAACCCAGCCCAACCTAGGCCAATCTAACCCAACCCATCTTCTTCCAACCAAACCAAACCGTACCACAAACCTAACCCAGCTTTATTTAATCTAACATAACATATAATTTAAGATAACTAACATAACCTACATAAAATAACCTAAATAACCTACATAACATAATCTACCTCTGCCTTTGATATATCACTGACGAGTTTCGAGAGTTTTTCCACTAGAGCCCGGCCTTAATCCAGGCTCGTCTGGTGCTTGCCTGGTCAACCAGGCTACATAACATAACCTACATAACTTACATAACGTAAGATAATCTAACCTACATCACCTAATGTAATCTAATATAATCTAACATAATCAAACATAGTCGAACAAAATCTAACATAAGCTACATCGTGTTAGGTAAAAGGACACAAGTACAGCTAATGCAACATTTTATTGTGGCAACTTTTCGCTCTCCAGGAGCTTTGTCAAGCCTGGAGAGCGAAACATTGCGACAGTAAAATGTCATATTAGTAGCACTTGTGTCCCGTTACCTATCATATTGTAGGTAATTCTGTCAACATTAATACATAACCTACATCACCTAACATACTCTAACATAATGTAACATGACCTAACATAATGTAACATGACCTAACATAATGTAACATGGCCTAACATAATGTAACATGACCTAACATAATGTAACATGGCCTAACATAATGTAACATGAGCTAACATAATGTAACATGACCTAACATAATGTAACATGGCCTAACATAATGTAACATGAGCTAACATAATGTAACATGAGTTAACATAATGTAACATGACCTAACATAATGTAACATGAGCTAACATAATGTAACATGAGCTAACATAATGTAACATAACCTAACATAATGTAACATGACCTAACATAATGTAACATGAGCTAACATAATGTAACATGAGCTAACATAATGTAACATGAGCTAACATAATGTAACATGACCTAACATAATGTAACATGACCTAACATAATGTAACATGACCTAACATAATGTAACATGACCTAACATAATGTAATATGACCTAACATAATGTAACATGACCTAACATAATGTAACATGACCTAACATAATGTATCATGACCTAACATAATCTAACATAATGTAACATGACCTAACATAACTTAGCATAATGTAACATGACCTAACATAATGCAACATGACCTAACATAACCTAACATAATGTAACATGACCTAACATAACCTAACATAATGCAACATGACCTAACATAACCTAACATAATGCAACATGACCTAACATAACCTAACATAATGTAACATGACCTAACATAACCTAACAAAATCTAACATGACCTAACATCATCTAACATAATGTAACATGACCTAACATAGCCTAACATAATGCAACATGACCTAACATAACCTTACATAATCTAACATGGCCTAACATCATCTAACATAATGTAACATGACCTAACATAACCTAATGTAATATGACCTAACATAATGTAACATGACCTAACATAACCTAACATAATGTAACATGACCTAACATAACCTAACATAATGTAACATGACCTAACATAACCTAACATAATGTAACATGACGTAACATCATCTAGCATAATGTAACATGACCTAACATAACCTAACATAATGTAACATGACCTAACATCATCTAACATAATGTAATATGACCTAACATCATCTAACATAATGTAACATGACCTAACATCATGTAACATAATGTAACATGACCTAACATCATGTAACATAATGTAACATGACCTAACATCATGTAACATAATGTAACATGACCTAACATCATGTAACATAATGTAACATGACCTAACATCATGTAACATAATGTAACATGACCTAACATCATCTAACATAATGTAACATGACCTAACATCATCTAACATAATGTAACATGACCTAACATCATCTAACATAATGTAACATGACCTAACATCATCTAACATAATGTAACATGACCTAACATCATCTAACATAATGTAACATGACCTAACATAACCTAATGTAATATGACCTAACATAATGTAACATGACCTAACATAACCTAACATAATGTAACATGACCTAACATAACCTAACATAATGTAACATGACCTAACATCATCTAACATAATGTAACATGACCTAACATCATCTAACATAATGTAACATGACCTAACATAACTTAACATAATGTAACATGACCTAACATAACTTAACATAATGTAACATGACCTAACATAACTTAACATAATGTAACATGACCTAACATAACCTAACATAATGTAACATGACCTAACATAACCTAACATAATGTAACATGACCTAACATCATCTAACATAATGTAACATGACCTAACATAACCTAACATAATGTAACATGACCTAACATCATCTAACATAATGTAACATGACCTAACATCATCTAACATAATGTAACATGACCTAACATAACTTAACATAATGTAACATGACCTAACATAACTTAACATAGTCCAACATAAACTAAGAAAACCTAACATAATTTAATCTAAGTTAAAGAAGAAAAACTGAATTTTTTTTAATGTTTTAATAAGATGATGATAATGATGATGATGATGATGATGATGATGATGATGATGATGATGATGATGATGATGATGATGATGATGATGATGATGATGATGATGATGATGATATGATGATAATGATATAATAAATGGCACTACAGATGTCGGATGGCATTACAGATTATCAGGTAGCAGATGGCACCACAGAGAGCACAGTTAAAGCAGCTAGTACTGTAAGACACTGAAGCACTGCTAGACACTGTATTACAATACTGTCAGTGTAGAGTATTGTAAGACACTGAAGCACTGCTAGACACTGTATTACAATACTGTCAGTGTAGAGTATTGTAAGACACTGAAGCACCGCTCATCACTGTGGGTTAAATAGTGTTTTGGAAATGATATCTGGGAGATGAGGACTAAGGAAGCAGTGTGGAAATGATGAACCCACTCGCAGGAGGAGACGACAGCAAAGAAAATGTGGGAAGGACAAGGAGAGAATTTTTTTTTTTTTTGGAGGGTAGGAATAAGAACTTTTTGTGGGAATAAGAAAAAGTTCTCATGGAGGGGAAGAAATGTTAATGTGTGCGTGTGTGTGTGTGTGTGTGCGTGTGTGTGTGTGTGTGTGTGTGTGTGTGTTTGTGTGTGTGTGTGTGTGTATGTGTATGTGTGTGTTATGTGTGTATATGAATGTGTGTAAACGTTGGTTGAGTTGCAGATCCGAGCTCCTGGCCCCGCCTCTTCACTGATCGCTACTGTGTGTGTGTGTGTGTGTGTGTGTGTGTTTATAGAATAAACGGGAGGAGATAAAAATGGTAATACATGCAGGTGGAAAGGATAGCGTAGTGTGTGGGGAGGATATTGTAGTGTGTGGGAAGGATAGTGTAGTGAGTGAGGATAGTGCAGTCAGTGGGGAGGATAGTGTTGTGTGGGGAGGATAATGTATGTGGGGAGAACAGTGTAGTGTGTGGGGGAGGGTAGTGTAATGTGTGGCGAGCATAGTGTGTGGAGGATAATGTATGTGAGGAGGATAGTGTACTGTGTGGGAGGACAGTGTAGTGTGTGGGGAGGCTAGTGTAGTGTGGGGAGGATAATATATGTCAGGAGGACAACGTAGTGTGTGGGGGAGGATAATGTAGTATATGGGGAGGACAGTGCAATTAGGTAAATAGTGTAGTGTGTGGGGAAGAGAGTGTAATGTGTGGGGAGGATAGTGTAGTGTTGGGAGTAGAGAATAAGGTGAAGACTATATACGAACATCGTTGAGTAAACACAGCCTCTCTGATGTCAAACAAAGATGTCACAACTACCAAGATTGATGGACTGATCACATCGACTCAAAGTTGAGGGACTGATTACCTCATTCTCCTCCTGTTCTTTACGTTTCTCCTTTGTATGGACTGATGAAGCCACTGTGTGGCTAAACGTTTCCTCAATAAAGATACCCAGGAGTTGCACATGTGTCTAATATATCAACGTGTCGGTTCTCTGAACCATTCATCTACAACTACCAAGCAGCAAGAAGGAAAACAAGCAAAACGAGGAATCGTGAACACGAAAACAACTCACAGAAAAACACTCAGTGTACCTCACACAGTGTTCAACACTTGCTCACTTAACACACAACACTCAGTGTACCTCACACAGTGTTCAACACTTGCTCACTTAACACACAACACTCAGTGTACCTCACACAATGTTCAACACTTGCTCACTTAACACACAACACTCAGTGTACCTCACACAATGTTCAACACTTGCTCACTTAACACAACACTCAGTGTACCTCACACAATGTTCAACACTTGCTCACTTAACACACAACACTCAGTGTACCTCACACAATGTTCAACACTTGCTCACTTAACACACAACACTCAGTGTACCTCACACAGTGTTCAACACTTGTTCACTTAACACAACACTCAGTGTACCTCAGACAATGTTCAACACTTGCTCACTTAACACACAACACTCAGTGTACCTCACACAATGTTCAACACTTGCTCACTTAACACACAACACTCAGTGTATCTCACACAATGTTCAACACTTGCTCACTTAACACAACACTCAGTGTACCTCACACAATGTTCAACACTTGCTCACTTAACACACAACACTCAGTGTATCTCACACAGTGTTCAACACTTCCTCAACACAACACTCAGTGTACCTCACACACTATATATTCCACAACTTTCTGAACACAAAAACAAGCTGGAATCTTTATTTTTTTGTAGTCTAACTTTTTTGTTCTTTGCGGCGGGAGAGTTGACCCTTGATACCGTCTGTTGGAACACCATCTGCAGCTGGTCATTTTGCGCCATATTACCAGCTTTGTTGAGCAGAGATGTGTATGAGGTAAGTATGTCAGTGTGTGGTGCAGGACGGGGGGAGGGGGTGTATGTGACCTGACCCGTGTGTGTGTGTGTGTGTGTGTGTGTGTGTGTGTGTGTGTGTGTGTGTGTGTGTGTGTGTGTGTGTGTGTGTGTTTTCACCTATTTGTACTCACGTATTTATGGCTGCAGGGTTCGATTCATAACTCTTGGCCCCACATCTTCACTGGTTGCTACTGGGTCCTCTCTCTCCCTGCTCCATGAGCTTTATCAAACCTCATCATTAAAACTATGTATGGTTCCCGCCTCCACTACGTCACTTTCTAGGCTATTCCACGGCCTGACAACTCTATGACTGAAGAAATACTTCCAAGCATCCCTTTGACTCGTCTGAGTTTTCAACTTCCAATTGTGACCCCTTCTTTCGGCGTCCCCTCTCTGGAACATCCTGTCTTTGTCCACCTTGTCTATTCCGCGCAGTATTTTATATGCCGTTATCATGTCTCCCCTGACTCTCCTGTCCTCCAGTGTCGTTAGCCCAATTTCCCTTAACCTTTCTTCGTAGGACAATCCCATTAGCTCTGGGACTAGTCTTGTTGCAAACCTTTGCACTTTCTCTAATTTCTTGACATGTTTCACCAGGTGTGGATTCCTAACTGGTGCTGCGTACTCCAGTATGGGCCCGACGTATAAGCTGTACAGAGTCTTGAACGATTCCTTACTGAGGTATCGGAACGCTATCCTTAGGTTTGCCAGGCGCCCATATGCTGCAACAGTTATCTGATTGATGTGCGCCTCAGGATATGTGCTCGGTGTTATATTCACCCCAAGATCTTTTTTCTTTAGTAAGGTTTGCAGTCTTTGGCCACTTAGACTATACTGTGTCTGCGGTCTTCTTTGCCCTATACTGTGTCTGCGGTCTTCTTTGCCCTTCCCCAATCTTCATGACTTCGCATTTGGCAGAGTTAAATTCCAGGAGTCAGTTGTTGGACCAAGCTTGTAGCCTGTCCAGGTCTCTTTGTAGTCCTGCCTGATCCTCGACCGATTTGATTCTCCTCATTAACTTCATGTCATCTGCAAACAGGGACACTTCTGAGTCTATCCCTTCCGTTATGTCATTCACATATACCAAATACAGCACAGGTCCTAGGACTGACCCCTGTGGAACCCTGCTTGTCACAGGCGCCTACTCTGACATCTCGTCACGTACCATGACTCGTTGTTGCCTCCCTGTCAGATATTCCCTGATCCATTGCAGTGCCTCTCTTGTTATGTGTGCTTGATTCTCTAACTTCTGCATTAACCTCTTGTGAGGAACTGTGTCGAAGGCCTTCTTGCAGTCCAAGAAAATGCAGTCTATCCACCCCTCTCTTGTCTACTGTCACCTTGTCACAAAACTCCAGTAGGTTTGCGACACAGGATTTTCCTTCCCTGAAACCGTGCTGGTTGTCGATTATATGCTTGTTTCTTTCCAGGTGCACCACCACTCTCTTCCTGATGCCTTTCTCTACGACTTTGCATACTATACACATTAGTGACACAGGTCTGTAGTTTAATGCCTCATATCTGTCTCCTTTTTAAAAAATTGGGACTACATTTGCCATCTTCCATACTTCAGGTAGTTGCCCAGTTTCAATGGATGTGTTGAAAATCTTTGTTAGTGGCACACACAGCATCTCTGCTCCCTCTCTAAAGACCCACAGAGAGATGTCTGGTTTCACCGCCTTTGAGGTATCAAGTTCACATAGCAGCATCTTTACCTCCTCCTCGGTTATGTGTACCTCATCCAGCACTTGTTGGTGTACCTCCCTGCTCTGAATTCCTAGAGTCCTACCTGTTTCCACTGTAAATACTTCTTTAAATCTCACGTTGAGCTTCTCACATACCTCTTGGTCGTTTCTTGTGAACTCCCCATCATCCTTCCTCAGCCTGATTACCTGGTCCTTGACTGTTGTTTTCCTCCTGATGTGGCTATACAACAGCTTCGGGTCAGACTTGACTTTCGATGCTATGTCATTTTCGTGTTGTCACTGAGCCTCCCTTCTTATCTGTGCATATTCGTTTCTGGCTCCTGGGTCCTGTTTCTTCTGCACCTTTTCCATTCTCTAGTGCACCTAGTTTTTGCCTCCCTACACATTTGGGTGAACCAAGGACTCGTTCTGGTCTTCCCATTATTTCTGTTTCCATTGGGAACAAACCTCTCCTCTGCCTCATCGCATTTTGTTGTCATATAGTCCATTTCTTTTACTGGTTTTCCTGCCAGTTCTCTCTCCCATTGAACGTACTCACCTAATTGTAGTTGCAGGGGTCGAGACTCAGCTCCTGGCCCCGCCTCTTCATTGAATGCTACTAGGTTTTCTCTCTCTCCCTGCTCCATGAGCTTTATCATACCTCGTCTTCAAGCTATGTATGGTTCCTGCCTCCACTACATCGCTCGCCAGACTGTTCCACTTCTTGACCACTCTATGACTGAAAAAACGCTTCCTAACATCCCTGTGGCTCATCTGAGTCTTCAATTTCCAAGAGTGACCCCTTATTTTTGTGTCCCCTTACTAGTACATCTTGTCTCTGTCCACCTTGTCCATTCCACGCAGTATTTTGTATGTCGTTATCATGTCTCCCCTATCCCTCCTGTCCTCCAGTGTCGTCAGGCTGATTTTCCTCAACCTTTCTTCATAAGACATATCCCTTAGCTCTGGAACTAACCTTGTCGCAAACCTTTGCACTTTCTCTAATTTCTTAACGTGCTTGACCTGGTGCGGGTTCCAAACAGGTGCTGCACACTCCAGTATGGGCCTGACGTACACGGTGTACAGTGTCTTGAGAGATTCCTTACTTAGGTATCGGAATGCTAATCTCAGGTTTGCCAGGCACCCACATGGTGCAGCAGTTATCTGGTTGATGTGTGCTTCCGGAGACGTGTTCGGTGTTATACTCACGATCCTTGATCGAAGATCGCAGTCGTTGGCCACCTAGCCTATACTCTGTCTGCGGTCTTCTTTGCCCTTCCCCGATCTTCATGACTTTACATTTGGTAGGGTTGAATTCGAGAATCCAGTTGCTGGACCAGGTGTCCAGCCTGTCCAGGTCTCTTTGAAGTCCTGCCTGATCCTCATCTGATTTATTTCTCCTCATTAATTTTACATCATCTGCGAACAGGGACATCTCTGAGTCTATCCCTTCCATCATGTCATTCACATATACCAAAAATAGCACTGGTTCTAGGACCGACCCCTGTGGGACCCTGCTCGTCACAGGTGCCCACTGTGATACCCCATCACGTACCATGACTCGCTGTTGCCTCCCCCGTTATACGCAGCTGATCCTCTAGTTTCTGCACTAATCTCTTGTGAGGAACTGTGTCGAAGGCCTTCTTGCAGTCCAAGAAGATGCAATCAACCCACTTCTCTCTCTCGTCTCTTACTTCTGTTACTTTATCATAAAACTCCAGAAGGTTTGTGACACAGGGTTTGCCTTCCATGAAACCGTGCTGGTTGTCATTTATACTTTTGTTCCATTCCAGGTGCCCCACCACTCTGCTCCTGATAATCTCCATGACTTTGCATACTATACACGTAAATGACACTGGTCTGTAGTTTAGTGCCTCTTTTCTGTCTCCTTTTTTAAAAATGGGAACTACATTTGCCGTCTTCCATACCTCAGGTAGTTACCCAGTTTCAAGAGATGTGTTATAGATTGTGGTTAATGGGACACACAACATTTCTACTCTCTCTAAGGACCCACGGGGAGGTGTCTGGTCCCATTGCCTTTGAGGTATCAAGGTCACTTAGCTTCTTCACCTCCTTCTCAGTTGTGTGTATGTCATCCAGCACTTGTTGGTGTATTCCGTGTTGGTGTCCCCCTCTGTCCTGTCTTCCCAGAGTCCTTCCTCTCTCCACTGTGAATACTTCCTTAAATCGTGTGTGTGTGTGTGTGTGTGTGTGTGTGTGTGTGTGTGTGTGTGTGTGTGTGTGTGTGTGTGTGTGTGTGTGTGTGTGTGTGTGTTCACCAAACACACAGAAGACAAGCGTTTAGACTCCTGGCCTCATCTTTTAAACCATCAGTTGATTTGTGTATTTTGTTTCTAACTTCTATTTATTTACACTCTCTCAGTGACTCCTTTATTCTCTCTCTCTCTCTCTCTCTCTCTCTCCACTCCAGGCATTACCTTCGATTCAGGTACTTCCTCCACCTCCCTGAAAATTACAATATATCAGACTACAACAATACAAAAGGTAATTCCCATGTCAATCCCTCTCGCGTCCACAAGTGAGTTCATATTCTCTCACCTTTCTGAACACTTTCCATCTCTTCCCCTCCCCTTCCCTGCCACACCCCTTCCCTTCATCAATGAGAGGTCAAGTCTCAGTTGCTCCTCTATGGAAGATTAGTACATGAAGGGTAACAGATATACCTGTAATCAATCTCGAGAGTGTTCCAGGGGTCAAGGCTATGTAGCCCGGTCCCAGACCTGGACTCCCGGTGGATGGCCTTATTAGCCAGGCTGCTGGGACTAACTGCACGAAGTTCAGTGTAAGCACCACAGACCGGCTGATCAGGAACCAACTTGAGGAACTTGTCCATTTCTCTCTTGAAGACAGCCACGAGTCTGCTGGTAATTTCCCTTATGAATGGAGGGAAGACACTGAAAAGTCTTGGTCCTAAATACTTATTGAGGTTTACCCTTAGTGTACTCACTGTACCCCTGCTTTTCACCGTGGGTATTTTGCACCGTCTACCAAGCCTCCTGTGCAGAGTTGGGACTAGTTCTTCTAAAAATTTTCAAGTGTAGATTATAATGTATTTTTCTCGCTTAGGAGTACGTTCCAAAGAATACAGATCAAGAGACTTTAAACGTCTTTATTTCCCCAGTCTTTCTATAACAGAGTAACTCAACTTGTCCTCAATGTACATTATTGTCAGTGCCCACTGAAAGTCTTTGTTTACATAAGCTTGTAGGTTTGCTATGTCCTCAATGGACGAGACACTCGTACCGATTCTAGTATCGTCAACAAGAGATGATACGGTGCTACGATGTATGTCGCTATGTCGGAAATGAGAATTTGAAAGAAAACAGGGCAAATACATGAAAATTCGTGAAAATTTAATTGAAAAATTAAATATCCATCTGCCCACTTTCCCAGTTACTCCTTTTGTTCGCAGTTTCTGGGCTATTACACCATGTAAAACTTCTGCCACGTTTTGTTTCCACTGCACCCAAGACCATGTTGTAATCGTCAAGTAACTGCGAGAGGCAGAAACGACATGTTCTACACCCATGCTGTCCTGGTTTGTGCAACTGTTGAGATTTAATGTGATTAGCACTCTTGCTTTACTGTCATCTTTGTGGAGTGGGGCTATGTCAGTTTACTTTACTGCCACCTTTGCGGAGTGGGGTCAGTTTGCTTTACTGCCACTTTTGTGAGGTGGGGCTGTCAGTGATTTTAATGACTGTGGGATAACTCCAGTATCCAGACTCATCTTCCGTAGAACATTCAAGGCACCTGATACTGGCTTCTACAGTTTTTGATCTATATGGAGTTCCACAACTTTCTCGATTTTTTAACGCCCACCATCATGCACTAGAGGATTAACCCAGAAACCTCTGGCTTTCTTCAACAGGAAATTTGATATGTTCCTCAAGTCATCTCTTGATCAGCTGGGTTGTGGTGCATGAGCTGGACTGTGTGGGGGCAGCAAAAACAGTCTGGTCGATCAAGCCAGCAACCGTCAGGTCTAGTCTAGGACCAGTCTGCGGTGGGGGGGGGAGATAACTTTACCCCCTGGAGTCGCACCATCCCTCCATTGCCCCACCACCCCTCCAATACCCGACTACCCCACCACCCTTCCACTGCCCCCACCACCCTTCCAATACCCCACCACCCCTCCATTGCCCCACCACCCTTTGATATACCTTTACCTTTGAAGAATTTCGAGAGTATATCTACTCTCTGAGCCCGGCCATGGGCCAGTGCCCCACCACTGCCTTACCACCCGTCCCTCACTATTCCCTTTAGTGAGCAGTATATGTACTGTGAGGGATGCAGGAGTCTATGTTTAAAGCAAAGTTACTTAAGAACACTGTGTTAACTCTTCTGTTCTTTTCCCTCCTTCCCTCCTATCATCTCCCCTCCTCCTTAAGATCCTCTCACCACCTTATCTCCTTTCCCCACCTTCTCCCGGTCCCCTCCCCCACCCAAACCCAACCCCCTCCGTCACCTCCTCCCCCTCATTTCTACCCCACCTTTACCTTCCTCAGAGAATTTACAAATATTTAAAGATACCTTTGATATACCTTTGATAAGTTTCGAGAGATTTTTCTACTCCCGCAACCCGGTCATGGGCCAGGCTCGTCTGGTGCTTGCCTAATCAATTAGGTTGTTGCTGCTGGAGGCCCACTGCCCCACATATCCATCATAGCCTGGTTGATCTGGCGTCTGGTGAAGTTACTTGCCCAGTTTCCTCTTGAAGACTTCTACACTTGTCGCAGCCGTGTTTATGATATCTTCTGGTAAGATGTTGAATAGTATGGGCCCATGGATGTTGATACAATGTTCTCTTATTGTTGAGAGTAAGACACATGTGCAACATCTGGGTATCTTTATTGTAGACGTTTCGCCATCCAGTGGCTTTATCAATACAAATTCCAGGACATAACTTGAAGACAGTAGAACTATGTACAGAAGATGAGGTAATCAGTCCCTCAACCTAGGAGTAGGTGCGAACAGCACCATAGTCGTGGAGATTCTGAAGCAGAAGAAAGAATCCTGGCGCTTATATAGTAACGTCAGGTGAAGCAGACGAGGGCAAATTCACTGGTGGGCGGGATTCCCCAGTGGAAGTAGGTCCTTCTCTTATTGTTCCCACAGCGCTCCCTGCTTGTCATTGGGTTTATTTTGCACTTCCTCCTATAAAACATAGACATGCAAATTTATTTTGGATTTTTTTCTTTAGTTTTTTTTTTTTTTTTGGCGCAGAAAATATTTTCGTTAATTTATTTCTGTTGTGACAGACCATCCTGAGAGATACTGACAGACCATCCTGAGAGATACTGACAGACCATACTGAGAGACACTGAAAGACCATACTGAGAGATACTGACAGACCATCCTGAGAGATACTGACAGACCATACTGAGAGATACTGACAGACCATACTGAGAGATACTGACAGACCATACTGAGAGATACTGACAGACCATACTGAGAGATACTGACAGACCATACTGAGAGATACTGACAGACCATACTGAGAGATACTGACAGACCATACTGAGAGATACTGACAGACCATACTTAGAGACACTGAAAGACCATACTGAGAGATACTGACAGACCATCCTGAGAGATACTGACAGACCATACTGAGAGATACTGACAGACCATCCTGAGAGATACTGACAGACCATCCTGAGAGATACTGACAGACCATACTGAGAGATACTGACAGACCATACTGAGAGATACTGACAGACCATCCTGAGAGATACTGACAGACCATACTGAGAGATACTGACAGACCATACTGAGAGATACTGACAGACCATACTGAGAGATACTGACAGACCATCCTGAGAGATACTGACAGACCATACTGAGAGACACTGAAAGACCATACTGAGAGATACTGACAGACCATCCTGAGAGATACTGACAGACCATACTGAGAGATACTGACAGACCATCCTGAGAGATACTGACAGACCATCCTGAGAGATACTGACAGACCATCCTGAGAGATACTGACAGACCATACTGAGAGATACTGACAGACCATCCTGAGAGATACTGACAGACCATACTGAGAGATACTGACAGACCATCCTGAGAGATACTGACAGACCATACTGAGAGATACTGACAGACCATACTGAGAGATACTGACAGACCATACTGAGATACTGACAGACCATCCTGAGAGATACTGACAGACCATACTGAGAGATACTGACAGACCATCCTGAGAGATACTGACAGACCATACTGAGAGACACTGAAAGACCATACTGAGAGATACTGACAGACCATCCTGAGAGATACTGACAGACCATCCTGAGAGATACTGACAGACCATCCTGAGAGATACTGACAGACCATACTGAGAGATACTGACAGACCATCCTGAGAGATACTGACAGACCATACTGAGAGACACTGAAAGACCATCCTGAGAGATACTGACAGACCATCCTGAGAGATACTGACAGACCATACTGAGAGATACTGACAGACCATCCTGAGAGATACTGACAGACCATCCTGAGAGATACTGACAGACCATCCTGAGATACTGACAGACCATCCTGAGAGATACTGACAGACCATCCTGAGAGATACTGACAGACCATTCTGCGAGATACTGAAAGACCATCCTGAGAGATACTGACAGACCATCCTGAGAGATACTGACAGACCATCCTGAGAGATACTGACAGACCATCCTGAGAGATACTGACAGACCATCCT
Source organism: Cherax quadricarinatus (assembly GCF_038502225.1). NCBI lineage: Eukaryota > Metazoa > Arthropoda > Malacostraca > Decapoda > Parastacidae > Cherax > Cherax quadricarinatus. Next base: position 55,160,370 of record NC_091292.1, read on the forward strand.
GAGAGATACTGACAGACCATACTGAGAGATACTGACAGACCATCCTGAGAGATACTGACAGACCATACTGAGAGATACTGACAGACCATCCTGAGAGATACTGACAGACCATCCTGAGAGATACTGACAGACCATACTGAGAGATACTGACAGACCATACTGATACTGACAGACTATCCTGAGAGATACTGACAGACCATCCTGAGAGATACTGACAGACCATACTGAGAGATACTGACAGACCATACTTAGAGATACTGACAGACCATCCTGAGAGATACTGACAAACCATCCTGAGAGATACTGACAGACCATACTGAGAGATACTGACAGACCATACTGAGAGATACTGACAGACCATATTGAGAGATACTGACAGACCATACTGAGAGATACTGACAGACCATACTGAGAGATAATGACAGACCATACTGAGAGATACTGACAGACCATACTGCGAGATACTGACAGACCATACTGAGAGATACTGACAGACCATCCTGAGAGATACTGACAGACCATCCTGAGAGATACTGACAGACCATCCTGAGAGATACTGACAGACCATACTGAGAGATACTGACAGACCATCCTGAGAGATACTGACAGACCATCCTGAGAGATACTGACAGACCATCCTGAGAGATACTGACAGACCATCCTGAGAGATACTGACAGACCATCCTGAGAGATACTGACAGACCATCCTGAAAGATACTGACAGACCATCCTGAGAGATACTGACAGACCATACTGAGAGATACTGACAGATCATCCTGAGAGATACTGACAGACCATACTGAGATACTGACAGACCATCCTGAGAGATACTGACAGACCATCCTGAGAGATACTGACAGACCATCCTGAGAGATACTGACAGACCATACTGAGAGATACTGACAGACCATCCTGATACTGACAGACCATACTGAGATACTGACAGACCATCCTGAGAGATACTGACAGACCATCCTGAGAGATACTGACAGACCATCCTGAGAGATACTGACAGACCATACTGAGAGATACTGACAGACCATCCTGAGAGATACTGACAGACCATACTGAGAGATACTGACAGACCATCCTGAGAGATACTGACAGACCATCCTGAGAGATACTGACAGACCATCCTGAGAGATACTAACAGACCATACTGAGAGATACTGACAGACCATCCTGAGAGATACTGACAGATCATCCTGAGAGATACTGACAGACCATCCTGATACTGACAGACCATCCTGAGAGATACTGACAGACCATCCTGAGAGATACTGACAGACCATCCTGAGAGATACTGACAGACCATCCTGAGAGATACTGACAGACCATCCTGAGAGATACTGACAGACCATCCTGAGAGATACTGACAGACCATACTGAGAGATACTGACAGACCATCCTGAGACATACTGACAGACCATCCTGAGAGATACTGAAAGACCATCCTGAGAGATACTGACAGACCATCCTGAGATACTGACAGACCATGCTGAGAGATACTGACAGACCATCCTGAGAGATACTGACAACCATCCTGAGAGATACTGACAGACCATCCTGAGAGATACTGACAGACCATCCTGAGAGATACTGACAGACCATACTGAGAGATACTGACAGACCATCCTGAGAGATGCTGACAGACCATCCTGAGAGATACTGACAAACCATCCTGAGAGATACTGACAGACCATCCTGAGAGATACTGACAGACCATACTGAGAGATACTGACAGACCATCCTGAGAGATACTGACAGACCATCCTGAGAGATACTGACAGACCATCCTGAGAGATACTGACAGACCATCCTGAGAGATACTAACAGACCATACTGAGAGATACTGACAGACCATCCTGAGAGATACTGACAGATCATCCTGAGAGATACTGACAGACCATCCTGATACTGACAGACCATCCTGAGAGATACTGACAGACCATCCTGAGAGATACTGACAGACCATCCTGAGAGATACTGACAGACCATCCTGAGAGATACTGACAGACCATCCTGAGAGATACTGACAGACCATACTGAGAGATACTGACAGACCATCCTGAGAGATACTGACAGACCATCCTGAGAGATACTGACAGACCATCCTGAGAGATACTGACAGACCATCCTGAGAGATACTGACAGACCATCCTGAGAGATACTGACAGACCATACTGAGAGATACTGACAGACCATCCTGAGAGATACTGACAGACCATCCTGAGAGATACTGAAAGACCATCCTGAGAGATACTGACAGACCATCCTGAGATACTGACAGACCATGCTGAGATACTGACAGACCATCCTGAGAGATACTGACAACCATCCTGAGAGATACTGACAGACCATCCTGAGAGATACTGACAGACCATCCTGAGAGATACTGACAGACCATACTGAGAGATACTGACAGACCATCCTGAGAGATACTGACAGACCATCCTGAGAGATACTGACAAACCATCCTGAGAGATACTGACAGACCATCCTGAGAGATACTGACAGACCATACTGAGAGATACTGACAGACCATCCTGAGAGATACTGACAGACCATCCTGAGAGATACTGACAGACCATCCTGAGAGATACTGACAGACCATCCTGAGAGATACTGACAAACCATCCTGAGAGATACTGACAGACCATCCTGAGAGATACTGACAGACCATACTGAGAGATACTGACAGACCATCCTGAGAGATACTGACAGACCATCCTGAGAGATACTGACAGACCATCCTGAGAGATACTGACAGACCATCCTGAGAGATACTGACTCCAGCTCTGCTCCAAGGAGACCTTACAAACTGATGAAACCTTTCTGAAATACTTAACGATGTCCTCATTGCAATACAGACGTCTCCCATCTCAGGCTGACACTACTGAAGTCTCCCATCTCAGGCTGACACTACTAAAGACTCCCAGCTCAGGCTGACACTACTGAAGACTCCCAGCTCAGGCTGACGCTACTGAAGTCTCCCATCTCAGGCTGACACTACTAAAGACTCCCAGCTCAGGCTGACGCTACTGAAGTCTCCCATCTCAGGCTGACACTACTAAAGACTCCCAGCTCAGGCTGACGCTACTGAAGTCTCCCATCTCAGGCTGACACTACTAAAGTCTCCCATCTCAGGCTGACACTACTGAAGTCTCCCATCTCAGGCTGACACTACTGAAGACTCCCAGCTCAGGCTGACGCTACTGAAGTCTCCCATCTCAGGCTGACACTACTAAAGACTCCCAGCTCAGGCTGACGCTACTGAAGTCTCCCATCTCAGGCTGACACTACTAAAGTCTCCCATCTCAGGCTGACACTACTGAAGTCTCCCATCTCAGGCTGACACTACTGAAGACTCCCAGCTCAGGCTGACGCTACTGAAGTCTCCCATCTCAGGCTGACACTACTGAAGACTCCCAGCTCAGGCTGACGCTACTGAAGTCTCCCATCTCAGGCTGACACTACTGAAGACTCCCAGCTCAGGCTGACGCTACTGAAGTCTCCCATCTCAGGCTGACACTACTAAAGACTCCCAGCTCAGGCTGACGCTACTGAAGTCTCCCATCTCAGGCTGACACTACTGAAGACTCCCAGCTCAGGTTGACACTACTGGACTCCCAGCTCAGGCTGACACTACTGAAGACTCCCAGCTCAGGCTGACACTACGGAAGACTCCCAGCTCAGGCTGACACTACTGAAGACTCCCAGCTCAGGCTGACACTACTGAAGACTCCCAGCTCTGGCTGACGGTGAAGACTCCCAGCTCAGGCTGACGCTACTGAAGACTCCCAGCTCAGGCTGACGCTACTGAAGACTCCCAGCTCAGGCTGATGCTACTGAAGACTCCCACCTCAGGCTGACACTACTGGACTCCCAGCTCAGGCTGAGACTACTGAAGTTTCGCAGCTCAGGCTGACACTGCTGAAGACTCCCAGCTCAGGCTGACACTGCTGAAGACTCCCAGCTCAGGCTGACACTGCTGAAGACTCCCAGCTCAGGCTGACACCACTGAAGTCTCTCAGCTCAGACACTACTGAAGTCCCCCAGCACAGACTGACACTACTGAAGTCTCCCAGCACAGACTCACACTACTGAAGTCTCCTAGCACAGACTGACACTACTGAAGTCTCCCAGCACAGACTGACACTACTGAAGTCTCCCAGCACAGACTGACACTACTGAAGTCTCCCAGCACAGACTGACACTACTGAAGTCTCCTAGCACAGACTGACACTACTGAAGTCTCCCAGCACAGACTGACACTACTGAAGTCTCCCAGCACAGACTGACACTACTGAAGTCTCCCAGCACAGACTGACACTACTGAAGTCTCCTAGCACAGACTGACACTACTGAAGTCTCCCAGCACAGACTGACACTACTGAAGTCTCCCAGCACAGACTGACACTACTGAAGTCTCCCAGCACAGACTGACACTACTGAAGTCTCCTAGCACAGACTGACACTACTGAAGTCTCCTAGCACAGACTGACACTACTGAAGTCTCCTAGCACTGACTGACACTACTGAAGTCTCCCAGCACAGACTGACACTACTGAAGTCTCCCAGCACAGACTGACACTACTGAAGTCTCCTAGCACAGACTGACACTACTGAAGTCTCCTAGCACAGACTGACACTACTGAAGTCTCCCAGCACAGACTGACACTACTGAAGTCTCCCAGCACAGGCTGACACTGAAGTCTCCCAGCACAGGCTGACACTACTGAAGTCTCCCAGCACAGACTGACACTACTGAAGTCTCCTAGCACAGACTGACACTACTGAAGTCTCCCAGCACAGACTGACACTACTGAAGTCTCCCAGCACAGGCTGACACTACTGAAGTCTCCCAGCACAGGCTGACACTACTGAAGTCTCCCAGCACAGGCTGACACTACTGAAGTCTCCCAGCACAGGCTGACACTGAAGTCTCCCAGCACAGGCTGACACTGAAGTCTCCCAGCACAGGCTGACACTACACAAGTGTCAGGAATCGAGACGTAAATGAACTTATTATTTAAAATACATAAAAGAAATATATTAAAGAACCAGGAGATGAAGATAAGAAATAAAGTGAAAAAATGTAAGAATATCATTGTAAAATAAATGATAATGCTTCAGGAAACAATGAACAGGAAAGAATATAAAAAATGGGACATTTGAGAAAATATGAAAGAAAATGGGACATGTCAGAAAATATTTAAGAAAATGGGACACACGAGAGAATAGAATAGAAAATGGAATACGAGAGAATGAGAAAACGGGACACTTGAGAATATGGAAGAAAACAAAACACTTGGGAGAATATGAAAGAAAATGGGACACTTGAGAGAATACAAAAGAAAATGGGACACTTTTTACACAGGGTTTGACAAGGTTAGGTTAAGGATCCCTAACTTTACTGACAAGCTATTGATAAGTTGGAGCCATCTGTGGGCCAGCATTTTCATTTGATCAACTGACTTTATCTCGTTGACATAATGCTGTACGAATGTGTTCCATACTCGAGTCATCCTGGGGATAAATGATCTCGGATGAAGTGATGTTCTGAAGAAAGGTACAGCCAGAGTGAAGTTGCTGCTTTCTGCCCGTCTTGTGGTATAGAAGCTTGCTTCACGCTGTCCCCGAAGTGGATCCAAGTGTGGTACTTTGACAGTGTTGTCCTTGTACATAACTGTAAGGCCCCCCCCCCCCACATCCCTCCTGTGTTGAAGGCTCTACTGAAATGACACATCTATCCAGGATGGGTCCAGGCGAGAGATGAGACGTCTTGCTCTGTTCTCTACTCTGTCAAACAGTTGCAGATGAGAGTGGAGGGCAGGCAAACCAAGAAAGTGGAGCATACTCAAGGTGTGAGCATACCTGTGCCTCATACAGAATCTTGCAACCCCTACTGTCAAGCAGATGCGAGATACGGCGAAGTGCTGTAAGTTTCCTGGCTGCCTTGTTTGAGGGATTTACAACGTGGTTCTTCGTGGTCAGTTTGGAGTCAAATTTCACTCCAAGGGTATCCACTTCTTCCCCAGGTACCAACACTCTCCCATTCATACTTATTACTGCTCTGGCCTAGAGACCATCATCATTTGTGTTTTCTCAGGTGCAAATGTTACGTGCTATCGGTTTCCCCAAGCTGATATAGCTTTTAGCTTGTGATTGGTGTAGCTTAGAGTAACTGGCATTACTTTTATTGGATAAGTGAATGTCAGAGTACAGTCGTCTGCATATGCATGGCATTCTGGGATGAGATGAAGAAGGTCATTGAAGTAGACATTCAATAACAATGGCCTCAGCACGCTTCCTTGTGGAACACTTGCCCCAATAGGATGTCTTGCTGATTCTGTTCCATTGAGAACTATCCTTAGAGATCTACCGTGAAGGTAATCACTGAGGAGACATAGCATAGAACCTGCAATTCCCAGTGGTTGCAGTCTTGCCAAGAGGCCCTGGTCAAAAGTACCAGCAATGTCCAGTGCTACCACACAGCTGACTTTGGATTCATCCAGTGACTGGTGCCATTTAGTGGAGAGGTTTAACAACAGATCAGCAGCAGAGTAACCTTTCCTGAAGCCATGTTGACGGTCACAAAGTAGTGAGTGGTAGTCAAAAAACTGTGATTTGTCTTGAGATTGTCTCAAGGATTTTGCCAGTGATTGACAGGAGTGACACTGGTCTGTAGTTGCTGATTTCTGTTCTGTTCTTTTTGTGAACAGGAACTACATTTGCCTCTTTCCACAGAGAAGGCCAGTTACAATGTACTAGGCAGTGCTGTAAGATGCAAGTTAGAGGTGCTGTTAGCTGGTCTGCACATCTTTTCAGCAATCTTGGGCTCAACTTGTCTGGGCCAACAGCATTTTTTTGGTCAAGTAATTTAAGAAGATGCACCTCCTCCTGGCTTATTGTCACCAGTGACAGTTTTGACACAGTTTTTGCAGCTAGCAAAGGAGGGTCCCTTGCTGGATCAGGAACTTGCATTTTGGTAGCAAAGTGTTCGGCAAAAAGGTCTGCTTTCTCTTGACTACTAGTAGAGGTGGGCCCATCCTGTCGATTTAGAGGTGGAATGAGTTCATCAGGCAGATAACCTTGTCTGTCCATGACCAGGGACCACCAGGTTTTGGAGCTCCCACTACCTGATGCTAGCTTTCTTTTTGTGTCCACCTCCCATTGAGAGATGGCCCACTTTTGAACTTCACCCATATGCCTACAGGCTTGCCTGTGCAAGTTCCTGTTATAGGTGGTAGGATGTCTCTTATACCTTCGCCATGCCTTGTACTTAGCAGTAGCAGCCTTTCTACAACAAAAGCCAAACCAAGGCTGATTTGTAGGCTGAGGGATGTGTTCTTGTTGTAGATTAAGGATGTGTTCGGTGAAGGTATTCACCTGGTCGTCAACATCCCCTTGGAGAAGAGCATTCCAATCGGTGGTGGCGAGCTCAGAGCAAAGTGCTGGCCAATTACCTCTTTCCCATACCTCGTTCTGTTGAGATCTAAAGTGTCGTTAAAACAGCCTTGTGGTCAGACAATCCAACTTGCCGAGGGGTTGACAAGTGACTATACCTTCTGCCAGATTACTCACTACTGGGTCAAGGGAGGAGTCAGAGATGTGAGTAGGAAAATGTGCAAAGTTTCTCCTGTTATTCACTGCAAGAAGATCATCAAAGTCCCCTTGAGAGAAAACAAAAGAAAATGGGTCACTTGAGAGACTTCTAAAGAAAATGGGACACTTAAGAATACAAAAGAAAATGGGACACAAGGGAATATGAGAAAACGGGACACTTGAGAGAATATGAAAGAGAAAACAAGACACTCGAGAATATAAAGGAAAACGGGACATTGGATAGAATACCATAGAATCAATAGTATTTTATTGTCCCTCTATAGTATAGATGGACGATACTTTCCAAGTCCCTTATCAACACATTAACATAACTTACTGGAGTGAGATATATGGGAGGCAGTGTATAATCCAGTAATAAGCAGGAGTGCCATAAGCACAATTAGATAAGATTGTCAACATCCGTGCAGATGTAAGTTGTCATCTCACTTGTAGAATTCTAGATGCAGGTGGATGAGTATTTGCAACGAATATCAATCAGCCAATTTACGCTATTAGCTATATTGTTCCTAGCAAGAACTTGGTTGATCAGGCATTCACCAGGAAACCCTGCCCTTAGACTGGGCTACGAGAGTAGAATTCTTGGAAGTGCTGGCAAGGTATGTTCCTTTTCCTGCTTGCCTGCCTCCTCTGAAGAAAAGGTAGAGGAAGGAGGGAAAGCGGGAAAGGCTATATGAAAAGAGGGAAACGATAATAAGAAAAAAATGTTAAATGGGAAAACGAAAGGAAAAAGCTGGGAAAGTATGAAAACGGGAGGGGAAACTAATGTTGGGTGGAAAAGGCGAGTAAGGAGGCAGGGGAAGAGAATACAGAGTAGGGGAGACGCAGCCAAATGAGCTGATGCCGTGTGCAGCACAAGTGTGGAAATGATCACATGTTACCTCAGGCACACTACATTACACCAGTCTTAACACCAACCTCACTACAACAACACATTCAGTTCACCCACAGTCGATTTCAGGGGTCACTACAAGACCATAGGAACACAGTACACACTACAGTGTCACTAAACAATATAAACTACAAACTTCCTCTGACACACCATACACACTACAAACAACCTCTGACACACAATACACACAACCAACAGCCTCTGACATGCAACACACACCACAATAACATCAACTGATTGTAACACATTACTTACTATTTATTCCCTTTTACTATGTTCATGTGATCTTCAACATACTGGAATAAACTAAGGAGTGAGACAGAGATAGAGACAGAGAGGGAGAGAGAGAAAGAGAGAGAGAGAGAGAGAGAGAGAGAGAGAGAGAGAGAGAGAGAGAGAGAGAGAGAGAAAGAGAGAGAGAGAGAGAGAGAGAGATGAATACTTGGCAGAGGCAGCATATGAAGTAGGATCTTCCACCCTCGTCTAATCTCTTTCTTTCCACCTCCCCCTTACTCCCCTCTAAACCTGCCTCCTCTCCTGACTCTCCCCTCACTCACAACCTCACCCCCTCATTCTTCCCCTCATGTAGGTACATGAGGCGCGGATAAGATTAAAGATCCATGTCATCTAGCGTCTTCACATCTGCGGTATATATTGTAATGTAGTGGTCGGAGGCTTCATTAGCTAGGCCTGGATGTGGCCGCCAGAAGCTAACACACTCCTGCAATATCAACCTTGCGTCGCCTCTCTCTCAGGTTCTTTATCCCTTGTTCTCCCATCCACCAAGATCAAAAATGGAAGAGTTTATTGAGGCTCTCATATCCGGAGCCCTGGAAACTACCAGTAGCCACTTTCCGGGTGGAACTTCCAGCAGGAAGTTCCAGAGCACATTTGGCAGCCTTGCTAAGGTTCAGAGCATATTTGGGAGTCTTGCTATTGAGATACAGAGCACATTTTACGACAGCTCTATGCAAACTTGAGAAACACCCTTCTTATCCCTTGTAGGAATTCCTAAGGGCAGCGGTACCCTCGAGGTTTGGGCTCCCGCTCAGGCTTCTCGGTTACTGCTCTATAGAGCCAGTCAGATTGTGGGTGCTAGCAGCTCGCACTCCGTCGAAGGAGCCAGTGTGACTGGTCATGGACAGGTCGAAGAATTGTGATAATATTATCTTGAAAACAGTTAGTTGGTCTACCTGGAAGTCGTTCCGAGGGGTCAATGTCTCCACGGCCCAGTCCTTGACCACCTCCCACACACTTACTACAACATTTCATCCATATTATTCGTCAGGGAACCATCTCACCCCTGGGACTTCCATAAGCAGGTGAGACGCCAGACACCCACCAGCTGACCCCATCAGTTACATGGATAAACAAATACACTATACACACTGCTGTCTTATTACGCCTTCCCCGCCGCCTTCCCTATCAGTTTTTAGCCCTGGAGAACTTGGACACTATCAAACCACACACCTAATTTATTGAAAAAAAAATTAACCCTGAGACTGTACTCTAGAACGCAGCCTAGAAATATACAGTATGATTTACACCTAGAAAATCCTGGAAGGATTAGTAGGAAATTTGTACACCAAAATTACCCGGCACGAGAGCAGGAGGAGCGGCAGACGATTGAAAATACACTCAACAAAAAGCACCGGTGCAATGAGTACACTAAGAAAATTGAGTCAGTGCGAAGGAACCAAAACATTTCAGCACCTTTCCTCTATATAAGAGAGAACTTACCAAAAGACCCCTGGGCTGTTTTCAAGAAAGAACTTGGTAAGTTCCTCAAGTTAGTTAATGATCAGCTAGTCTGTGGTACGAATAACCTAAATAAACAGATCAGTAACCAGGAGGCCTACCTGGGAAGCACCACCCACGTAGCGTGGGCAGTGCCCCCCAGTTGCTGGCCTGATTAATCATGCTGTTAGCACCATATGTACGCAGCTCAACATATCTTTCACAGCTTGGCTAATCAGGAACTGACTGGAGAACTTATCATGTTCCCTTTTGAAGATAGCCAGCGGTCTGTTTATAATTTCCATTATGCACGAAAGAAACTTATTGAAGTATCGGTCATCTCACATCTGTGTTCCCTCCTACCTGAAGGACGTGTCCATGGGTCAACGCCCCCGCGACCCGGTTCCAAACCTGCCCTCCTAGAGGATCAATACCTAATCAACCAGGATATTACACCTGGACGCACGCTGCCCAACATATAAACCAAAGCCCGGCTGGTCAGGCATTGAGGAACTTATCCAGTTCCTTCTGGAAGGCAGCCAGAGGTTTGTTGGTAATTCCCCGTATGCATCTATGCTTTTAACTGAAGGTATTTTGCACCGTTTGGCAAAGTCTCTGGATTTCATGTGGAGTGATTTCAGTGTGCAGACTTAGGACCAATCACTCCAGAATTTTTCAGGTGTAAATTATAATGTAACTTTCTCGCCTACGTTTCAAGGAGTACAGTTCACGCGATTTTAAGAATTCACAGTAGTTTAAATGCTTGGCTGAACTTATACGAGCAGTGAGGGTTTTTTATGCGTTTTCTAATTCTACAATTTTTCCTGCCTTGAATGAAGCCATCATACAGCATGTGATGAGGAACGACACAGTACGTGGTGAGGGACGCCACACAGCACGTGGAGAAGGCCGCACCAAAACACGTGGTGAGGGACGCCACACAGCACGTGGTGAAGGGCGCGTGTGGGGTCAGGAGGGAGACTGGGACTAAAACAAACACACATACACACACCAGGTCTGCTTCTCAAAAGTGTACTGTGAAAATTCTCTGGTACATCCCCACCCAATCCCCCATCCTCCCTCCCCCTATCCTCTCCACAACGAGTTAGGCTTCTCCCCAGTAGCAGTGTCACGTACTCTGTGACATACCTGTGACTGTTTTCACTGGTTCTTCTGCCTTGGTAGTCGTCCTAAAGGCAGATATTCCCATCTATGTTTCTTCCTCCGTACCTGAGGGCGTCTACAACCTGCTACCAGCAAATTATCATAACTATTGAGGCATGAGACACTTGTGCAATATTTGATAATCATTACTGTGGGAACGTTTCGCCAGCCAGTGGCTTCTTTAGTCCAGTGTAGAGAAGAATGATGGACAATGGGGAGGAGTTTGAGGTAATCAGTCCCTCAGCCTGGAGTCAGTGTGTTCAGTTCGTCAATCAACATTGATGGACTGAACACATCGACTCCAGGCTGAGGGACTGATTACCTCAAACTCCTCCTCATCTTCCACAGTTCTTTATATTGGACTGAAGAAGCCACTAGGGCTGGCGTAAGATTTCCACAGTAAAAATTCCCAAATGTTGCACAAGCGTCTCATTCTTCAACTTGTCAATTTTATAATCATTTACATCATCAGAATTACTGTAGCAACAAATGTAGAAGTCTAAGAGACAAACTTGCTGAGGGACTCAGGATATAAGAGTAAATATTGCTGCCTTTCTTGGGAAGCCTCTAAACCTGCAATCCGTCCGGCTTAAAGCAAACATGTTTTCTTACATATGATTTCAAGCAAATTTCTTGACATAAGTGGGCCAGCGGGCAGCCAGTAGCAATAGCTTCGTTGACAAGGCATGCACCAAACAAGCCTGGCCCAGGGCCGGGCTCCGGGAATAATAAAAAAAAACTCTTTGAAGGTATGAAGGCGTGTAGGTTGGGTAGGGTTAATTTACATTAGATTAAGTTAGATTAGATTAGGTTAAATTAGATAAGATTAGGTTAGATTACGCTAGGCTAGGTTAGATTAGATAATACACACAGGCAACACAAACTTTCAGTGAAAACAGAAAACTGTGACCCATCAAACTTCCCATAAAACTATCTTAGTTACACGTCATTCCAGCGTCATATATCTAACGTACTCAGCCAGAGTCATATACTGATATTGATTACAAGGATAAGTTGAAACTTGATACAGACTAGAACTTCAGGTCAGACTCCGATCCTGAAACGTTTTCAAGAAGAAACCGAGCCACTATCTCCATCAAGTGCCAGATCAATTAGGCTGTGATGGTTATGTGAAATGGCGGGATGTTAACAGTAGCAGCCTGGCTGAATAAGCAATCAACAAGGAAGCCTGACTTCAGGCCAAGCTGCAAAGGTATGTAAACCTTAGAAACCAGTCACAGGTATAACAGGTGCCCCATATGTCGTCTCGTGGAACAGTAAACTTGGTTTAAAGAAACACGCCGGTATCGGGTACCAAGGTTTACAACCAACGGTAAACATCCATGCAGCCACTTTTATCTCACAAACTCCAGAAACCTTATCCAAGTGGCGGAAGCAAGTGTCCCCTTGTGAAAAGGGGGATTCGTTTTTAGAATCCACTCCCTTTACCGTCTCCCCTTCGCATCCTCCACTTTTGCCTTCTCCCTACCATATATTTATCAACTACACCGGCTTACACCTGGAAGGTGCCATGTTCTACCCCCGACAAGCTGAAATTTAAGGTAACTTTGCTGACATTCGCCACTGTACTGGCTCACCTAGCACTAAATATGTATATGTAGTGTTAGTCGTCTGTTGTGGGTCTCATCGTGGGAAAACTGCTATGCAAAATATTGGACGAAATGCCAACCTGCTGCAAGCATTGAAGTGTTGTATAATATACACACACAATGATGTATATCTAGTGGTTATTACAGTGACTCCTTTATTCTCTCTCTCTCTCTCTCTCTCTCTATATATATATATATATATATATATATATATATATATATATATATATATATATATATATATATATATATATATATATATATATATCATTTAGTTAACTTATTTTATTTCGTTGATGTCATTATGCTATCGCCTCCATCCACTTACACATTCCCTCTTCCCCAACTCACCACCTTCCCCCATCCCCCCCTTCCCCATTTCTTACAACAACTAGTGGTCTACTTAAGTAGTTCACACATCCGGACACTAGCATTTATCTGTCAAGCGTCTATAGCGACCTTCATCACTATGTGCGTGTGTGTGTGTGTGTGCTCTTATAAATGGAGTGGAGCCGTGTTTACTCTTGTCAGCTGGTGTTATCAGAAGCTGATGACACTTGTTGTTGAAGAGATAGTGTGTTTTGACACCGTATTACAACACAGACACACTGCGTGCTGTAAAGATGCTGTGAGAAGCTACGATGGGTCTGGTGATAGACCCCCAGCCTCTAACTACGATGGGTCTGGTGATAGACCTCCAGCCTCTAACTACGATGGGTCTGGTGATAGACCTCCAGCCTCTAACTACGATGGGTCTGGTGATAGACCCCCAGCCTCTAACTACGATGGGTCTGGTGATAGACCCCCAGCCTCTAACTACGATGGGTCTGCTGATAGACCCCCAGCCTCTAACTACGATGGGTCTGGTGATAGACCTCTAGCCTCTAACTACGATGGGTCTGGTGATAGACCCCCAGCCTCTAACTACGATGGGTCTGGTGATAGACCTCCAGCCTCTAACTACGATGGGTCTGGTGATAGACCCCCAGCCTCTAACTACGATGGGTCTGGTGATAGACCCCCAGCCTCTAACTACGATGGGTCTGGTGATAGACCCCCCAGCCTCTAACTACGATGGGTCTGGTGATAGACCCCCCAGCCTCTAACTACGATGGGTCTGGTGATAGACCCCCAGCCTCTAACTACGATGGGTCTGGTGATAGACCCCCAGCCTCTAACTACGATGGGTCTGGTGATAGACCCCCAGCCTCTAACTACGATGGGTCTGCTGATAGACCCCCAGCCTCTAACTACGATGGGTCTGGTGATAGACCTCTAGCCTCTAACTACGATGGGTCTGGTGATAGACCCCCAGCCTCTAACTACGATGGGTCTGGTGATAGACCTCCAGCCTCTAACTACGATGGGTCTGGTGATAGACCCCCAGCCTCTAACTACGATGGGTCTGGTGATAGACCCCCAGCCTCTAACTACGATGGGTCTGGTGATAGACCCCCAGCCTCTAATTACGATGGGTCTGGTGATAGACCCCCAGCCTCTGATTACGATGGGTCTGCTGATAGACCCCCAGCCTCTGATTACGATGGGTCTGCTGATAGACCCCCAGCCTCTGATTACGATGGGTCTGCTGATAGACCCCCAGCCTCTGATTACGATGGGTCTGCTGATAGACCCCCAGCCTCTGATTACGATGGGTCTGCTGATAGACCCCCAGCCTCTAATTACGATGGGTCTGCTGATAGACCCCAGCCTCTAACTTCGTGTTAGTGGGACTACCAACACTCTTGAGGGACTACAGTTATAGCTCACACTAGACATACGTCGTTATTGGTTGTTAGCAAGACGTAATTATACGTTACTCCACGTAAATTTAACCAAAATAGCAAACGTTTAATTTTTGTAGTTCTTTGGATCGAGCAGAAATTACAATTTTTAAATTAAAAAAGTTCATTAACATAGATAAGAATATTTTACTCAAAAACAATGTTTTTTTAACCAAAAAAAAATCATAATTTTAGTAGAAAAACTTGAATTCTATAAAAATTCTTGAGAAATTGCAATGCTTGTGGGGGGGGTAAAGAAAAAAACTGGGGAGGGTAAAAGAAAAAAAACTGGGGGGGGGGGGGTAAAAGAAAAAAAACTGTCCCATGTGAATGATAATTTTATGTGGCTACCGTGACCTTTTTAACCGTAGTGGTCTAATATCCAGACCTGTCTAGCAGCTGCACTAGTAACAACTCTCATCACTATCTCTGTGCTCTCTTTCACTCTTTATGTACCTATGTACGAGCCTGGCCCATGGCCGGGCTCAGAGTAGATAAACTCTCGAAACTCTTCAAAGGTATATATCTATAAGTGGCTACCAAACTTGGCTAATTCTGTCTGTCTGTCTGTCTGTCTGTCTGTCTGTCTGTCTCTCTCTCTCTCTCTCTCTCTCTCTCACTCTCTCTAACACTACCACGTACCATCAGCACTAATAAGACTTCCCGTGAAACAAGAGAGTGCTAACCCACGAACTTCCACATGGGTGATCTCCTGGGACAGGTGAATTGGGAACTGATCCAAAGATTCGCCTCCATCTAATGTCCGGGTAAAGCAGGCTGTAGGAATGTATGTAGTGTGAGCGTAGGTCACAGTGTGCCAGTGTAGGTCACAGTGTGCCAGTGTATGTCACAGTGCCGGTGTAGGTCACAGTGTGCCAGTGTAGGTCACAGTGTGCGAGCGTAGGTCACAATGTGCCAGTGTAGGTCACAGTGTGCCAGTGTAGGTCAGTGTGCCAGTGTAGGTCACAGTGTGCCAGTGTAGGTCACAGTGTGCCAGTGTAAGTCACAGTGTGCGTGTAGGTCACAGTATGCCAGTGTAGGTCACAGTATGCCAGTGTAGGTCACAGTGCGAGTGTAGGTCACAGTGTGCAAGTGTAGGTCATAGTTCGAGAGTGCAAGTCACAGTGTGACTGTTTAACGAGTCAAACAGTGATTATACACAACGGGCACTGAGAAGACTCAAACTTACGACGCTTCGGTCCCACTTGCACCATAAACTAGCGACACACACTGATTACCTGACCGTGTATTGTGGGTTTGGTGGGTCGCCGTTGTCTGTACACACTTCACAAAAACGCTCACCTTAGTGTGACATTTCAGTTATTAGTACTGTGAATAACACACATGCACAATATCGTGACTGGAACAATACTCAAATAACCCATTTACTAAGTCTGACTTTGTAAATGGTCCAAGTCGGACCGGAACGTCGTCGTAAGCTTTTCTCTCCAATGGGTTATTTGTGTATCAGTGACTTCTTATAAATGTTCACTTTTACTAAGAGAAGCAATCTAACCTAACTTTTCATACAGTTCCTCAGTCTTGATGAAGGTGTTGAAGATAGTGACAGTACATGGGGTAATCAGTCCCTCAGTCTTGAAGGTGTTGAAACTACCTGAAGTCTACCTGAAGGGTGTTCCGGGGGTCAACGCCCCCGCGGCCCGGTCCATGACCAGACCTGCCGGTGGATCACAACACGATCAACGAGGCTGTTAATGCTGGCCGCACGCAGTCTTATCAACCAAGTTCCTTCTTGAAGACACCCAGGATCTATTGGTTATTCCCCTTTTATATGATGAGAGGCTGTTGAACAGTCTTGGGCCCCAAACACTTACTGAGTTTTAGTGAACTCACGGCGCTCTGTTTTTCATACGAGGTATGTTGCATTAACTGCCTGATCTTTTTCTTTCGTATGGAGTTACTTATGTGTACAGTTTGGGATCGGTCTCTATCGGATTTTCCAGTGTAAATTATGAAGTATCTTCCTTGCCTGCGTTCCAGGGAGTACAGGTCAAGGGACATTAAAAGTTCCCAGTAATTAAGGTGCCCGACTGAACATACAGGTGCAGTAAAGGCTCTTTATACATTCTCCAGATCAACAATTTCACCTGCCTTGAAAATGGCTGTTAGTGTACAGCAATACTAAACCCTAGAAAGAACAAGCGACTTCAAGAGGATCATCACTGGCCTGACATATAGAACTGAAGATTGTATAGCATGTTTTGTTGAACCACGACATTCATACTGGTGTGTATGTGTGTGTGTGTGTGTGTGTGTGTGTATGTGTGTGTGTGTGTGTGTGTGTGTGTGTGTGTGTGTGTGTGTGTGTGTGTGTATGTGTGTGTATGTGTGTGTGTGTGTGTGTGTATGTGTGTGTGTGTGTGTGTGTATGTGTGTGTGTGTGTGTATGTGTGTGTGTGTGTGTGTGTGTGTGTGTGTGTGTGTGTGTGTGTGTGTGTGTGTGTGTGTATGTGTGTGTGAGAGTGTGTGTGTTATGTGCGTATGCGTATGCGTGTGTGTGTGGGGGGGGTGTCTACCTGGAATCTACCTGAAGTGTGTTACGGGGGTCAACGCCCCCGCGACCCAGTCCTTGAACAGGCCTCGTGGTGGATCTGGGCCAATCAACCAGGTTGTTACTGCTGGCTGCACGTAGTCCAACGTACGAACCATAGCCCGGCTGATAGGGTACTGGTAGTGTGTGGAATGTAGGAGTGTGAAAGGGGCTTGTGGGTGGTGTGTGGGGTGTGGGGGAATGTGAGGGTGGAGTGCATAGTGTATTGGTGTGGGGGAGTGTGAAGGTGGAGTGTATAGTGTGTTGGTGTGAGGGAGTGTGAGGGTGGAGTGTATAGTGTGTTGGTGTGAGGGAGTGTGAGGGTGGAGTGTATAGTGTATTGGTGTGAGGGAGTGTGAGGGTGGAGTGTATAGTGTGTTGGTGTGGGGGAGTGTGAGGCTGGAGTGCATAGTGTGTTGGTGTGAGGGAGTGTGAGGGTGGAGTGTATAGTGTGCTGTTGTGGGGGAGTGTATAGTGTGTTGGTGTGGGGGAGTATATAGTGTGTTGGTGTGGGGGAGCGTATAATGTGTTGGTGTGGGGTAGAGTATAGTGTGTTGGTGTGGGGGAGTGTGAGGGTGGAGTTTATAGTGTGTTGATGTGGGGGAGTGTGAGGGTGAAGTGTATAGTGTGTTGGTGTGGGGGAGTGTGAGGGTGAAGTGTATAGTGAGTTGGTGTGGGGGAGTGTGTGGGTGGAGTGTATAGTGTGTTGGTGTGGGGGAGTGTGTGGGTGGAGTGTATAGTGTTGGTGTGGGGGAGTGTGAGTGTGAAGTGTATAGTGTGTTGGTGTGGGGGAGTGTGTGGGTGGAGTGTATAGTGTGTTGGTGTGTGGGAGGTTACCTGGAGGTTATTCCGGGGATCAACGCCCCCGCGGCCCGGTCCATGACCAGGCCTCCCGATGGATCAGGGCCTGATGAACTAGGCTGTTACTGCTGGTCGCACGCAGTCCAACGTACAAGCCACAGCCCGGCTGATCCGGCACTGACTTAAGGTGTCTGTCCAGCTCTCTCTTGAAGGCAGCCAGGGGGTTATTGGCAATTTCCCTAATGCTTGATGGGAGGCTGTTGAACAGTCTTGGGCCCCGGACTCTTATGGTGTTTTCCCTTAGTGTACCAATGGCGCCCCTACTTTTTATTGGGGGCATTTTGCATCGCCTGCCCAGTCTTTTACTTTCGTAGGGAGTGATTTCTGTGTGCAGATTTGGGACCATTCCTTCCAGGATTTTCCAAGTGTAGATTATGATATATCTCTCCCTCCTGCGTTCTAACGAGTACAAGTCAAGTGCTTCCAAGCGGGTGGAGTGTGCAAGAAAGGTATAAAATACCGACAATATGAAAGTTAAGACACATGTGCAACATCTGGATATCTTTATTGTAGTAGACGTTTCGCCATCCAGTGGCTTTATCAATACAGATTCTAGGACATAATAGGAAGACAGTAGAACTATATACAAAAGATGAGGTAATCAGTCCCTCGGCCTTGGAGTTAGTGTTCACAGCATCGTGGTGGAGGAGAGTCTGAAGCAAAGGCAAGAAGACTGGCGCTTTTTATAGGCGTCAGTGAATGGGACGGGCAGCAGACGAGGGCAGTCACTGGTAGGCGGGATTCCCCAGTGGAAGTAGGTCCTTCCCAAAGAGATGGGTTAGTTGCAGCAGCCGTGAAGAAGGTCTTGTAGATGTCCTCTGAACCAAGATTCCTCCACCACGATGCTGTGAACACTAACTCCAAGGCCGAGGGACTGATTACCTCATCTTTTGTATATAGTTCTACTGTCTTCCTATTATGTCCTAGAATCTGTATTGATAAAGCCACTGGATGGCGAAACGTCTACTACAATAAAGATATCCAGATGTTGCACATGTGTCTTAACTTTCATCGGGTGGAGTGTATAGTGTGTTGGTGTGGGGGAGTGTGTTGGTGGAGTGTATAGTGTGTTGGTGTGGGGGAGTGTGTTGGTGGAGTGTATAGTGTGTTGGTGTGGGGGAGTGTGAGGGTGAAGTGTATAGTGTGTTGGTGTGGGGGAGTGTGTGGGTGGAGTGTAAGTGTGTTGCTGTGGGGGAGTGTGTGGGTGGAGTGTATAGTGTTGGTGTGGGGGAGTGTGTGGGTGGAGTGTATAGTGTGTTGGTGTGGGGGAGTGTGAGGGTGAAGTGTATAGTGTGTTGGTGTGGGGGAGTGTGTGGGTGGAGTGTATAGTGTGTTGGTGTGGGGGAGTGTGTGGGTGGAGTGTATAGTGTGTTGGTGTGGGGGAGTGTGAGGGTGGAGTGTATAGTGTGTTGGTGTGGGGGAGTGTGAGGGTGGAGTGTATAGTGTGTTGGTGTGGGGGAGTGTGAGGGTGGAGTGTATAGTGTGTTGGTGTGGGGGAGTGTGAGGGAGAGTGTATAGTGTGTTGGTGTGGGGGGAGTGTGTGGGTGGAGTGTATAGTGTGTTGGTGTGGGGGAGTGTGAGGGTGGAGTGTATAGTGTGTTGGTGTGGGGGAGTGTGTGGGTGGAGTGTATAGTGTGTTGGTGTGGGGGAGTGTGAGGGTGAAGTGTATTGTGTGTTGGTGTGGGTGGAGTGTATAATGTTGGTGTGGGGGAGTGTGTGGGTGGAGTGTATAGTGTGTTGGTGTGGGTGGAGTGTATAGTGTGTTGGTGTGGGGGAGTGTGTGGGAGGAGTGTATAGTGTGTTGGTGTGGGGGAGTGTGAGGGTGGAGTGTATAGTGTGTTGGTGTGGGGGAGTGTATAGTGTTGGTGTGTGGGAGAGTATAGTGTGTTGATGTGGGGGAGTGTATAGTGTGTTGGTGAGGGGGAGTGTATAGTGTGTTGGTGTGGGGGAGTGTATAGTGTGTTGGTGTGGGGGAATGTATAGTGTGTTGGTGTGTGGGAGTGTATAGTGTTTTGGTGTGGGGGGAGTATATAGTGTGTTGGTGTGGGGGAGTGTATAATGTGTTGGTGTGGGGGAGTGTATAGTGTTGGTGTGGGGGAGTGTATAGTGTGTTGGTGTGGGGGAGTGTATAGTGTGTTGGTGTGGGGGAGTGTATAGTGTGTTGGTGTGGGGGAGTGTATAGTGTATAGTGTGGGGGAGTGTATAGTGTGTTGGTGTGGGGGAGTGTATACTGTGTTGGTGTGGGGGAGTGTATAGTGTGTTGGTGTGGGGGAGTGTATAGTGTGTTGAGGTGGGGGAGTGTAAAGTGTGTTGGTGTGGGGGAGTGTATAGTGTTGGTGTGGGGGAGTGTATAGTGTGTTGGTGTGGGGGAGTGTATAGTGTGTTGGTGTGGGGGAGTGTATAGTGTGGGGGAGTGTATAGTGTGTTGGTGTGGGGGAGTGTATAGTGTGTTGGTGTGTGGGAGTGTAAAGTGTGTTGGTGTGGGGGAGTGTATAGTGTTGGTGTGGGGAGTGTATAGTGTGTTGGTGTGGGGGAGTGTAAAGTGTGTTGGTGTGGGGGGAGTGTATAGTGTTGGTGTGGTAGTGTATAGTGTGTTGGTGTGGGGGAGTGTATAGTGTGTTGGTGTGGGGGAGTGTATAGTGTGTTGGTGTGGGGGAGTGTATAGTGTGGGGGAGTGTATAGTGTGTTGGTGTGGGGGAGTGTATAGTGTGTTGGTGTGGGGGAGTGTATAGTGTGTTGGTGTGGGGGAGTGTGTGGGTGGAGTGTGTGTTGCTGTGGGGGAGTGTGTGGGTGGAGTGTATAGTGTGTTGGTGTGGGGGAGTGTGAGGGTGAAGTGTATAGTGTGTTGGTGTGGGGGAGTGTGTGGGTGGAGTGGATAGTGTGTTGGTGGGGTGGAGTGTATAGTGTGTTGGTGTGGGGGAGTGTGAGGGTGGAGTGTATAGTGTGTTGGTGTGGGGGAGTGTGAGGGTGGAGTAGTGTGTTGGTGTGGGGAGTGTGAGGGTGGAGTGTATAGTGTGTTGGTGTGGGGGAGTGTGAGGGTGGAGTGTATAGTGTTGGTGTCTGGGAGTGTGAGGGTGAAGTGTATAGTGTGTTGGTGTGGGGGAGTGTGTGGGTGGAGTGTATAGTGTGTTGGTGCGGGGGAGTGTGAGGGTGGAGTGTATAGTCTGTTCGTGTGGGGGAGTGTGAGGGAGAGTGTATAGTGTGTTGGTGTGGGGTGGGGGAGTGTGATAGTGGAGTGTATTGTGTGTTGGTGTGGGTGGAGTGTATAGTGTGTTGGTGTGGGGGAGTGTGTGGGTGGAGTGTATAGTGTGTTGGTGTGGGTGGAGTGTATAGTGTGTTGGTGTGGGGGAGTGTGTGGGTGGAGTGTACAGTGTTTTGGTGTGGGGGAGTGTGAGGGTGGAGTGTATAGTGAGTTGGTGTGGGGGAGTGTGAGGGTGGAGTGTATAGTGTGTTGGTGTGGGGGAGTGTGAGGGTGGAGTGTATAGTGTGTTGGTGTGGGGGAGTGTGAGGGTGGAGTGTATAGTGTGTTGGTGTGGGGGAGTGTGTGGGTGGAGTGTATAGTGTTGGTGTGGGGGAGTGTATAGTGTGTTGCTGTGGGGGAGTATATAGTGTGTTGGTGTGGGGGAGCGTATAATGTGTTGGTGTGGGGGAGAGTATAGTGTGTTGGTGTGGGGGAGTGTGAGGGTGGAGTGTTTATTGTGTTGGTGTGGGGAGTGTGTGGGTAGAGTGTACAGTGTGTTGGTGTGGGGGAGTGTGAGGGTGGAGTGTATAGTGAGTTGGTGTGGGGGAGTGTGAGGGTGGAGTGTATAGTGTGTTGGTGTGGGGGAGTGTGAGGGTGGAGTGTATAGTGTGTTGGTGTGGGTGGAGTGTATAGTGTGTTGGTGTGGGGGAGTGTATAGTGTTTTGGTGTGGGGGAGTATATAGTGTGTTGGTGTGGGGGAGAGTATAATGTGTTGGTGTGGGGGAGTGTATAATGTGTTGGTGTGGGGAGTGTATAGTGTGTTGGTTTAGGGGAGTGTATAGTGTGTTGGTGTGGGGGAGTGTATAGTGTGTTGGTGTGGGGGAGTGTATAGTGTTGGTGTGGGGGAGTGTATAGTGTGTTGGTGTGGGGGAGTGTATAGTGTGTTGGTGTGGGGGAGTGTATAGTGTGTGGAGTGTATAGTGCGTTGGTGTGGGGGAGTGTATAGTGTGTTGATGTGGGGGAGTGTATAGTGTGTTGGTGAGGGGGAGTGTATAGTGTGTTGGTGTGGGGAGTGTATAGTGTGTTGGGTGTGGGGGGAAGTGTATAGTGTGTTGGTGTGGGGGAGTGTATAGTGTGTTGGTGTGGGGGAGTGTATAGTGTGTTGGTGTGGGGAGTGTTTAGTGTGTTGGTGTAGGGGAGTGTATAGTGTGTTGGTGTGGGGGAGTGTATAGTGTGTTGGTGTGGGGGAGTGTATAGTGTGTTGGTGTGGGGGAATGTATAGTGTGTTGGTGTGGGGGAGTGTATAGTGTGTTGGTGTGAAGGAGTGTATAGTGTGTTGGTGTGGGGGAGTATATAGTGTGTTGGTGTGGGGGAGCGTATAAAGTGTTGGTGTGGGGGAGAGTATAGTGTGTTGGTGTGGGGGAGTGTGAGGGTGGAGTGTTTAGTGTGTTGGTGTGGGGGAGTGTGTGGGTGGAGTGTATAGTGTGTTGGTGTGGGGGAGTGTGAGGGTGGAGTGTATAGTGAGTTGGTGTGGGGGAGTGTTTAGTGTGTTGGTGTGGGGGAGTGTATAGTGTGTTGGTGTAGGGGAGTGTATAGTGTGTTGGTGTGGGGGAGTGTATAGTGTGTTGGTGTGGGGGAGTGTATAGTGTGTTGGTGAGAAGGAATGTATAGTGTGTTGGTGTGGGGGAGTATATAGTGTGTTGGTGTGGGGAAGCGTATAATGTGTTGGTGTGGGGGAGAGTATAGTGTGTTGGTGTGGGGGAGTGTGGGTGGAGTGTATAGTGTTGGTGTGGGGGAGTGTGAGGGTGGAGTGTATAGTGAGTTGGTGTGGGGGAGTGTGAGGGTGGAGTGTATAGTGTGTTGGTGTGGGGGAGTGTATAGTGTGTTGGTGTGGGGGAGTGTATAGTGTGTTGGTGTGGGGGAGTGTATAGTGTGTTGGTGTGGGAGTGTATAGTGTGTTGGAGTGGGGTATAGTGTGTTGGTGTGTGGGGGAGTGTATAGTGTGTTGTGTGGGGGAGTGTATAGTGTGTGGTGTGGGGGAGTGTATAGAGTGTTGGTGTGGGGGAGTGTATAGTGTGTTGGTTTAGGGGAGTGTATGTGTGTTGGTGTGGGGGAGTGTATAGTGTGTTGGTGGGGGTGGGGGAGGTATAGTGTTGGTGTGGGGGAGTGTATAGTGTGTTGGTGTGGGGGAGAGTATAGTGTTGGTGTGGGGAGTATAGTGTATTGGTGTAGGGAGGTATAGTGTGTTGGTGAGAGTGTATAGTGTGTTGGTGTGGGGGAGGTATAGTGTTGGTGTGGGGGAGGTATAGTGTGTTTGTGTGGGGAGTGTATGTGTGTTGGTGTG
Source organism: Cherax quadricarinatus (assembly GCF_038502225.1). Taxonomy (NCBI): domain Eukaryota; kingdom Metazoa; phylum Arthropoda; class Malacostraca; order Decapoda; family Parastacidae; genus Cherax; species Cherax quadricarinatus. The sequence continues at coordinate 55,184,120 of NC_091292.1, forward strand.
GGGGAGTGTATAGTGTTGGTGGGGGAGGTGCATAGTGTGTTTCCGTAGTGGGGGAGTGTAGTGTGTTGGTGTGGGGAGTGTAGTAGTGTGTGGGGAGGTATAGTGTGTTGGTGTGGGGGAGGTATAGTGTTGGTGGGGGAGTGTATAGTGTGTTGGTGGGGGGTGTATATGTGTGTGTGGGGGAGGTATAGTGTTGGTGTGGGGAGTATATAGTGTTGGTGTGGGGGAGTGTATAGTGTGTTTGTGTGGGGGAGTGTGTAGTGTGTTTGTGTGGGGGAGTGTATAGTGTGTTTGTGTGGGGGAGTGTATAGTGTGTTGGTGTGGGAGAGTGTATAGTGTGTTGGTGTGGGGGAGTGTATAGTGTGTTTGTGTGGGGAGTGTATAGTGTGTTGGTGGGGGAGTGTATAGTGTTGGTGTGGGGAGTGTATAGTGTGTTTGTGTGGGAGTGTTTAGTGTGTTTGTGTGGGGAGTATGTATAGTGTGTTTGTGTGGGGAGTGTTATAGTGTGTTGGTGTGGGAGAGTGTATAGTGTGTTGGTGTGGGGGAGTGTATAGTGTTGTTGTGGGGGACGTGTATAGTGTTAGGTGTGGGAGTGTATAGTGCTGTTTGTGTGGGGCTGTGTATAGTGTGTTTTGTGTGGGGGAGTGTATAGTGTGTTGGTGTGGGGGAGTGTATAGTGTGTTGGTGTGGGGGAGTGTATAGTGTGTTGGTGTGGGGGAGTGTATAGTGTGTTGGTGTGGGGGAGTGTATAGTGTGTTGGTGTGGGGGAGTGATGACAACACTGGCAGTCACCACCAAGACAATGCTTACACTTTTGCATACGTCAATATTTGTTCTCAGGTATATAGATTACCTGGTCTCTCTCTCTCTCTCTCTCTCTCTCTCTCTCTCTCTCTCTCTCTCTCTCTCTCTCTCTCTCTCTCTCTCTCTCTACATAATTTTGCTGACTTTCCCTAGCTTATTTTATCACCCTGATGCACCTTTTTCATTTTCCTTCAATTTCTTAATATATCTTTCTTGTGTTCATCCTCCTCCTGTCTTCCTGCTCCTCCTCCAGCATGTTCTACCTCTAATTCTCTCTTCCGTTCTTATCTCATTCCCTCTCCTTACACTTCTCTTCCTTTCAAGGGGGTGTTGAAAGGTCCCCTCCCTCCTTCCCTCCCTTCTCTCCCCCTCCACGATCACAAGCCCCTCCCCCTCCCCAGGGTTCTACCCACCCCACCCCCACGCCCACACACACCCTCGCCTGTGTTTCGGGGCGTTATGTAAAAATCGCGGGGTCTGACCTCTTATTTTGTGAAAACCGTTTTTTTATATGTGGCCACCACCGGTGGGGTCCCCAAGGGCTATTTCTCTCCTCGGCCGTGCATGCCGGACCCCCAACAAGCCTGCCCTATCCCACCTACCCACCGACTATCCAATCCCAGCCTTACGCCCACTTTCCGCAAGCTACACAATGGCTGGTGTCCCTCAGCAGCAGCTAGGTCCCTGCTCAGCTGGGAATTTGCCTATCGGGTCCTAGCACAGAGAGATAAGGTGCGACAGCCTTGCCCGGGGCATGAATGTAAATTGCTATTTGACTAGTGATATTGAAAACTTTACTATTCCGCCTTCCCTCCCTCCTTCCCTCCCCCGCCTGCCCTCCACCCCCGCCTGCCCACCACCCCCGTCTGCCCTCCACCCCCGCCTCCTGCTAATCTAAGTGACGTGTCTCGCGCGTGCGTGGTGTATGTGTGTGTGTACTCACCTAGTTGTACTCACCTAATTGAGGTTGCAGGGGTCGAGTCCTAGCTCCTGGCCCCGCCTCTTCACTGGTCGCTAATAGGTCACTCTCCCTGAGCCGTGAGCTTTATAATACCTCTGCTTAAAGCTGTGTATGGATCCTGCCTCTGTGTGTGTGTGTGTGCGTGTGTGTGTGTGTGTGTGTGTGTGTCCAATCTCTGGAACATCCTGTCTTTGTCCACCTTGTCAATTCCTCTCAGTATTTTGTATGTCGTTATCATGTCCCCCCTATCTCTCCTGTCCCTCCAGTGTCGTCAGGTTGATTTCCCTTAACCTCTCCTCGTAGGACATACCTCTTAGCTCTGGGACTAGTCTTGTTGCAAACCTTGCACTTTCTCTAGTTTCTTCACGTGCTTGGCTAGGTGGTGGGTTCCAAACTGGTGCCGCATACTCCAATATGGGCCCTAACATACATGGTGTACAGGGTCCTGAATGATTCCTTATTAAGATGTCGGAATGCTATTCTGAGGTTTGCTAGGCGCCCATATGCTGCAGCAGTGAGTGTGAGTGTGAGTGTGTGTGCCTGGTGTGTGTGTCACCCCAAGATCTTTTTCCTTGAGTGAGGTTTGTAGTCTCTGACCCCCTAGACTGTACTCCGTGTGTGTGTGTGTGTGTGAGTGTGTGTGTGTGTGTACTAACCTATTTGTGGTTGGAGGTGTTGAGTCTCAGTGCCTGGCCCTACTTCTCAACTTTCCATGCCGGATTTACTCACTCTTAGCTTCGTGGTGCCTGTCATACCTATTCTGAAATCTGTATATCGAACTTAAATCCGATAGTTGGTCAAGGTCCTTCCACTTCCCGACCCCACCCCGAAGACTGAAGAAATAATTCCTGACATCCCTGGGAAACATCTGTGTCCCCACTCTCTAACAGTCTATCCCTGTCCGCCCTATCAACTTCTCGAAGTATTTTGCATATTATATCTCCTCTGGTTCTGCTATACTCTGTTATCAAGTACATTTCCTTTAGCCTTACCTTATACATCACTTTCCTTAGCTCTAGTCTGAGACAGACAGAGAGAGAGAGAGAGAGAGAGAGAGAGAGAGAGAGAGAGAGAGAGAGAGAGAGAGAGAGAGAGAGATGGCTCCAACTTCATCCTGTCCCGTACTTGTATGTCTCATAACAATAAAAATGCTTTCAAATGAGCTGATGTAGGTAACAGCTCTTAGCTTGCCAATAAAGTTAGGAATCCTTAACCTGTAATATAGCTGTCAATAAAGCTAGGGATCCTTAACCTTGTCAAACCCTGTGTAAAAAAAAAAAAAAAAAAAAAAAGCTCCTGGCTCCGCCTTTTAACCTCAGAGTAGATGGTATATAGTGACTGCTGGTCTCGTGGACCCTGTCATACTTGCTCTTGAAATTGTGTATGGAATTTACCTTCACCTCTGCTTGTAGTTGCCTCGAGATCACCACCCATGCTGGCGGGTCCCAGACAAGGCTTCCTGGTTGCTGGCTTGATGGCTTAGGCTATTGGTGCCTGCCGCCGGCAGCCCAACGTGTGCACCACCCCGGCTGATCAGGAATTGATTTGTTAACCTGTCTAGTGACCTATTAAAGACAGCTAGGGGATCTCTTGTTAATCCTCCTCCTTATGAAAGAAGGGTGTTGAAGAGTCGTGGTTCCTTTACGCTTATTGAGCTGTGTCAGGGTACTCATCGCTTTCCCTGCTTGCGTTCCTGTGTAGTGATTTCAGTGTACTACTTATCACGTATATTTCTCGCCTTCGTTCTAAGGAGTACAGTTCTAGGGACTTAAAGCCCTTCCAGTAATTTAGGCACTTGAGTTTCTGCGAAGTGTGAAACTTCTCTGTATATTTCCCAGCTCGACAACTTCTTCTGTTAGTACATAGCAATATTCCAACCTAGAAAGAACCAGCGGCCTGAAGAGTGTCATCACTAGCTTGGCTTCTCTTGTTGTGAGGATTCTGGTTATCCATCCTAACATTTTTCTTGCAGTTCGATAATAATTTAGTTGCAGTCCTTGAACGTGAAATCTTCCATTATCATTTCCAGGTTTCTCACATTTGACTTACGTTCTATTGAGTAATTTGAATGCGCCTTATACTCCGATCCTATTTTTATTTCATCTATGAAATAACTGAAATTTGTCTTCAGTGAACATTGTATTGTTGTCAGTGGCTCACTGGAAGACTTGATTGATATCTTGGAGGCTCTCTGTCTTGAATGGCTCCCACTTCATACAGATTCAGCATCGTCTGCAAAGACGATGGTTTATGTCCCTGTCTATGTCAGATATGAGAATGAGAAAGAAGTGGAGAGAGTAGTGTGCCTTGAGGAGCAGAACTCTTCACTGTAGCCGCCTCTGATTTTTTATTACTATTACTTTTTGAGTTCTGTTGGTTACCTGGAGGTTATTCCGGGGATCAACGCCCCCGCGGCCCGGTCCATGACCAGGCCTCCCGATGGATCAGGGCCTGATCAACTAGGCTGTTACTGCTGGCCGCACGCAGTCCAACGTACGAGCCACAGCCCGGCTGATCCGGCACTGACTTTTGGGAAATTTCATATCCATCTGCCCACCATCCCAGTTATTCCTCGTACATATTTTAAGAGCAGTTACCCCCTGAACGTACTTATCAGAGGCTTTCGTAAAGTTTGTGTACACTACATATGCATTTCGCTTGTCTTCTAGTGTATTCAAGACCATGTCGCAAAAGGTTCAGAACAGAAGCGACCTGTTCTGAACCCATGTTGACCTGGGTTGTTTGTGCAACTGTTGTGATTCCGTGTGACTGGCAATCTGGACGTCACCGTTATGTCACTATAGTTTTTTTTTTTTTTTACATTTGCTTTGCTGCCACCTTTGTGGTGTGGGGCTGTGTTGGCGGGTTTTAATGACTGGGTTAACTCCAGTGTCCTGGCTTCTCCATACAATATTAAGGCAGTGATAATGGTTTCTTGCAACTCTTCGTGATTTTGAAGTTCCACTAGTCACGACCTGGGGCAGGACATGCTCCTAGGAGTGGGATATGCTCTTTCTCTTTTCTGAAGTTATTCACTGAACTTCTCCTAGTTTAGGAATGTTAAACGCCTCCTTTCCCTACCAAAAATACACCTTATCTGTTCTTCCTTCACCTCTCGGAGTTGCATTAACCGGCATCTGTGTGGATTAAAGTGTAGTTGCCGACTGATCACTGCAAGGTGTCCAGGTCTTGTTGTAGCTGCTCTCTACCCTCTGCTGTTAGTCCTATTATTAATATGACGTTGTCAGCAAACAACCTTACACAGGAACTGATCTGACAAATCATTTACGTATACTATGAGAATTAACGGTGGCAGCGCTCATCTGTATGGACTCCGCTGATCACTCTCGCCCATTCTCGTCCTCTCGTGTGCGTGCGCGCGTGAGACAATGTAAATCAATTCACCCACTTCAATAAGCCAACTCTAAACAAAGATTTCAAAGTGTTTTACATCAGTCAAGGGTCTCTCTTACTGAGATATCCCCTCCCTCCCTCCCTCGTGCGCTCGTCACATTCTCTCTCTCTCTCTCTCTCTCTCTCTCTCTCTCTCTCTCTCTCTCTCTCTCTCTCTCTCTCTCTCTCTCTCTCTCTCTCTCTCTCCGTGTCCGGTTAAGAGAATCAATTATTAGCCCATATATACAGTTGGTCCTAATAACTAAGCAATAAAATAAAAAGAATTGAGATAACTGGGAATAACGAGTAATATATATATATATATATATATATATATATATATATATATATATATATATATATATATATATATCAATAATAACACTGCACTAGCCAAGGACTCGAACCCATGCTGCTTTGGCCTGCCTCATGGTGGGCGAAAACACATGACGCCCTTATCCACTGAACCATCCAGCGGAACTGGATGTTGTACTCCCTACCCAAGGACACACGATGGTGTGGAGGACTCTAGGCTAATTTCATTCTAGTCCCTGTTTGGTGTACTAGTTCAACGCGCAATATTTTATATTATTGTGACCACGAACGAGTGGTATTGATCAATAACAACACTGCACTAGCCAAGGACTCGAACCCATGCTGCTTCGGCCTGCCGCGTCATGTGTTTTCGCCCACCATGAGGCAGGCCAAAGCAGCATGGGTTCGAGTCCTTGGCTAGTGCAGTGTTGTTATATCTTTAAACGTATAAGAGAAAATTTTAGAAAGGACTTAATTTTCAATGAGTTCATGCCAACTGACCAGCACTGTACTTCCCATCTCCAGGACTCTCAAGTCCGGTCTGCCGGTTTCCCTGAATCCCTTCATAAATGTTGCCTTGCTCACACTCCAACAGCACGTCAAGTCCTAAAAACCATTTGTCTCCATTTGCTCCTACCTAACACGCTCACGCATGCTTGCTGGAAGTCCAAGCCCCTCGCATACAAAACCTCCTTTACCCTTCCCTCCAACCTTTCCTAGGCCGACCCGTACTCCGGCTTCCCTATATTTATAAAATTTGTGTACTTACATTAAGAAGATACGAAGCCAGTGAGCGTTGTGTGTCTGATGTCAGTTTGAGAGAGAGCGAGGACGTCAGGACTGTCACTCAGCGTACTGAGCTTTATACTCGGGTACACATCTCGCCCCTCCCTATTCCCCATCTCCTCTCATGCCTCCCTCTCAATACATCTTGCCCTCCCCTACATTCTCCCAACCACCTCTCTAAAACATCACTAGCACCTCCCCCTCACACCTCACTAAAACCTCCTAACACCTCCCAAACAACTCCCAAACACCTTCCTAACACCTCCCAAACACCTCCCTCACAAGGTTGCTTTACGAACCTTCCACACAAATGGTCACCCCCATGAAGCAAAGAAAAAAACATTTATGTAGGTCCACTCAGAATTCTGCAGGAGGAGTGAAGGAGGAAAGTGCATTAGTGTGTGTGAGGCGGCGACAGCTCCATGCAAAGCAGAGACGACAATCACATTACTCTCTCTGAGTCCCCACCAATTCTCATTTCTGGCGCTCACCGGCTGAGGGGAGGATGAGGGGTGAGGCTGAGGGGGAGGCTTACCAAGCTGGAGTGGTGGACACTGCCGGACAACAAGGGGAGAGGAGGGGGAAAGTAGGGAGGGAGATAAACAGGGGAAAGCAGGGATGGAGGGGAAAGTAGCGATGGAGTTGAGAGAATAGGGAAAAAGAGAGAGGAATGAAGGAAAAAGGAACAAAAAACGGAAGAAAGAATAGTAAAGTTTAATAATAGTTATACGAGAGAGAGAGAGAGAGAGAGAGAGAGAGAGAGAGAGAGAGAGAGAGAGAGAGAGAGAGAGAGAGAGAGAGAGAGAGAGAGACAGAATGCAACAGTGGGATGAAATAAGGAAGAGGTGTGCAAAAGAAGAGAAATTGGGGAAAAGAGAGGTGGTAAGTGGATTGTAGTGGACAGCAGCAGAAGTGTGAGGGGAGGATGGAGGAAGGAAGGGGAGAAGAGGGAGAAGAAAGGAAGGAAGGGAGGAGAGAGGAATTTTAATTACTTTCAAGAACTGGACTTTAGGAACCTCGAATATTTCTGGCTCGTTCAAGTGAGAAATATATTTGATTGACACGTGTCGAAAAATAGGGAATGTTTACAACACACACACACACACACACACACACACACACACACACACACACACACACACACACACACACACACACACACACACACACACACACGAGCTGTAAGAACAATTAGTGAAAACTTGGTTCGTGGCCATCTCCTGAAGGAAAGTAGCCTAGCTAGTTCCTGAGGAGGGTAGCCTAGATACTTCCTGAAGGAAGGTAGCCTAGCTAGTTCCCGAAGGAGGGTAGCCTAGCTAGTTCCTGAGGAGGGTAGCCTAGATACTTCCTGAAGGAAGGTAGCCTAGCTAGTTCCCGAAGGAGGGTAGCCTAGCTAGTTCCTGAGGAGGGTGGCCTAGCTAGTTCCTGAAGGAGGGTAGCCTAGCTAGTTCCTGAAGGAGGGTACCCTAGCTAGTTCCTGAAGGAGGGTAACCTAGCTAGTTCCTGAAGGAGTGTAGTCTAGCTAGTTCCTGAAGGAGGGTAGCCTAGTTAGTTCCTGGGAAGCGTACCCTAACTAGTTCCTGAAGGAGGGTAGCCAAGCTAGTTCCCGGTGAGAGTAGCCTAGTCAGTTCCTGGGGAGGGTAGCCTAGCCAGTTCCTGGGAAGGGTAGCCTAGCCAGTTCCTGGGAAGGGTAGCCTAACCAGCTCCTGAAGGAGGGTAGCCTAGCTATTTCCTGAAGGAGGGTAGTCTAGCTATTTCCTGAAGGAGGGTAGCCTAGCTAGTTCCTGAAAAAGGGTAGCCTAGCTAGTTCCTGGGGAGGGTAGCCTAGCCAGTTCTTGGGAAGGGTAGCCTAGCCAGTTTCAGGGAAGGGTAGCCTCGCCAGTTCCTGGGGAGGGTATCCTAGCTAGCTCCTGAAAAAGGGTAGCCTAGCTAGTTACTTGGGAGGATAGCCTAGCCAGTTCCTGGGGAGGGTAGCCTAGCCAGTTCCAGGGAAGGGTAGCCTCGCCAGTTCCTGGAGAGGGTAGCCTAGCTAGCTCCTGAAGGAGGGTAGCCTAGCTTGCTCCTGAAGGAGGGTAGCCTGGCTAGTTCCTGAAGGAGGGTAGCCTAGTGAGTTCCTTGGGATGGTAACCTAGCCAGTTCCTGGGGAGGGTAGCCTAGCCAGTTCTAGGGGAGGGTAGTAGCCTCGCCAGTTCCTGGTGAGGGTAGCCTAGCTAGCTCCTGAAGGAGGGTAGCCTTGCTTGTTCCTGAAGGAAGATAGCCTGGCTAGTTCCTGAAGGAGGGTAGCCTAGTGAGTTCCTTTGGAGAGTAGCCTAGCCAGTTCCTGGGGGAAAGTAGCCAGCGCCGTGAGGGCCAGCCCCAACTCACCAAAGTCGTAATAGTAAGGACACGATAAGAGTCTGGCCTGAATAAATCTCAATGCTACGTAATTGACTTTGTGTCACCGCGTAGGCCTACGACTGCCCTAGCCCTGGCCATGGCAAAGGGTACGAAATAACATTTACCACGAATTTATATACGTGTTAAGACGACGGCATCAAGGTACCCAGCATGACGGCTGGGTACGTAACAAGTCTACTTCTTAGGCGTTGCGGATGTTGAGCACCTCCTGACTCTCATCTCTCCCACAGCCCTCGGCACGACTCCCTCACATTTCAGGTGGATTTCCCCCTCTTGGGCCAGGGCTGGAGCGAGGGGTGACAGTTAGTGGTCCCTGGGGTGAGTGGACAGCCTTTCCCTCGGCCTAGCAATGTCCACACAATACTGGACATGCAAATTTACACCCCAGAATGAGACGGCGGGACATTGTTGAGGTACTAGCAGGGGATTTACGTGCGGTGCGTAGCCATTCGTTGAATCTCAATGTTTACGCTCGTAGCCTTTTAATCTAGCAATAATTGCTACTGCGGTATTGTTCTACACCACTGCTTATTTCGGAGGCATCACGCGAGAAACCTTTTTATTAAACAAACATGCAGCATTAAATGCAACCATTGTATACATGTTGGTGAGCAAACAAGAGATGCAGAAGATCAGTGGAGTCCTTTCACGGTGACTGAATGTTCTTTCTGACTGTATTGAAGTATAAACAAGGAGCAGGAGGGGGCTTATGTGTTAATTACAGTCAAGTGAGGCCCACGCATCACGTCAACCACCCACGCACATCTCTACAACCTTCTTGCATCATGTCAATTATTCACGCACGTCTCAAGAACGTGCCATAAATACATCCTGCTATGCGGTGGTTCACACCCAAAAATGGTGTATAACTTGTCCTACCTCCTTTACATAGCCCATACTCACTGATGTACCGACCAAGGATGGTGTATAGCAACATGGTTGAGCCTTTTACCAGACAGCTTCTAGATAGGTTTCCTACGTAGCAACGTACTAGAACATTGCGGTAGTCCTTCTGTGATGAAGAAACAAGAATTCCATCTTGAATGGACGGGGAGGGTTGAAGCAACATGGCATCTTCTCCTTTCCCTCAATTAACAACAATTAAGGGTTAGGAACATTTGAAGACAATACAACATAAATTCATCACTTAGCTAACAACAGTATCTTACGACTCACTTTCCAAACACCTTTCCTATAATCACACTAAATTTACTCTTATAAAATATTATCTAGAAAGCAACACTCGACTAAACAGGAGAAGACGTAAGACAACTACAAGACTTTCGCTACACGACATCAACCACAATCATATTCAACTAATAAAAGCTCTGTAACAAATTTTATAATATTGGGAAAGTAAGATGAAGGGAAGACAAGGCTCGTAACTGCCAGAAACTGCTGCGTAAAATTAACCTCAGTATAAGGTGTTATATATATATACACACACACACACACACACACACACACACTCCGAGGTCACCTTTAACGGGGCCAGGAGCTCGGACTCGACCCCCGCAACCTCAACTAGGTGAGTACATATATATATATATATATATATATATATATATATATATATATATATATATATATATATACGTATATATATATATATATATATATATATATATATATATATATATATATATATATATATATATATATATATATATATATATATACAGTGAGTCAGCCTTATTTTTTATCTTTAATTTATCCTTCTCGATATATATATATATATATATATATATATATATATATATATATATATATATATATATATATATATATATGTATATTGAGTCAGCCTTATTTTTTTATCTTTTCATTATCGTTCTCCCTACTCTTATTCTCCTCCGTGTTTTTTTTTTCTCTTATGCTCCTCTTTCTCACTATTATCCTCGTTCTCACCCACTATCTTCCTCCTACTGAATGATAATTTCGCACATCCCTTCTCTCTACTCTTGCTATTCTCCTTTTCCTCTACACTTACTCTCCTCCTTTCCCTCCTCTCAACTCTTATTCTCTCCTCTCTACTCGTATCCCACACACCATATCCGCAACTGAACTAGCAGCGGCTAGTAGAATTAAGACGTAAAATAGCACCCGTGAAGCCTAGTGGCCAGCGCATGCGGGCGCTGTGCTGGAAGGTGCTTTGTACCCTGAAGATATGTGCTGGTCGAGAGTGACAATCTCCAGTGATGTGTGTGGTAGCAGCGGGAGATGCAGCAACAGCATCACCACCACCATCATTACCACCGCAGCAGGAGTATCAGCAGCAGCAGGTGCTGGTGTAAGCCACAAGCAGGAGTGGCGGTCTTCAGGGTGGGACAAAGAAGACGCACCAAGGGGCCGAGGTTAATAAAATTCGTGGGAAGGGAAAGACGACCGGCGCTGCCCAATATTTGAATCGCAAAACACTTTTCAATGGAATTTCTTTTGGATTGACCCTTCAGAGCTGACTTCCTCCTCTATTCAGCGGCGAGGAGCAGCCAGGGGCAGAGGAGAGGGGAGATGGCGGAGCCAAAATAAAGAGGGAACGATGGTCACCCTCCAAACTTGCTGACCACCGGCCAACGAGGTGGGAGGGAGGGAGCAGAGAGGGAGGAATAGGGGGATGAGATAGAGGAAGATGAGGGGGAGTCGGGGGGTGAATGGGAGAGCCAGGAAGGGAGGAGAGAGGGGAAACAAGAGAGAGCAAGAGCAGACAGACAGTCGAAGAGTCAAGTTATGGACTGACCGCAAAAAGTAGTGAGATAAACAAGAATATTATGATTAATAAACTAATGAAGAAACGCTAAACCAGTAAGAGCTAAGCCAGTAAAAGCTAAGCCTGTTAGAGCTAAACCAGTAAGAGCTAAGCCAGTAAGAGCTAAGCCAGTAAGAGCTAAGCCAGTAAGAGCTAAGCCAGTAAGAGCTAAGCCAGTAAGAGCTAAGCAAGTAAGAACTAAGCCAATAAGAGCTAAGCAAGTAAGAACTAAGCCAATAAGAGCTAAGCCCCTGAGAAACAGAAGGGGCAAGGAGTAATTAAGCTTGAATGAGCTACAGAAACGATCCAAGAACATAAGGGAGAAAGAATGAAAGAGGGAAAGACTTAGTAAGAGAAACAAGTTAAACGAGGAGGAAGCAACACCATGACATTGTTAATAATTATCTCGCAGACAGTGACTTATTACACAGTATTTTACATGTGCTGCTACTTGATGGTAACACTGAGTGTACCTGATGGTAACACTGTACCTGATGGTAACACTGAGTGTACCTGATGGTAACACTGAGTGTACCTGATGGTAACACTGAGTGTACCTGATGGTAATACTGTACCTGATGGTAACACTGAGTGTACCTGATGGTAACACTGAGTGTACCTGATGGTAATACTGTACCTGATGGTAACACTGAGTGTACCTGATGGTAACACTGAGTGTACCTGATGGTAATACTGTACCTGATGGTAACACTGAGTGTACCTGATGGTAATACTGTACCTGATGGTAACACTGAGTGTACCTGATGGTAACACTGAGTGTACCTGATGGTAACACTGTACCTGATGGTAACACTGAGTGTACCTGATGGTAATACTGTACCTGATGGTAACACTGAGTGTACCTGATGGTAACACTGAGTGTACCTGATGGTAACACTGAGTGTACCTGATGGTAGCACTGAGTGTACCTGATGGTAACAGAGTGTACCTGATGGTAACACCGAGTGTACCTGATGGTAACACTGAGTGTACCTGATGGTAACACCGAGTGTACCTGATGGTAACACTGAGTGTACCTGATGGTAACACTGAGTGTACCTGATGGTAACACTGAGTGTACCTGATGGTAACACTGAGTGTACCTGATGGTAACACTGAGTGTACCTGATGGTAACACTGAGTGTACCTGATGGTAACACTGAGTGTACCTGATGGTAACACTGAGTGTACCTGATGGTAACACTGAGTGTACCTGATGGTAACACTGAGTGTACCTGATGGTAACACTGAGTGTACCTGATGGTAACACTGAGTGTACCTGATGGTAACACTGAGTGTACCTGATGGTAACACTGAGTGTACCTGATGGCAACACCGAGTGTACCTGATGGTAACACTGAGTGTACCTGATGGTAACACTGGGTGTACCTGATGGTAACACCGAGTGTACCTGATGGTAACACTGAGTGTACCTGATGGTAACACCGAGTGTACCTGATGGTAACACTGAGTGTACCTGATGGTAACACTGAGTGTACCTGATGGTAACACCGAGTGTACCTGATGGTAACACTGAGTGTACCTGATGGTAACACCGAGTGTACCTGATGGTAACACCGAGTGTACCTGATGGTAACATTGAGTGTACCTGATGGTAACATTGAGTGTACCTGATGGTAACACCGAGTGTACCTGATGGTAACGCTGAGTGTACCTGATGGTAACACTGAGTGTACCTGATGGTAACAGTGTACCTGATGGTAACACTGAGTGTACCTGATGGTAGCACTGAGTGTACCTGATGGCAACAGAGTATATCTGATGGTAACACTGAGCGTACCTGATGGTAACACCGAGTGTACCTGATGGTAACATTGAGTGTACCTGATGGTAACACTGAGTGTACCTGATGGTAACACCGAGTGTACCTGATGGTAACACTGAGTGTACCTGATGGTAACACTGTACCTCTGTAAGATGGTCACTGTACACAGTACTTCATAATAAGCGTCTCCACGATGATCTATGTTAAGTGCCAGCGTCTCTAGCACCAATTTTAATACAGTAAGTTTCAAACGCACTTACAGACATTTTTCACCCACTGTGTGTTAAAAGTCGAAACACAACGTTTTCCCTGTTAAAAGTCTTTGAGAGTACATCCTGTTGGGGAGTACACTCCTCTCTACCAAGTTAAACATAATATTATGCCAGTCAGAAGCCTGACAGCGCACAACCTAACTTGTCTATGTCTTACAGTTACGCCAAATAATTTACCGTCAGTCGCCCTACACTGTGAGCTCTTGCCACGCGGTACCATAATTTTTAAAGAGGTAGGCGGGTAAGCCAGTGGAAGGCCTCGGTCTGATGACCAAAAGCTCCAGCTGTGGGTCATCATATGACTAAGATCCGCGTCAGGAAACACTTGTCCTGCTTCCTGACGAACCTTACCTAACCCTTACCTCTTGCCCCGCGGGGGGTCTTGACTGGAGAGTGGCGGCACTCTGTACCTGGGTCCAACATAACGCCAGAAACGTCTATTTCAATACAAAAAGTTAACAAACCTTAGACACTAAGGCTTGTTAACGTATAGTGTGCCTTAATGTGGCTATTTGTACTCTCTATGCACCTTCCTCAGTGTGTGTGTGTGTGTCAGTACATAGTCTGAGGGCGATGCCTGATCATGGACCGGGCCGCAGGGTCGTTGACTCCCGGAACTCCCTCCAGGTAGACTCCAGGTAGGCCCAGTTCGCTTAATATCTCCTCATACCACGTACCCTTTACCTCACGGATTATTCTCGTTGCAAACCTCTGCACTTTCTTCAGTTTCTTCACCTGCTCGATCAAGTGTGGGTTCCATACTGGCGTTGCATACTCCAATACAGGCCTGACGTACGACTCCTTCCTTGGGTTCCTGCTGCGTGTGCAGCAGTTGTTCGACTGACATGAGCTTCAGGTGATATGCTCACTACAATTCTCACCTTGAGATTCTCCTTGAGTGAGGTTTGAGGCCTTCTTCTTTCTCCCTCCCTGAGCCTATATCTAATTTTTGGTCTTCTTTCTCCGTCAAAATGTTTTCATATCTTTGCAATTGGTAAGTTTAAATTCTAATAGCCATTTGTCAGACCAGACCTGTAGCTTGTCCAGGTTCATTTGTAGACTTTTCTGGTCCTCACTTGTTTGTATTCTCCGAACAGAAATGCCGCTTACTCTATACTTCCGTCATGTCATCCACATACACAATAAATAGTACTGGTCCAATATAGATCCTTGTGGAACCCCACTCGTCATACATGCCCATTCCGACACCTAATCTCAGTCACTCGTCGTTTCCTTCATATTATTCCTGCCTTCTCCTGTAGCTCTTGACGCAGTCTCTTGTGTGGCAGTATCTCAAAAATCTTTTTACAGTTCGAAAATATAAAATCCAGGCGTTCCTCTCTTTTCTGCCTTATCCGTGTTACCATGGTGAGTATATTCACCTGTGTGTGTGTGTGTGTGTGTGTGTGTGTGTGTGTGTGTGTGTGTGTGTGTGTGTGTGTGTGTGTGTGTGTGTGTGTGAGTACAAACATGTACGCGTAAGAAGAAGGCAGTAACCTACACGAGTAACTAAGCAATAGGCCTAGCCACCACCACCACAACGGGCATTGGGTTGGGGAAGACAGAGTGAGGGTGGCGGGGGTGTACTCATTTGCGGCTATGTAATCAATACACAAAGGCTCATCGTATGCCTATTCCTCCTCTCTCGTCTGTATCTGCTGCCTCTCTCTCTCTCATCTTCCACTGTGTTGAGATGCTGTTGTCATGCATGATGGTTCATCTTCCACTGTGTTGAGATGCTGTTGTCATGCATGATGGTTCATCTTCCACTGTGTTGAGATGCTGTTGTCATGCATAATGGTTCATCTTCCACTGTGTTGAGATGCTGTTGTCATGCATGATGGTTCATCTTCCACTGTGTTGAGATACTGTTGTCATGCATGATGGTTCATCTTCCACTGTACTGAGATGTCATGCATAATGGTTCATCTTCCACTGTGTTGAGATGCTGTTGTCATGCATGATGGTTCATCTTCCACTGTGTTGAGATGCTGTTGTCATGCATAATGGTTCATCTTCCACTGTGTTGAGATGCTGTTGTCATGCATGATGGTTCATCTTCCACTGTTGAGATGCTGCTGTCATGCATGATGGTTCATCTTCCACTGTTGAGATGCTGCTGTCATGCATGATGATTCATCTTCCACTGTTGAGATGCTGCTGTCATGTATGGTTCATATTCCACTGTATTAAGATGCTGTTCTAATCTCTTGTTCATTTTCCACTGTGTGTGTCAGTCTGAGACCACGGATGTTGATACAATGTTCTCCTATTGTACCAACAGCGTGCAAGCACCTTCCACTTAACAACAAGAACATTACGTTACCATTTACAATTACATTATTAAAATCAAAACTAAGTGCTAATCCCACTAGAGTCGTAGAGCGCTACCATTACGTTAGCAGTCCTTGTATAATAATGAAAGAAACAAGTGAACATTGCAACACAGAATCTACATCTCGTACAGAAGAATTACGTAATCATGTTGTCATCAAAGCTGTATTATTATTATTATTATTAATGAAGAAACACTAAACCTGTAAGAGTTACATAGTGCCTGGGGAATGAGAAATAATCATGTTTGATCGTAGGAAGTCTTGAGAAACATCTAGGCATTATGCATGGCTGTTGCAGTGATTATCACTGTGGCATTCAGACACCGTACATGGTTGTTGCAGTGACTATCACTGTGGCATCCAGATACCGTACATGGTTGTTGCAGTGACTGTCACTGTGGCATCCAGACACCGTACATGGTTGTTGCAGTGACTATCACTGTGGCATCCAGATACCGTACATGGTTGTTGCAGTGACTGTCACTGTGGCATCCAGATACCGTACATGGTTGTCGCAGTGACTATAACTGTGGCATCCAGATACCGTACATGGTTGTTGCAGTGACTATCACTGCCGGGTGTAAGTTATAGAATGCTGTTGATGACAACAAACTTTCTAAGAGAGTGACGTTCGTGTACGACAGTGAATCATCAGGCGGATATAAATCAAGTCTTCCAGTGGACCTTACACAACGCTATGATGTTTAACGTGGACAAGTTTCAATTGCTCTGCTGTGGAAGAATGTAGGAAACAGAGACTGCAGTGGAGTACAGGACAAACTTAAGTCATTCAGTAGAACGAAGAAAGTCCCATGTGCGAGAATTAGAAGTAATCACGCTAGAAGATTTCACATTCAGGATCACGATAATGTTGCTACCGCAGGAAAAAAGAATGACAGGCTGGATAACAGAACTTTCAAGACAAAAGATGTTGAGCCAGTAATGATATTGTACAAGTTACCTGTTCTCTCCAGCCTAGAATGTTGCTGTATTCTGACGGCTACGTTCAAGGCAGGCCAGAATGAATGCAGAGTTGGATAATGCATATAAACGATTAGTCACTGCTCTTATACACCCAGTACACTTCAGGCCCTTTCAACTCTATTTCTTGACACGTAGGCGAAAAAGGTACATAACACTGCACACCTGGGAAATCTTCGAGGGACTAGTTCCAAACCTGAACACTGAAATTACTCCCCGTGATAAGAAACTTGGCGGACGGTACACAAAAACTCCACTAAAAAGCAGGGACGCAACGAGTACACAAAGAGAGAATATGAGCGTCAGAGGTCCCCGACTCTTCAACACTACTCTTCTGTGCATAAGCGGAATTACCAACAAACCTCTGACTGTCTTCAGGAGGAAATTAAACAAGTTCCCAATTTAGTGCCTGACCAGCAGGACTGTGGCTCGTACGTTAGACTGCATGCGGCCAGCAGTAACAGCTTAGTTGATTAGACCCTGATACTTCAATAGGTCTGCTCTGGGACCGGGCCGCGGGGGCGCTGATCCCGGAAGTGTCCTTCAGGTATCCTTCATTTATAATGATTATCACTGTCAGGTGAGCGTAACAGAAGACAGTGTGGTCACTATAATTCACCATACATGGCTGTTATAGTGAGTCAGTCAGGTATAAGTTTTAGAAGGCGGCGCATGTCACTATAATTCACCACAGGTGAGTGTTACGGGGAGTCACAGTGCCAGGTGTGAGTTAGTGTACACAGTGTGGTGTGGGAGTCCCGCAGACTTGCTTCACACACGCCCTCAAGTGTGAGAAACTGTTAAGGAATTGGATTTATCCTCACCTTCCTTGGATCAAACCTGATTGCTTTCCATTCGCCAGGCGCTGTGTGACCCCTACGGGCTTAACGCACCCCCTATAAATAACAATGATTGTCTCGTATGAGACTGGTCATGTTCCCCATGACCAGATAAACAGCTGTAGACGATTTCTAAAGTCACCGGCCCCGCGACCCGGTCCTAGACCAGATCTCCTGGTTACTGTCCTGATCCACCAGTCGGTTGGTGCCAGCCACACAGTCCAACGTATGCACCACACCCTGGCTGATCAGGAACTGACAATGAGGAATTTATCAAGTTTCCTCTCGACAGCTAGGAGTTTGTTAGTAATTACCTTTATATATGTATAAAAGGCAGATGCTGAAGAGTATTGGTCCCCTTACACTTGTTTTGTTCTCTTAATGTACTTACCTATATTTTTGATATACCTTTGATGAATTTGAAGAGTTTTTCTACTGGAGGTCGGCCCTGGGCCGGGTTGTCTGGTGCTTGCCTGTTCAACCAGGTTGTTGCTGCTGGCCCACAAATCACCCTTTGCTTTTCATTTGAACTATTTTTCACCATATGCCAAGCCTTTAGTTTCCACAGGGAGAGATTTCGGAGTACAGGCTTGGGACCAGGCCTTCCAGAATCTTCCAGGTGTAAATTATCATGTACCTTTCTCGCCTATATTCCAGGGAGTACAGCTGAAGGTATTTCAAGTTTTCAGTAGTTCAGAACTGATTAAACTTGTACGAACAGTAAAGGTTCTCTCTGCGTGCACACTTAAACGTTGCCTGGCGCTTTACAGCCACTCTGGAATTATTTTGAACATTTGTATGTTTTATTTATCGGTTTATGTAACCCACCGTTACGTAAAACAAACCAAAACTGCATTTCTACATTAACAACAAAACTTAAACTGACAGTGACACTCACCTGTGTAAGACTAACTTGTCTGAAGATGACACCTGGTCTAAATATATCAATTACAATACTGTATTACTGATCTTACAATATTACAAATGTTACACTATTACTACTGTTATAATATTACCAGTGTTACAATATTACTAGTGTTACAACGTTACCATTGTTACACTATTATCATTGTTACAATATTACCAATGTTAGAATATTACCAATGATAGAATTTTACCAATGTTAGAATATTATCAGTGTTAGAATATTACCAACGTTACAGCATTATCAATGTTATACTGTTACCACTGTTACAATATTACCAATGTTAGAATATTACCAAGTGTATACGATCAACAGTCATATGGCCCACCCTTCAAGGGTCTGCAAACATCTGCCTGTCAAAGTTTCCCAACCTGAGATGGAGGCAGACATCTCAAACATCTCTGCTTTTGAGAACTAAGAGAGAAGTGAGTCCCACACGCTGACAGTCTCATGGGAGCTCAATCGTTACGCAGACTTACGGTAAATAACATTTAGTGGGACACACACAATGGGAGTCTATCTTTGGCAACACAGGTGTAGACACCTGTTGCAAAATATGTACACACCTGTACAGCAAGCAGACTGTTGGTTACACGTGTCCTGAGTAAGATCAGTGTTGAATGCAATGCGTGGTTGGTTAGATTTAAAGCCTATCGACTTCACGTGGATCACGTGCGTCAGTTTCTGTAAGATTGTGAACTGCGAGTCTGACTATACCGCGTGAGTAACAAGACTTCTAGGTATCCAACCAGCGTTCTTGCTACCCCAGGCAGATGACCATACTGACCTCGTCGGCGTTCTTGCTACCTCAAGCCGACGACCATACTGACGTCGCCAGCGTTCTTGCTACCCTAAGCCGACGACCATACTGACGTCGCCAGCGTTCTTGCTACCTCAAGCCGACGACCATACTGACGTCGCCAGCGTTCTTGCTACCTCAAGCCGACGACCAAACTGACGTCGCCAGCGTTCTTGCTACCTCAAGCCGACGACCATACTGACGTCGCCAGCGTTCTTGCTACCTCAAGCCGACGACCAAACTGACGTCGCCAGCGTTCTTGCTACCTCAAGCCGACGACCAAACTGACGTCGCCAGCGTTCTTGCTACCTCAAGCCGACGACCATACTGACGTCACCAGCTTCCTTGCTACCTCAAACCGATGACCATACTGACGTCACCAGCTTCCTTGCTACCTCAAACCGATGACCATACTGACGTCACCAGCTTCCTTGCTACCTCAAGCCGACGACCATACTGACGTCGCCAGCGTTCTTGCTACCTCAAGCCGACGACCATACTGACGTCGCCAGCGTTCTTGCTACCTCAAGCCGACGACCATACTGACGTCGCCAGCTTCCTTGCTACCTCAAACCGATGACCATACTGACGTCACCAGCTTCCTTGCTACCTCAAACCGATGACCATACTGACGTCACCAGCTTCCTTGCTACCTCAAACCGATGACCATACTGACGTCACCAGCGTTCTTGCTACCTCAAGCCGATGACCATACTGACGTCATCAGCATTCTTGCTACCTCAAGCCGACGACCATACTGACGTCACCAGCTTCCTTGCTACCTCAAACCGATGACCATACTGACGTCACCAGCTTCCTTGCTACCTCAAACCGATGACCATACTGACGTCACCAGCGTTCTTGCTACCTCAAGCCGATGACCATACTGACGTCATCAGCATTCTTGCTACCTCAAGCCGACGACCATACTGACGCCGTCAGCGTTCTTGCTACCCTAAGCCGACGACCATACTGACATCGCCAGCGTTGCTGCCTCAAGCCGACAACCATACTGACCTCGTCGGCGTTCTTGCGGTAGCAAGGACGCTGATGTGTTCAGATTGATAGAGTGAACGCCTCGACTCCAGGTGAGGGACTATCTTTTTTTCCCTCATCTTCCGCTGTTCTTCTCTGTATTGGACTGAAGAAACCACTGGCTGGCGAAACTTGTCCACAATAAAGTTTATCATACGTTGCACAAGTGTCTAAACCATACCCCCGGCCGGGGGTATGGTTTATTTGCAATCGTGTCATTACGATTTCTTAAGTCACAAGTGTCTAATTTTTCAACAGTTGAAGGTGTTCATATGGAACTCTTGATCTGGTGCAACAACTGTTAACTGAGTTGAGTGATATGCAACAATGGCAACACTGCTCCACTTGCTGCCTGCAACAATGGTAACACTGCTCCACTTGCTGCCTGCAACAATGGTAACACTGCTCCACTTGCTGCCTGCAACAATGACAACACTGCTCCACTTGCTGCCTGCAACATTGACAACACTGCTCCACTTGCTGCCTGCAACAATGACAACACTGCTCCACTTGCTGCCTGCAACAGTAACAGCACTACCCCACTTGCTGCCTGCAACCACCCATGCCTCCGCGAAAATCGATTCAGCTCACCGTAAGTATTGAGGCATGTTAGAATAATTACAAATGACTTGACTGAATCTTCAGTAGCAGCAAGAGAGGTGGATCGCGCGTAGAGAGAGTTATGAAGGCCGGCAAGAGAGATCCAATCCCTTATAGTTTCAGGTTGTTGACGGAACCTGCACAGTCACGCTGGCCACAGCACACACACACACACACACACACACACACACACACACACACACACACACACACACACACACACACACAGGCTATAATCATCATGTAAATTATGGTAGAGTTTGTTGGATGGCCTGGCTTCTGTTGTTACTAGCGGCATGACGGAACCTGCAGCTAGGCAGGAAGGACGGAAGGGAGGGAGGAGAGGGAACCACTCAACTTACAGGCACTTCAGAAAACTGTTATGATTCACTCACGTATACAACAGTGCGTGTGTGTTTGTTTGCTCACCTAACTGTGGTTGCAGGGGTCGAGTCATAGCTCCTGGCCCCGCCTCTTCACTGGTCGCTACTAGGTCCACTCTCTACCTGCTCCATGAGCTTTATCATACCTCTTCTTAAAGCTATGTATGGGTCCTGCCTCCACTACATCACTCTCCATACTGTTCCACTTCCTGACAACTGTGACTGAAGAAGTACTTCATAACATCCCTGTGACTCATCTGAGTTTTCAACTTCCAGTTGTGACACCTTGTTGCTGTGTCACATCTCTGAAATATTCTGTTCCTATCCACCTTGTCAGTTTCTCTTAGCTTTTTATATGTTATCATACCCCCCCTTCCTTATTCCTCCTGTCTTCCAGTGTTGTCAGGTTGAGTTCCCTTAAGCTCTCTTCGTAGGATAAACCTTCCTCAGCTCCGGGACTAGTCTCGTTGCAATTCTTTGCACTTTCTCTAATTTCTTGACGTGTTTGATCAGACATGGGTTCCATACTGGTGCTGCACATTCTAATATGGGCCTTATGTATACGGTGTACAGTGTCGTAAATGACTCCTTACTGTGATATGGAAACGTTATTATCAGGGTTGCCAGGCAGCCGTGTGCTGCAGCAGTTATTTGCTTGATATGCGCCAAGATCCTTTTCCTTGAATGAGTTTTGCAGCCTCTGACCTCTTAGGCTGCACTCCGTCTGCGGTCTTTTTCCTTTCCCAGTCTTCATAACTTTGCACTTGCTGGGGTTAAACCCCAGGAGCCGTTAGTCAGACCAGGCTTGCAGCCTGCCCAGATCCCCTTGTAGGTTTACCTGATCCTCGTCCGCTTGTAGTATTCTCATTAGTTTCACGGACCTAGGACTGACATTTGTGGAACCCCAATCGACACATGCACCCACTTTGACATCTCTTCTACTAACACATGTTGTTTCCTTACTGTTAGGTATTCAGTCATCCACTGCAGTACTTTTCCTCCTATTCCTGCCTGCTCATCTAGCTTTTCAACCAGTCTCTTGTGTGATACTGTGTCGAAAGCCTTCTTACAGTCAAGGAAGATGCAGTCTACCCATTCCTCTCTTTCCTGTCTTACTTTTGTTACCTTGTCATGGAACTCCAATAGGTTTGTGATGCAGGATTTCCCTTCATTGAAGCCGTGCTGGTTATCATATATTAGTCCATTCCTTTTTAGGTGTTCCACCACTCTTTTCCTAATAATATTCTCCATAACTTTACATACAATACATGGTAGCAACACTAACCCGCAATTTAGTGAATCTTGTCTGTCTCCTTTCCTAAAAATCGGGACCACATTTGCTGTCTTCCACACCTCAGGCAGTTGCCCTGTTTCGATAGATTTAGTGAAGATTGTTGATAGTGGCACACACAGTACATCTGCTCCCTGTCTCAGGACCTATGGAGAGAGATTATCTGGGCCCATCACCTTCGAGGTATCTAGTTCTGCTAGCAGTTTCTTCACCTCCTCCTCGGTTGTATGCAGTGTGTCCAGCACTTGTTGGTACAGCCTAACACCTCAGTTTCCTGGAAGCCTCTCTGGCTCCACTATGAGTACCTCCCTGAATCTTGAGCTGAGCTCTTCACATACTTCATGGTGGTTCCATGTGAGCGCCCCTCCTTCCTTACTCAGTCAGATTACCTCGTCTTTGACTCTTGTTTTCACCCTGATGTGTCTGTATAACTACTTGTGTGTGTGTGTGTGTGTGTGTGTGTGTGTGTGTGTGTGTGTGTGTGTGTGTGTGTGTGTGTGTGTGTGTGTGTGTGTGTGTGTGTGTGTGTGTGTGTGTGTGTGTGTACGTACTCACCTAATTGTGGTTGCAGAAGTCGAGTCACCCCTGTGTGTGTGTGTGTGTGTGTGTGTGTGTGTGTGCACCCACTGATTTGTGTTTCTGGAGGTCAGTTCCTAACTCCTGGCCCAGCCTCCTAGATCACCTTGATCGGCAAAATTCACCTCCGACCTTATCACATCTACTCTTGAAGCTGTGCATCCACCACTGCTTCATCAAAGTCATTCCACTTTTGAACTACCTTGAGACTAAAGAAATACTTCCTGACATCCCTATGACTCATCTGCATCTTTAGTTTCCACTTGTGTACCCTTGAACCTGGTCCTCTTAATTCAAACTGTTCCTATCATTTCTTAAAATTTTGTACGTAATAATCATGTCAGTCATCGTATTTCTCTCCTCTAACGTCGCCAAGTTCAGTTCTTTCAGCCTCTCCTTATAGTGCAATCCTCTCAGTCCTGGTACTAGCCTGGTTGCAGGAGTGGGCTCCATGCTGGAGCCGCATACTCAATGACTGCCCTAACATGTCGTGTATAAGGTTCTGAAGGATTCTTCATTCAGATTGCTGACTGATGATCTGATGTCAGTTAATCTTACATATGCAACTGACGTTTGTGTGTAATTCTGGCGATATGATAGATGTTATGTTTACCCCCAAGTCTTTTTCAACCTCTGATATTTGCAGCTTCTCTCCTTCCATGCTGTACTCTGTGTCCGGTCTTCCCTCTCCTGCAAAGCGCACGACGTTGCAGTTACATAGGCTGAGTTTGAGAAGTTACTTGTTTGACCATAACTCCAGTCTACTGAGACCCCTTTGGGGTTTATCACTCTCCTCTCCAGTTCTTATTCTTCCCATTAGTTTTACATCGTCAGCAAATGTCGACACGCAGGACTCGATCCCCTCTTGCAGGTAATTCACGTACATTAGGAACAGTAGTGGTCTTAACACTGATCCTTGCGGAACGCCACTTGTTACTCCCTGCCATTCAGTTACCTCGTCCCTTACTGTTACTCTCAGGCTTCTGTCATTTGGGTAGTCGCGGACCCACTCCAGCACTAGTGGGTGAAACATGTGCAACACCTGGGTGTCTTTACTAATGATACACAGGCGTTGGTAATGTCTTATTCATCTAGGTTCTTGTATTAATTAATTCTTGTGGCAGGTGATTAATACTGGGACAGTTAATGATGCCAATGTCACCCTGCTAGTGACACTGACCAGCTGGTGGCACTGACCGGCTGGTGACACTGACCAGTTGGTGGCACTGACCAGCCGGTGGCACTGACCTGGTAACACTGACCAGCTGGTGGCACTGACCAGCTGGTGACTGACCAGCTGGTGGCACTCACCAGCTGATGGTACTGCCCACTTGTGACATTGACAGACTGGTGACACTGACCAGTTGGTGGCACTGACCAGGTGATGGTACTGACCAGCTGGTGACACTGACCTGCTGGTGGCACTGACCAGCTGGTGGCATTGACCAGCTGCTTACACTGACCAGCTGGTGGCACTGACCAGATGGTGACACTGACCAGATGGTGGCACTCACCAGCTGATGGCACTGCCCCGCTGGTGGCACTGACCAGCTGGTGGCACTGACCAGCTGTTTACACTGACCAGTTGGTGGCACTGACCAGCTGATGACACTGACTAGCTGGTGGCACTGACCAGCTGATGGTACTGCCCTGCTGGTGGCAAAGCCTCGCTGGTGGCACGGCCTCGCTGGTGGCACGGCCTCGCTGGTGGCACAGCCTCGCTGGACTGAAGAAGCCACTGACTGGGCGAAACGTTTCCTCAATAAAGATTCAGAAACGTTGCACAAGTGTCTCATTCTTGTCGGTTTTCGAAGCTATTTCCATCACAGAGATAATACTAGAAGCACATTGTCATCACGGGGAAGCGCTATACCCGTAGGGATTATACAGCGCCTGTGGGGGTTGGGGAGAGATGGAAGGCACTCAGGCTCGATTCAGGGAACCGGAGAACAGATCCAATTCCCTAGATCAACAGTCCTTCACTAGTGTCAAGGAACCTCCCTTGAGGGGACTAGAAGCACAACATATATAGGAAACTAGCTCTCTCTCTCTCTCTCTCTCTCTGTAAGTTCAAAAATTGTTATAATAATAACAATACTTTTTAAAGGGGTGGAGGGGTAAGCCAGTGGAAGGCCTCGGTCAGATGACCAAAAGCTCCAATGGTGGGTCATCATATGACTAAAACCCGCGTCAGGAAACACTTGTCCTG
>NC_091292.1:55214553-55497053 GCF_038502225.1 Cherax quadricarinatus
GTGGTGATCCTCTGATAATAAGAACCTTGAAAACAAGGGATACCCAGCCAGTGATGATCCTCTGATAATAAGAACCTTGAAAACAAAGGATACCCAGCCAGTGATGATCCTCTGATAATAAGTACCTTGAAAACAAGGGATACCCAGCCAGTGATGATCCTCTGATAATAAGAACCTTGAAAACAAGGGATACCCAGCCAGTGATGATCCTCTGATAATAAGAACCTTGAAAACAAGTGATACCCAGCCAGTGATGATCCTCTGATAATAAGAACCTTGAAAACAAGGGATACCCAGCCAGTGATCCTCTGATAATAAGAACCTTGAAAACAAGGGATACCCAGCCAGTGATCCTCTGATAATAAGAACCTTGAAAACAAGGGATACCCAGCCAGTGGTGATCCTCTGATAATAAGAACCTTGAAAACAAGGGATACCCAGCCAGTGATGATCCTCTGATAATAAGAACCTTGAAAACAAGGGATACCCAGCCAGTGATGATCCTCTGATAATAAGAACCTTGAAAACAAGGGATACCCAGCCAGTGATGATCCTCTGATAATAAGAACCTTGAAAACAAGGGATACCCAGCCAGTGATGATCCTCTGATAATAAGAACCTTGAAAACAAGGGATACCCAGCCAGTGATGATCCTCTGATAATAAGTACCTTGAAAACAAGGGATACCCAGCCAGTGATGATCCTCTGATAATAAGAACCTTGAAAACAAGGGATACCCAGCCAGTGATGATCCTCTGATAATAAGAACCTTGAAAACAAAGGATACCCAGCCAGTGATGATCCTCTGATAATAAGAACCTTGAAAACAAGGGATACCCAGCCAGTGATGATCCTCTGATAATAAGAACCTTGAAAACAAGGGATACCCAGCCAGTGATGATCCTCTGATAATAAGTACCTTGAAAACAAGGGATACCCAGCCAGTGATGATCCTCTGATAATAAGAACCTTGAAAACAAGGGATACCCAGCCAGTGATGATCCTCTGATAATAAGAACCTTGAAAACAAAGGATACCCAGCCAGTGATGATCCTCTGATAATAAGAACCTTGAAAACAAGGGATACCCAGCCAGTGATGATCCTCTTTAAATCACTTGTTCTCTCTAGACTGGAATGCTGCTGTACACTAACTCACAGTTTTAAGATATGCGAAATTGAAGATCAAGAGAATATACAGAGACCTTTCATTGCAAGTGGTCCTTCAGGGAGGTTCCTGACGCTGGTACACCTAGAAAATCCTAGACGGATTAGTCTCAAATCTCCACACAAAAATCACTCCCTACGAAAGCAAAAGCCTTTGCAGACAGTGCAATATACCCCCAATGTAAAGTAAGGGGTGCCGTGAGTACCTTTAATATACCTTTGAAGAGTTGAGAGAGTTTATCTACTCTCTGAGCCCAGTCATGGGCCAGGCTCGTCTGGTGCTTGCCTGGTCAACCTGGCTGTTGCTGCTGGAGGCCCGCTGCCCCACATATCCATCACAGCCTGGTTGATCTGGGACCTGGTGAAGATACTTGTCAACTGCAAAGAACACACACTAAGGTCAAGGGGCCCAAGACTATTCAACAGCCTCCCATCATACGTAAAGAGGAATTGCCAATAGACTCCTAGTTGTCTTCGAGAGGGAAATGGATAGGTTCTTAAAGTCAGAACCTGACCAGCCGGAATGTGGTTCGTACACTGGCCTGTGTGCGACCAAAAATAACAGACTGGTTGATCAGGCCCTGATCCTCAGAACACTCTACAGACTCAGAATAGGACTACTAACCTATCCTTGCAAGGTTCTGTGAAACACTGCAGTAGGCCTACTAGCCCATCCTTGTAAGGTTCTGGGATTATTCATGGGGGGAAACATTAAATCCGTAAGTCATAGACTACCTAGAGGAATATGCTCCAAAGCCTTGGATCACAAGCTCCCCCCTCCCAGCATCATTAAGATGCATCTCCCGCCTTGAAGGGTACAGTTAGGCGGGTACACGGAAATGCAGTCAGAAATTTGTACATAGATTTTGTACCTGAGTTTCAAGACCCGCGTCGGTACAACACCTGTGTCTCCCTCAACACCTGCACACCACACCATCATCTATTGTGAGATGAGGTGTGCATCTGTTCTCGCACACTCGTCTTTCATTGGCTCTCCTCTGGCCATTCACCTGCGTTCCTGAAGGTTTGGTTTACCTGTGACGTCACAGTCTCTCACTTTGTGATGTCACATATTTTCTGAATGGAGGTGCGCATGTGTAACCTTCATCGTCTCTCACTGGCTGCCTTCTGACCAATCACAAGCCCTCTTGAAGGTCTGTTTGCCTGTGACGTCACACGATGCTCACTGACTCGTGTACTTGTGACGTCAATAACATTTTCTGAATGACTGCTGCAGCCGTAAAATTAAAATAATAATAATAATAATAATAATAATAATAATTATTATTATTATTATTATTATTATTATTAGTAGTATATTATCATGATCATGTTCACCATCATCATCTCGCTTCACTGGCTTACCATGACTTCGAACTCACCGTTCAGTATATTATTATTATTATTATTATTATTATTATTATTATTATTATTATGAAAGCGCTTAATTCAGAGGATGGTGAGTGTCTGGGGACTGGAAGAAGAGGAAGCTCCCTGTAAGGTAGCATGAAACACACTTAAAAGACTGAAAGAGGAAAGTTAGACTCAGTAGTGAGAATGTAACAACACTATCACTACTATACAACACTATCACCACTATACAACACTATCACCACTATACAACACTATCACCACTATGCAACACTATCACCACTATACAACACTATCACCACTATACAACACTATCACCACTATACAACACTATCACCACTATACAACACTATCACCACTATACAACACTATCACCACTATACAACACTATCATCACTATGCAACACTATCACCACTATACAACACTATCACCACTATACAACACTATCACCACTATGCAACACTATCACCACTATACAACACTATCACCACTATACAACACTATCATCACTACATAACACTACCACCATTATACAACACTACCACCATTATACAACACTATCACCACTATACAACACTATCACCACTATACAACACTATCATCACTACATAACACTACCACCATTATACAACACTCACCACTATACAACACTATCATCACTATACAACACTATCACCACTATACAACACTATCACCACTATACAACACTATCATCACTACATAACACTATCATCACTACATAACACTACCACCATTATACAACACTATCACCACTATACAACACTATCACCACTATACAACACTATCATCACTACATAACACTACAACCATTATACAACACTCACCACTATACAACACTATCATCACTATACAACACTATCACCACTATACAACACTATCACCACTATACAACACTATCATCACTACATAACACTACCACTATACAACACTATCATCACTACATAACACTATCACCACTATACAACACTATCATCACTACATAACACTATCACCACTATACAACACTATCACCACTATACAACACTATCATCACTATACAACACTATCACCACTATACAACACTATCACCACTATACAACACTATCACCACTATACAACACTATCATCACTATCATCACTATCATCACTACATAACACTATCACCACTATACAACACTATCACCACTATACAACACTATCACCACTATACAACACTCACAACTATACAACACTATCACCACTACACAACACTATCACCACTACACAACACTATCACCACTATACAACAGTATCACCACTATACAACACTATCATCACTACATAACACTATCACCATTATACAACACTATCACCACTATACAACACTATCACCACTACACAGCACTATCACTACACAACACTATCACCACTATACAACACTATCACCACTATACAACACTATCATCACTACATAACACTATCACCATTATACAACACTATCACCACTATACAACACTATCACCACTACACAACACTATCACCACTACACAGCACTATCACTACACAACACTATCACCATTACACAGCACTATCACTACACAACACTATCACCACTATACAACACTATCACCACTATACAACACTATCACCACTACATAGCACTATCACTACACAACACTATCACCACTACACAGCACTATCACTACACAACACTATCAATACTACACAGCACTATCACTACACAACACTATCACCACTATACACTCAAGGATCATCAGAGTGTTAACAGCACAACGTAAGGAAAATGAGAGGCTGGGTAACAAGAGATGCTGACACTTTCTAAGTCACTTCTCTCTCTCTCTCTCTCTCTCTCTCTCTCTCTCTCTCTCTCTCTCTCTCTCTCTCTCTCTCTCTCTAGGCTGGAATAATGCGATACATTACCAGCCTCTTTTAAAGCAAGCAAAATCCCTCCTTGGAATGTAGGCGAAAAAGATCAATCATAATTTATACCTGCAAAATTCTGTAGGAACTGGCTCCTAGATCAGCACACTGAAATTACTTCCCATGAGAGCAAGAGGCTCGGTAGTCGATGGAGAGAAAATCCTAAATGAAAAACTGGGATGCAGTGAGTACACTAAGAGGAAATTCATTAAGGGGGTCAATGCCCCTGCGGCCCAGTCCCAGACCAGGTCTCCTGGAGAATCAAGGCCTGATCAGCTAGGCTATTCTGCTGGCCGCACGTAGTCTTACGTATGAGTCACAGCCCGGCTGGCCAGGCACTGATCTAATAAACTTGTCCAGTTCCTCCTTGAAAACCACCAGACGTTTGTCGGTAACTCCCCGTAGGCATGGAGGGAGGGCGTTGAAGAGTCGGGGACCTCTGACACTCATCAAGGTCTTAGTGTAGTAGAGGTATTCTGCGACGTCTTCCCTACTCTCACATATAAGGAAAACTATCAACAAATCCTTTACTATCTTCAGGGTGGAACTTGATAAGTTACCTGGATATTTCAAGGTGGAACTTGATAAGTTACCTGGCTATTTCAAGATGGAACTTGATATGTTACCTGGATATTTCAAGGTGGAACTTGATAAGTTACCTGGCTATTTCAAGATGGAACTTGATATGTTACCTGGATATTTCAAGGTGGAACTTGATAAGTTACCTGGATATTTCAAGGTGGAACTTGATAAGTTACCTGGATATTTCAAGGTGAAACTTGATAAGTTACCTGGATATTTCAAGGTGGAACTTGATAAGTTACCTGGATATTTCAAGGTGGAACTTGATAAGTTACCTGGATATTTCAAGGAGGAACTTGATAAGTTACCTAGATATTTCAAGGTGGAACTTGATAAGTTACCTGGATATTTCAAGGTGGAACTTGATAAGTTACCTGGATATTTCAAGGTGGAACTTGATAAGTTACCTGGATATTTCAAGGTGGAACTTGATAAGTTACCTGGATATTTCAAGGTGGAACTTGATAAGTTACCTGGATATTTCAAGGTGGAACTTGATAAGTAACCTGGATATTTCAAGGTGGAACTTGATAAGTTACCTGGATATTTCAAGGTGGAACTTGATAAGTTACCTGGATATTTCAAGGTGGAACTTGATAAGTTACCTGGATATTTCAAGGTGGAACTTGATAAGTTACCTGGATATTTCGAGGTGGAACTTGATAAGTTACCTGGATATTTCGAGGTGGAACTTGATAAGTTACCTGGATATTTCAAGGTGGAACTTGTTAAGTTACCTGGATATTTCAAGGTGGAACTTGATAAGTTACCTGGATATTTCAAGGTGGAACTTGATAAGTTATCTGGATATTTCAAGGTGGAACTTGATAAGTTACCTGGATATTTCAAGGTGGAACTTGATAAGTTACCTGGATATTTCAAGGTGGAACTTGATAAGTTACCTGGATATTTCAAAGTGGAACTTGATAGGTTACCTGGATATTTCAAGGTGGAACTTGATAAGTTACCTGGATATTTCAAGGTGGAACTTGATAAGTTACCTGGATATTTCAAGGTGGAACTTGATAAGTTACCTGGATATTTCAAGGTGGAACTTGATAAGTTACCTGGATATTTCAAGATGGAACTTGATAAGTTACCTGGCTATTTCAAGATGGAACTTGATAAGTTACCTGGCTATTTCAAGATGGAACTTGATAAGTTACCTGGCTATTTCAAGATGGAACTTGATAAGTTACCTGGATATTTCAAAGTGGAACTTGATAAGTTACCTGGATATTTCAAGGTGGAACTTGATAAGTTAGTCAAGTTCCTAATAAGGCGGACTGTGGCGCCTACATTGACATGCCTGTGGCCAGCACCAACAGATTATTGATCAGGCCATCAACCATGAGAGCTGGTCTGGGACCGGGGCGCGGCCACCCCGAGAATCGACCTCAGGTCACCTACAGGTAGCCCAACATTTAAATAGCCGACCAAAATATCTAATAGATCATTTATCCGGGTAGCAGACCATATAACCGGCCAGTAGATTTGTACCCAGACATGACCCGTTTAATGTAACCACTAATGTATCACTTAACCAGTTCATCTACCAGTTATCCTGTTAACAGATTAGTTAACCCTTCCCACGGTAGGTTATCCAGGCAGGATAATGCTTGCTGCTTAAATGATAAATTAACCATCCAACAGACCGATTACCCAACTAACCGGCCATTTACCTCCTCCCCCAAACTGGCCAGTCATCCGGCCATGGCGACCACCTAGTGCACTACTGGCCAGTCATCCGGCCATGGCGACCACCTAGTGCACTACTGGCCAGTCATCCGGCCTTGGCGACCACCTAGTGCACTACTGGCCAGTCATCTGGCCATGGTGACCACCTAGTGCACTACTGGCCAATCATCTGTCCATGGTGACCACTTAGCGTGCTCTTGACCAGCCATCTAAACGACCATTCAACTGGTAATCAACTTCCCACTAACAACCATAATCACATCAAGAGGTCGTTCGCCTCTGTGATAATTTGCAATTATAATGAGGCCATAATTTATGGATTATTAAGCGTTTATTGCCAGCACCGCCGTACATCAGCTACTGTGTACATTTGTGACTGTACACTGTGTGTCAGGTGCACATGGGCAGGTGCACGTAGCCAAGTGCACATGGGCAGGAGCACATAAGCAAGTGACATGCCTGCAGTTGCTTTCGAGAGTTTTCCTACCCTTGCTTGGTAGGTCTGTGGCTAAACATCTTTGTTAACTGCCTGGTCAACCAGGCTGTTGCTGCAGGTTGTCCGCTGCCTCACATATGCATCACAGCCAGGAAACAGTGGTCCAGTTTACCCATGAAACTGTAAATATAATAACAGTATATAATACTGATGCTCAGATAAGTTAGCCGTGTTCAACGCTTAGGTAACTTGAGTTTTGAACACTGTTCAAGACTGTCAGGTTGAACACATCTCCAGGATGAGGGACTGAACACCTCACACTATCTCAAGGTTGATGGACTGACCATATCATCTTAACCTCACCACTGCTTTTACTCTCTCCACATTTGCCTCCTCCGTATTCGACTGAAGAAGACTACTCTTGAAATCTTTTACCATTATTCCGACAATGTTTCTGATATCTTATGATAGTACGTTGAAGAGTCGGGGACCATTGACGTTAACACAGCGTGCTGACGGAGCGCCTTGCTTTCACTGGACTAATTCTACACTTTCTCCCATGTTTCACTCTAGTTATGACAGTGTGACAGACTGGAGACAGGTGCACATGTGCGGGCACACGCACATATGCAAGTGCACTGGGACAGGTATACATGGAAAAGAGCATATGTGTATAAGCATACCCACACGTGCCTGAACCTACAACCCTCTGCCTTCAATATCCCCAGAGAACCTTCATTGTTTCCACCAGCCTCATAAAATTTATCATTACATGTGCCAGAGACTCGTCCTCTAGAACCCATTTCCTGCGCACTAGAACTCACCTCTGCCCCTACAACAATCTCCTTCAAAGAACCCACCACTGGTTACTAAAACTCGCCCCTGTCCATCTTGAATCTATTGTTGCTAGTCAGAACTCTTCCCATTTCCCTAGAACCATCCTTACCCCTAAAAACAGCCTTTGCCTCCTAGAACCCACCTTGACCGTAGAACTAACCGCCGTCACCATTCAGCATCTTTATCAGTTTAGAAACCAACTCCGCAAACGTTGCAGTACAGCAGTAGCAAAAACATACAGACTGGTAGCACTGACGTCCCACATTTTAAACATCTGTAGACTGATAGCATTAACGTCTCACATCGTAAAAATATATAGAATGATAACACGGACGTCCACACCATTAAAATCTATAGACTGATGACACTGGCGTCCCACACTATAAACATCTATAGACTGATAGCACTGACGTCTCATATTATAAAAATATTTAGACTGATAGCACTGACGCCCACACCATAAACATCTATACTCAGATAACACTGATGTCCACACCATAAACATCTATTTATTGATAGCACTGACGTCCACACCATAAACATCTCTAGACTGATAGCACTGACGTCCACACCATAAACATCTATAGACTGATAGCACTGACGTCCACACCATAAACATCTATAGACTGATAGCACTGACGTCTCATATTATAAAAATATTTAGATTGATAGCACTGACGTCCAAACCATAAACATCTATAGACTGATAGCACTGACGTCTCATATTATAAAAATGTTTAGACTGATAGCACTGACGTCCACACCATAAACATCTATACACTGATGTCCACACCATAAACATCTATACACTGATGTCCACACCATAAACATCTATACACTGATAGCACTGACGTCCACACCATAAACATCTATACACTGATAGCACTGACATCCACACCATAAACATCTATACACTGATAGCACTGACATCCACACCATAAACATCTATACACTGATAGCACTGACATCCACACCATAAACATCTATACACTGATAGCACTGACATCCACACCATAAACATCTATACACTGATAGCACTGACATCCACACCATAAACATCTATACACTAATAGCACTGGCATCCACACCATAAACATCTATACACTGATAGCACTGACATCCACACCATAAACATCTATACACTGATAGCACTGACATCCACACCATAAACATCTATACACTGATAGCACTGACATCCACACCATAAACATCTATACACTGATAGCACTGACATCCACACCATAAACATCTATACACTGATAGCACTGACATCCACACCATAAACATCTATACACTGATAGCACTGACATCCACACCATAAACATCTATACACTGATAGCACTGACGTCCCACATTAAAAAAATATTTGAAAAAAAAATTAAGGAGCAAGATTACTAAAGACATGCAATCACATCAGGTGCACAACCCAGGGCAACAACCCAGGGCAACATAGGTTTACATCAGGTCGCTTCTGCCTCTTGCAACTGCTGGTCCATTACATGTTCTTGGAGGTGCAGTATAGACAGCCTTCGTAAAAGCTGTCAGTATGGAAACAGTGTAGTAGGACATAAAACGCATGCAGCAGGAATAACTGGAGAAATGGACAGACAGGTTTTAAACTTTCTAACAATTCGAACTCAAAGAGTAACAGTCAATAAAGCAAAATCAGAGGCTACCGCCTTACACTGAAGATACAAGAAATCTGAAGATATAAACCAGGTCTTCAATGGGCAACAGAAAAAAAAAACGTGATGGTCAACGACGACAAATTTCGGTTACTAGGCCAAGAAAAAATTGAAGAATTAAAAGTTGAAATAGAATACGTATAAAGCAAACCCAAACTACTTAATAGCTTGTACGAAGAACTTGAGGGATTTCAAGAATCATAAGAATATTACTAGGCCAATGATGATTCTCTAGACTGGAATATTGCGGTACACTAACAGCTTAACATTGTAAGTCGGGCGAAATCACATATCTAGAGGATGTAGAGAACCTTCACTGTGTGCTTAAATTCAGACAAGCATCTAAATTACTGGGAATATCTGAAGTCTCTCGAACGGTACTCCATGGAACGTAGGCGGGAATGATGCAGCATAATTTACACCTGGAATATTTTGGAGGGATTGGTTCGAAATCTGCATAAATGAAATTATTTGCTATGAGAATAAGAGGCCCGGAAGAGGGTAAAAAAAATACCCCCAGTGAAAAGCAGGGATGAAGCGAGTACACTAAGGTAACTCAGTAAGTGTAAGGAGATCAATGCTTTCACGACTCTTTATACGTGAAGGAAATTACCAACATATCTTGTTCTTCAAGTGAGCTCCTGTTCAGCTGCGCTGTGATTCTTACTCTGAACTGCGTGGTTCATCCGACCTGATTCATCCGGCCATCAACCAGGAAGCCTGGTCGGGAACGGGCTGCAGTGGTTGTGATCCATGGATCGACTACAGGCAACCCCAGTCTCCAAAACCCACAGAAACCAATCTCTGCCCCTACAGCTCTCCCCTGCCCCCTTCCCTCTACTTCTGAGCCTCCTGACGGAGCATCCTGCTGGGGGATGGAGAGGGGGGAGTACTAGCCGGGACAACAGCTGTGTTGGTGTGTTGGACGTGCTAGTGACAAGAAGCTCCACGTGCTGCCAGCAAAAAACGGTGGATTACGCTAGTGTTCCCGGCACCTCCTGTCCTCCCTACCCCGTTTACTGCACTCCACCACGCCCCTGCACGCGGCTCTGCACTGAGCTCCACACGCGCGTCTGAAAGGTCCTGCACGCGCTCACTATCGCGTCCACATGGCCTCAGCACGACGAGCCGGTGCGCGAGCCACCATGTGCAGCCAGCCCTGTTAACATGGACACTCTTAATCCGAGAGTGCAGGAATAGTTTAAATGATACAACATTTAGTAGGTACTGAAGAGGTTAAGGGAATTTACATGTTACGAGAATTTATGAGAGGTTACGAAAGTTTACGAAATAGCAAAGACTTGGCGGACGGCGCAGGATTCCCCCAATAAAATGCAGAGAGAATTCGATAAGTGTAAGAGGTCGTCGAATTTTCATCGCCCTCCCTTCGTGCAAAAGGGTGATCACCAATATATCTCCAGCTGTCTTAAAGAGGGAACTTGATGATAAGTTCAAGTTAGTTCCTGTTTAGCCGGGCTGTGGTGCATACGCTGGACTGCGTGGGACCAGCAGCAAGAATCCTGACGATCGCACACTGATCCACCGGGAAGTCTGGTCTGGGACCGGGCTGCGGGGGTGACGAGCCACGGAATCATCGTAAGGTAAACGTAAGGTAAGTTGGGCGATAGAATTTGCCGGCAAACATGGTAAACAGACACTACGAGCAGTGCAAAACTGTGTAAATTTACACACAACGTTTCGCCCTTAGTAGAGCTTTACCAAGTCAATGATTAACTTGATAAAACTCTTCTAAAATGTACTTTGCAAAATAAAGATTTGCACTGCATATATTAATTATTACGAAATTTATAAATAAATAATAAAACCAGACTGGCCATTACCAGCTGTGTCAGCACTCAGCTGTGTCAGCACTCAGCTGCAAGAGCACTCAGCTGTGTCAGCACTCAGCTGCATGAGCCCTCAGCTGTGTCAGCACTCAGCTGCATGAGCACTCAGCTGTGTCAGCATTCAGCTGCATGAGCACTCATCTGCATGAGCACTCAGCTGTGTCAGCACTCAGCTGCATGAGCACTCAGCTGTGTCAGCACTCAGCTGTGTCAGCATTCAGCTGCATGAGCACTCAGCTGTGTCAGCACTCAGCTGCATGAGCACTCAGCTGTGTCAGCATTCAGCTGCATGAGCACTCAGCTGTGTCAGCACTCAGCTGCATGAGCACTCAGCTGTGTCAGCACTCAGCTGCATGAGCACTCAGCTGTGTCAGCATTCAGCTGCATGAGCACTCAGCTGTGTCAGCACTCAGCTGCATGAGCACTCAGCTGTGTCAGCACTCAGCTGCGTGATCACTCAGCTGTGTCAGCACTCAGCTGTGTCAGCACTCAGCTGTGTTCAGCACTCAGCTGTGTCAGCACTCAGCTGTATGAGCACTCAGCTGTGTCAGCACTCAGCTGCATGAGCACTCAGCTGTGTCAGCACTCATCTGCATGAGCACTCAGCTGTGTCAGCACTCAGCTGTGTCAGCACTCAGCTGCATGAGCCCTCAGCTGTGTCAGCACTCAGCTGCATGAGCACTCAGCTGTGTCAGCATTCAGCTGCATGAGCACTCAGCTGCATGAGCACTCAGCTGTGTCAGCACTCAGCTGCATGAGCACTCAGCTGTGTCAGCATTCAGCTGCATGAGCACTCAGCTGTGTCAGCACTCAGCTGCATGAGCACTCAGCTGTGTCAGCATTCAGCTGCATGAGCACTCAGCTGTGTCAGCACTCTGCTGTGTCAGCACTCAGCTGTGTTCAGCACTCAGCTGCATGAGCACTCAGCTGTGTCAGCACTCAGCTGTGTCAGCACTCAGCTGCATGAGCACTCAGCTGTGTCAGCTTTCAGCTGCATGAGCACTCAGCTGTGTCAGCACTCAGCTGCATGATCACTCAGCTGTGTCAGCACTCAGCTGTGTCAGCACTCAGCTGTGTTCAGCACTCTGCTGCATGAGCACTCAGCTGTGTCAGCACTCAGCTGCATGAGCACTCAGCTGTGTCAGCACTCAGCTGCATGAGCACTCATCTGCATGAGCACTCAGCTGTGTCAGCACTCAGCTGTGTCAGCACTCAGCTGCGTGAGCACTTAGCTGTG
This sequence comes from Cherax quadricarinatus, assembly GCF_038502225.1. NCBI lineage: Eukaryota > Metazoa > Arthropoda > Malacostraca > Decapoda > Parastacidae > Cherax > Cherax quadricarinatus. The sequence goes on from NC_091292.1 coordinate 55,227,333, forward strand.
TCAGCACTCAGCTGTGTCAGCACTCAGCTGTGTCAGCACTCAGCTGTGTCAGCACTCAGCTGTGTCAGCACTCAGCTGCGTGAGCACTCAGCTGCGTGAGCACTCAGCTGTGTCAGCACTCAGCTGTGTCAGCACTCAGCTGCATGAGCACTCAGCTGTGTCAGCTTTCAGCTGCATGAGCACTCAGCTGCATGAGCACTCAGCTGTGTCAGCACTCAGCTGCATGATCACTCAGCTGTGTCAGCACTCAGCTGTGTCAGCACTCAGCTGTGTTCAGCACTCTACTGCATGAGCACTCAGCTGTGTCAGCACTCAGCTGCATGAGCACTCAGCTGTGTCAGCACTCAGCTGCATGAGCACTCATCTGCATGAGCACTCAGCTGTGTCAGCACTCAGCTGTGTCAGCACTCAGCTGCGTGAGCACTTAGCTGTGTCAGCACTCAGCTGTGTCAGCACTCAGCTGTGTCAGCACTCAGCTGTGTCAGCACTCAGCTGTGTCAGCACTCAGCTGTGTCAGCACTCAGCTGCGTGAGCACTCAGCTGTGTCAGCACTCAGCTGCATGAGCACTCAGCTGTGTCAGCACAGTCCTGCATGATACTTGTAACACTGCTGCTGGTCAGTGTACCAGCGGCACTGACCAAACTGGTGTTGAGCCAAGGCCAAGGTCATGTACCTGTGCTCAACCATCCAGTTGCTAACCACACCCAGTGTTCATAACCTGACGTGCACCTGGTTAGGCCTGTATCCCTCAGGCTGCGCCTTATGGAGAAACTTCAAAAATCGACATATCTGACAGCTTACCTGGAGGGGGTTTCGGGGGTCAGCGCCCCCGCGGCTCGGTCTGTTACCAGGACTAGCGGTGATCAGTGCCTGATCAACCAGGTTGTTAATGCTGGCTGCACGCAAACCGACGTACAAACCACAGCCGAGCTGGTCAGGTACTGACTTTAGGTGCCTGTCCAGCGCCTTCTTGAAGACAGTCAGGGGTCTATTGGTATTTCCCCTTATGTATGGTAGGAGGCAGTTGAACAGTCTTGGGCCCCTGACACTTACTGTGTTGTCGCTTAGTGTACTCGTGGCGCCTCTGGTTTTCACTGGGGGGGATGTTGCATCTCCTGCCGTCTTTTGTTTCCATAGGGAATGATTTTCGTGTGCAAATTTGGGACTAGTCCATCTAGAATTTTCCAAGTGTATATTATCATGTATCTTCCTCGCCTGCATTCCAGGGAATACAAATCAAGGGACTTCAACCGTTCCCAGTAATTTAGATGCCTTATCGTACTTATGTGTGCTCTGAAATTTCTCTGTACATTTTCCAGGTCTGCAGTTTCTCCTGCCTTGAAGGGAACAGTTAGTGTACAGCAGTATTCCAGCCTAGAGAGAGAATAAACGATTTGAAGAGAATCATCATGGGTTTGGCATCCCTAGTTTTGAAAGTTCTCATTATCCATCCTCTCATTTTTCCTAGCAGATGAGGTAGATACATTGTTGTGGTCTTTGAAAGCGAGATCCTCTGACATTATCACTCCCAGGTCCTTCACATTAGTTTTTCGCTCTACTGTGTAGCTGGAATTTATTTTATATTCCAATACATCTTTAATTTCCTCGAGTTTTATATATCGGAGTAACTGAAATTTCTGTTCATTGAATTTCATATTGTTTTCTGCTGCCCATTTAAAGATTTGGTTAATGTCCACTTGGAGACTTGCAGTGTATCTTTGATGAATGACACTGTCATGCAAATTCGGGTGCCATCCGCAAAGGAAGATACGGTGCTTCGGCTTACATCTCTGTCTGTATCAGATATGAGGATGAGGAACAGAGTGGGAGCTAGTACTGTACCTTGTGGAACGGAGTTTTTTCACTCTAGCCGCCTCTGACTTTACTCTGTTTACTATTACTCTTTGTGCTCTAATTGTTAGGAAGTTATAGATACATCTACCAACTTTTCCTGTTAATCTTTTATCACACATCTTGTGTGCTATTACACTGTGGTCGCACTTGTCGAAGGCTTTCGCAGAGTCTATGTATACTACATGTGCATTTTGTTTATCCTCCAGAGCAGCCAAGACCATGGTCTAGTAGTTGGGACAGGCAGAAGCGATCTGCTCTTAACCCATCCTTAGGAAGTAATTCTGAAAATCACTCACTAAATAACCGACATAAATAAAATGTGATTTATGATAACTGATTAAATTTACCCATAAAATCTTCTAAAATCACAAAACACTCGTACAATTAAATGGAACAATGAAGCCAGTATTGTATGTGTACCTGTGTGTGTGTGTATATATATATATATATATATATATATATATATATATATATATATATATATATATATATATATATATATATATATATATATATATGTGTGTGTGTGTGTGTATATATATATATGTGTGTGTTTGTGTGTGTGTATGTGTCGTGCCGAATATGTAAAACTGGTCGATTAGCAAGAACTCATTTAAAATAAAGTCTTTTCTAAAATTTTCTCATATGCGTTTAAAGATATTTTTTATTAATATTGATGTAAAAATTAATAATTTTGCACCAAAAGGAACTTAGAAAACTTACCTAACCTTATTATAACAAGAACAATTTATTTTAGCCTAACCCAACTAAATATATTTTAGATTTGTTTACAATAATTTAATACTAAACAAACACAGTGAAATATATTTTTTTCGTTAGGTTCAGAATGATTTTGGCGAAATTATTGCATACACAAATTTTCACTTGTCCTATATGGCAAGATGAGCGTTGCTATTTAAGGCAAGATCGCAAGTTCTGCCTATTCGGCACGACATATATATATATATATATATATATATATATATATATATATATATATATATATATATATATATATATATATATATATATATATATATATATATATATAATTTTCCTTTCATTTCAAGTTTCTCTACTCATGCAGCCAGCCTTGGGACAGGCTCGTCTGGTGCTTACCTAATCAACTAGGCTTTTGTTGCTGGAGGGCCACTGGCCCACATATCCATCACAACCTGGTTGATCTAGCACATGGTGAAGATAGTTGTCCAGTTTCCTCTTGAAGATCGTTTAACTTGTCCCAGCAGCGTTTCTGTTATCCTCTGGTCAGATATTGAATAGCCTGGGCCCACGGATGTTGATACAATGTTCTCTTATTGTGCCCACATGATTCCTGCTTTTCACTGGGATTACTTTACACTTCCTCCCAGATCTCTCACTCCTGTTTATTATGGCAATGTGCGGGTTTGGGACCTGACACTCAAGTACTTTACAGTTATATATTATTATGTACCTCTTTCTCTGCTCCAGCGAGTACATTTTTAGGACTAAGACGTTCCCAGGAAATTAAATGTTTTATTGGCTCTATGTGGGTCGTAAATGGTCTCTGTATCTGTTTAAGCTCCGATATCTTTCTTGCCTTGAACGAGGGCATCAACACTAAATAATATTCTAAACGAGAGAGCACAAGAGACTTTCATTCTTATTTCAGTGTCACCTACAAATGATGATAAAATGCATTGGTCAAAACTTCGACACATCAGGCACAGGACAGGTGGTAACAAATGCAGGAGAGATCACAGGTGTATGATGTCCAGTGTAGGTCATTCATTCACTAGTGATTTGCCGGTACTTCCGGCCCGGGTCTTCTCCAGATGGCGACCCGGCGTCCAGTGTAGTTAGGTATACTTCATCTAAGATCAAGTAATGTTAGGCCTAGCCAGGAACGGAGGGGGTCATATCCTGGTATTCTGTACTTCTTGTGTTGATCCAAAATTTTACTGTGGTAACGTTGCGCCTTGACAAGGCTCCTGGAGAGCGAAACGTTGCCACAATAACATGATCCAAAAATTGGGATTAGTACTGCCAGAAAGAAGATCCCTCTGTTTTGTATTATGGCATTAGTGATGTCGCCTGTGGCTGTAGAAGCTAAGCACCGTCGCCTGTGACTGTAGAAGCTAAGCACCGTCGCCAGTGACTGTAGAAGCTAAGCACCGTCGCCAGTGACTGTAGAAGCTAAGCACCGTCGCCTGTGACTGTAGGTTCGAAACACTCGTCTGTCTCTGTTATTTTACTGGTGCTGTAAATGTCCTTGTTTCCAGTGCATGAGATGTGAATGTGTACAGAGAGGATATCCATGCCAGGTGCCATCCACTCTGCAGGCGTATTTATATTCTTGTAAACGGGTGTCCAAATCTCTCGCTGTTTCACCGGTGTATACAAGAGCGCATCTCCCGAATAATATACTGCAAAAGACTCGCTATAGCTGTGTTTTTGATGGGGCGAGGTGCCCTAGTACAATTTCTAATAGTCTTTGTGGTGAAGACTGCGATGTTCACGAGTATGTTAGCTGTTCGGAGTAGAGGAGTGATTGCAGTTACTGTTTGTCTAGCAGGTGGAATCAATCGATGATCAGTGTTAGTGTTTTCCCTGGGATTGTTGAAGGTTCCTGCAGGAGAGGATGTCGTGCTTGGGAAACTCTTAGGAAGAAAAGGATTTCTCAGTCTAGTTTTTCTCTTCAAAAAGGTACTCACTGATAAATTAGACACATGTGCTAGACACAGGTACTCATTGCTAAGATCCTCCTGAGGACACGTAAGAAACCCATGACCACACGTGGTTTTCGTCCTGCGGTCATGGTGAGATAGTAGTGGACAAGTCGTCTTTATTGTTGGGTTTCCTGTATTATTATTATTATAATCAAAAAGAAGCGCTAAGCCACAAGGGCTATACAGGGGTTTCCTATAGACTTTATATATGAGATATCATTATTTTTGATGAGGACGACAGCCAGAAAAGGTAGAGAGTCCTCCTGTTCTTCAAACAATGTGAATTAAATTGGTTCAACATGGCTGAGTTGGCCTTTGGAACTATTAAGGTTGAAACGTCTTTTTTTTTTTTTTGGGGGGGGGGAATTATCCTCATAGTAGCTGGAAGGTCACACACACACAGTAGGACAAGGTTGATACAATTTTGCTTGGAAAGAGGAAAAACAAAGTCCAACGTTAAGTTTCGGAGAAAAGTGATTACTTCTTAGATGGGGACTCAAGTAAACTGTCAAGTGACGTCCAGCCAGGCGAGTTTCCTATTTATTATACTGGAGTTACCCAGACGAGTGAGATCTGAATGTTGTAGGTGTGAGCGCTTTGGAGTAAATCGTAGAAATGTGAGTTACCAGAAGACCAGTTACGCACTACCGATGTTATAGGTAACAAGGGATACCTGGTATATTTGGTTTATGAGTTTTTGGCATACTCATGTGCAGTATGCCTCATGCGCCTCACATCTCTTCCACCTTACGCCACTTTTCCTACACCTGATGCATCTACGTTTCGGACACTGTTTATAAATATAAAGTCGATGTTTTGCATATTTCCTGTAATTGATAAAGCACTTTGTAGGTAGGTGGATAAGAAGGTAAGTACGCACCTTTACCTTTGATATACCGTTGAAATTTCGAGAGTTTAACTATTCTCGGAGCCCGGCCATGGGCCAGGCTTGTCTGGTGCTTGCCTGATCAACCAGGCTGTTGATCATTCAGTGTTCTTGGCAATAAAAAAAGTAAATACAACACACATAAGAAAAAGATCAATCTAACAATTTAAGCTACTATGGTAGCATACAAAAACACAACACAAATACTATCCAACAAGTTGTAATAACCAGCATCAGGTAAAAGTCCCAAGTAAGAATAAAAGTATTTAGCTCTTTGTGTCTTTATCCACAGTTTAATGGTGTGTTGTTAAGTTTTCTTACATTGAAGTGAAAGGTGAAGCTGAAGAGTCTGGAACCCTTTAAGCTTAATGATCTAGCTCTATCTTCTTGTGTAGTTATTGCACTCAACCTTTTCTTTTTTTACAGGGGGGTACTTTACACTGTGTTTTAAAAGGTTACCTCAGTGCGTAAAATTGGGTCTACCCTCCTATTTCCCAGGTGCGATATGACCCATACAGATTTAGCGCCTCCACATGAACGCAAAAATATTAACAGTATGGATAGTTGGAACTAGTCCCTCTAAAGAAAACTATTGTAATTTACATTACATTATTTGTCTGGCTTGCACTCCATAAAGTCCAATATAAACATTCAGTACATAGGTGGAAATAAATGGTATAAAACACCGACACAATAAAAAAATAAAAACAGAGGCAGTATAGTGCGATCCTGTTTGTGACTTGATGAAGCGCACTGTGTGGGCGAAACGTTGTCAATAAAGCATCACATTTTACTGCTTATGTGTTTTATTTTTCCAGTACATAGGTGTTGAAACAGATAAAAGCATACAGTATGTGTTTGTGTGATAACCTATGTGTTGTTACACGAGCAGATCTGTCATTGTGATATCACAATATAATTTTGAGTTTATCATTTTTTTAAAAAGTTTCTGGTGACTGAAGGAAGTATATAGTAACTCCTTCTGCATCTCATTCCAGTAGTCTGCTATCAATAAACTTGTTATAATACCCTTTCTGCACATTTCCATCAGTTTACAATTGCGGTTTGTTATCCCTGATAATAACGCTAATATATTTTCTCAGTTTTCTAGTAATGTTTCACTAGCCTCTGTTGGTAGTTACAGTAAAGTTTATGGTACTCAGTCTTCATTATTATGGACATCTGAATTTTATTTTTTACCCAGGATGGGAATTACAACAATTGACTAACACCCCATGTAGTTGGTCGTGCTATGGAAACACGTAGCAGGTGTTAAGAAACTAACACCCAGGAACACTTGTACTAGTAGAGGAACACAACAGAGGTGTAAAGAGAATTGGCAGTAAGTCTTTTATTAACTCACAACTTTATAACAGTAAAAAAAATAACCAACAAAACTGACGATGCATTTTCTGTTATGGTCATATTTAAAGTCTTGTATTTATTATGTCTTTACGCAATATCTGGGTTATGAATTTATATACTACTATAACTCACCTATAACTGTTGTGCATTTATCTTAAAATGCAATATACACTCTCCTCCCAAAGACTGTCCTTACTAACACTGTCGCTATTTTTGTATACGTATATATTTACACCTTATCGATTTATTTCTTAGAACATCACTCACTCGCTCACTCGGATAAAGAATAGAGTTACTCCGACACTTGTTTAACTACTGGGTCAACATCGAGTGAAAATATGGAAGCCACACTCAATACACACACACACACACACACACACACACACACACACACACACACACACACACACACACACACACACACACACACACACACACACATACACATACACACACGTATTTCTTCTGTCACAGAGTAGTCAGGAAGTGGAATAGTCTGGGAAGCGATGTAGTGGAGGCAGGATCCATTCATAGCTTTAAGCAGAGGTATGGTAAAGCTCATGGTGCATGAAGAGTGATCTAGTAGCGGCCAGTGAAGAGGCGGGGCCAGGAGCTACGAGTCGACCCCTGCAACCACAACTAGGTGTTTACACACACACACACACACACACACACACACACACACACACACACACACACACACACACACACACACACACAATTAAACCATGTATATAAGACAAAAATATTCTAGTGTCAAAGAGACAGTTACATTTTCTTGAACAAGAAATAAATATTTAATTTCCTGAGAAAGTTTAACTTAAAAACATATAAACAAAATATAACCAAAAAATCCAATACAAAGCATATTTCGTACCAGCTTTTTCAAATCATTTGCATGCTAAAGACTAATATTGCACACAGAATATGGCCACTACACCAAATACACAGAACACTAATCAATACCACAAAGCTACCACTCACAAAACGTGAATAAGAAAAAAGCATTATTTATGTCATAACGCATCTCGACGACGCTAGGCTTTGTGCAGGGACACCTGCCCCCTTAGTGGTGGGGAGAATGCTGTCCCACCACCACCACTACACAACACAAATGCTCTTACTCACACAATGTAGTCTTCATTAATAATGGCACTGTTACATATCCAACACCCATTAGTTTCAACTCAATACAAGGCTCTTAGCAGCAACGACTGGTCGCCAAGCCTAGTCACTGGTAGCTTGCATTTCCCTTGAATATTGCGCGTTAAATTATGCACGCTAACAGCCCTCAGACCAGTCAGTAGTCAGAACTCCGCAATGGCTAGTCATTTCACTTGCTAATTCCTTACAGTTATCAATGATGCGAGAAATATCTAGCGGAAAATCAATGCTTGTGGTTGTGTGCACCAACAGTCCCAATACTGACAACAATCACTGTTTATATCTCCCATTATAACATATCTATGCAACCATTCAAACGTTTCTATTGATATCCAGTTCATACTCCTCATCCAAGTTAGTATATTATTGTAGCTTAGTGTCAGACGTGTGACTGTAACACTGGAATGACAGTGATTATGTGACTGTATCGTACCATTCGATTTACTCTCCTAAAGTTTTCATGACCCTGTTTATGTGTTAATGCATTTAACGGCGTTATGTTATAGGTGGATAAATAACAAAAAGGTACAATACCGTGACTGGAACAGTACAATGCCCCTAGCTCCTTTGCAGTGCTCCTCTTAGTCTCTGACTCCGCTACTACTACTACTACTACTTCTCTTCTTCCTTTTCTACTACCTCTCTTGTCCCGTCCCTGTCTGCTGGCCTGTGTATACTCCCTCCTCCTCACCTTTCTGTTAGTGTGTTTTTGTATATGGCCCAAGTCGGACCGAAACGTCGTCGTAAGCTCCTCTCTCCTATGTGCGGGTTACTTGAGTGTGATTATTTTTAATAAGATGGTTAACCAACAACCTGGTTGACCACGCCAGTAAAATAGTCTTCAGGTTGTCTCACCTAACCTAAATAGCGTAAAATAACAACCTTCTTAAAAACATTTTATAAGATATTAAGTTATTATATTCTGGGGTAGGTTCTAAACCCATAGGAGTCATACAGACCTGGGGATTCGAAGGTAATCAGGGTCACTGTAATTCCTTGGATCAAGAGCCGATCATCAGTATGAAGCTACCGTGAGAGGATAGATTATAATATCACCGATCAACCAAGACATCTACTCTGTCTTCAAATTTATCTGATACATTATCATATATATATATATATATATATATATATATATATATATATATGATGCACGCAGGGGATGAGATGAAAAGCTGTAAGCCTTCTCCCTGAAAGCTGGCTGCCTTGGATCAAAGTCTAGCGCAAGCTGGACTCCAAGGTATTGGTCCAGTGTGGGTAGATTGGTAAAGCACTGTGTACCTTGTTCCAAGGTTCGTAGGTTCGAGTCTCCTTCAGCCAGAGATCAGTGTTTGTGTATATTTCGCCTGCTCTTGCGAATTCCTTGCATTGTTAATATCTCTAGTAAGGCTGATGCATGCAGGGGATGAGATGAAAAGCTGTAAGCCTTCTCCCTGAAAGCTGGCTGTCTTGGATCAAAGTCTAGCGCAAGCTGGACTCCAAGGTATTGGTACAGTGTGGGTAGATTGGTAAAGCACTGCGTACCTTGTTCCAAGGTTCGTAGGTTCGAGTTTCCTTCAGCCAGAGATCAGTGTTTATGTATATTTCGCCTGCTCTTGCGAATTCCTTGCATATACAGTATGTATGTGTGTGTCGTGCAGAATATGTAAAACTGGTCAGTTAGCAAGAACTCATTTAAAATTAAGTCCTTTCTAAAATTTTCTCTTATACGTTTAAAGATATTTTTTTTCCATTAATGTTAATGTAAAAATATTTAATTTTGCACCAAAAGAATCTTAGAAAACTTGCCTAACCTTATTATAACAAGAAAAATTTATTTTAGCCTAACCCAACTAAATATATTTTAGATTTGTTTACAATAATTTAATACTAAACAAACAGTGAAATATATTTTTTTCGTTAGGTTCAGAATGATTTTGGCGAAATTATTGCATACACAAATTTTCGTTTGTCCTATATGGCAAGATGAGCGTTGCTACTTAAGCCAAGATCGCAAGTTCTGCCTATTCGGCACGATATATATATATATATATATATATATATATATATATATATATATATATATATATATATATATATATATATATATATTTATTATCACACTGGCCGATTCCCACCAAGGCAGGGTGGCCCGAAAAAGAAAAACTTTCACCATCATTCACTCCATCACTGTCTTGCCAGAAGGGTGCTCTACACTACAGTTTTTAAACTGTAACATTAACACCCCTCCTTCAGAGTGCAGGCACTGTACTTCCCATCTCCAGGACTCAAGTCCGGCCTGCCGGTTTCCCTGAACCCCTTCATGAATGTTACCCTGCTCACACTCCAACAGCACGTCAAGTATTAAAAACCATTTGTCTCCATTCACTCCTATCAAACACGCTCACGCATGCCTGCTGGAAGTCCAAGCCCCTCGCACACAAAACCTCCTTTACCCCTCCCTCCAACCTTTCCTAGGCCGACCTCTACCCCGCCTTCCTTCCACTACAGACTGATACACTCTTGAAGTCATTCTGTTTTGCTCCATTCTCTCTACATGTCCGAACCACCTCAACAACCCTTCCTCAGCCCTCTGGACAACAGTTTTGGTAATCCCGCACCTCCTCCTAACTTCCAAACTACGAATTCTCTGCATTATATTCACACCACACATTGCTCTCAGACATGACATCTCCACTGCCTCCAGCCTTCTCACTGCAACATTCATCACCCATGCTTCACACCCATATAAGAGCGTTGGTAAAACTATACTCTCATACATTCCCCTCTTTGCCTCCAAGGACAAAGTTCTTTGTCTCCACAGACTCCTAAGTGCACCACTCACCCTTTTCCCCTCATCAATTCTATGATTCACCTCATCTTTCATAGACCCATCCGCTGACACGTCCACTCCCAAATATCTGAATACATTCACCTCCTCCATACTCTCTCCCTCCAATCTGATATCCAATCTTTCATCACCTAATCTTTTTGTTATCGTCATAACCTTACTCTTTCCTGTATTCACTTTCAATTTTCTTCTTTTGCACACCCTACCAAATTCATCCACCAATCTCTGCAACTTCTCTTCAGAATCTCCCAAGAGCACAGTGTCATCAGCAAAGAGCAACTGTGACAAATCCCACTTTATGTGTGATTCTTTATCTTTTAACTCCACGCCTCTTGCCAAGACCCTCGCATTTACTTCTCTTACAACCCCATCTATAAATATATTAAACAACCACGGTGACATCACACATCCTTGTCTAAGGCCTACTTTTATTGGGAAATAATTTCCCTCTTTCCTACATACTCTAACTTGAGCCTCACTATCCTCGTAAAAACTCTTCACTGCTTTCAGTAACCTACCTCCTACACCATACACCTGCAACATCTGCCACATTGCCCCCCTATCCACCCTGTCATACGCCTTTTCCAAATGCATAAATGCCACAAAGACCTCTTTAGCCTTATCTAAATACTGTTCACTTACATGTTTCACTGTAAACACCTGGTCCACACACCCCCTACCTTTCCTAAAGCCTCCTTGTTCATCTGCTATCCTATTCTCCGTCTTACTCTTAATTCTTTCAATAATAACTCTACCATACACTTTGCCAGGTATACTCAACAGACTTATCCCCCTATAATTTCTGCACTCTCTTTTATCCCCTTTGCCTTTATACAAAGGAACTATGCATGCTCTCTGCCAATCCCTAGGTACCTTACCCTCTTCCATACATTTATTAAATAATTGCACCAACCACTCCAAAACTATATCCCCACCTGCTTTTAACATTTCTATCTTTATCCCATCAATCCCGGCTGCCTTACCCCCTTTCATTTTACCTACTGCCTCACGAACTTCCCCCACACTCACAACTGCCTCTTCCTCACTCCTACAAGATGTTGTTCCTCCTTGCCCTATACACGAAATCACAGCTTCCCTATCTTCATCAACATTTAACAATTCCTCAAAATATTCCCTCCATCTTCCCAATACCTCTAACTCTCCATTTAATAACTCTCCTCTCCTATTTTTAACCGACAAATCCATTTGTTCTCTAGGCTTTCTTAACTTGTTAATCTCACTCCAAAACTTTTTCTTATTTTCAACAAAATTTGTTGATAACATCTCACCCACTCTCTCATTTGCTCTCTTTTTACATTGCTTCACCACTCTCTTAACCTCTCTCTTTTTCTCCATATACTCTTCCCTCCTTGCATCACTTCTACTTTGTAAAAACTTTTCATATGCTAACTTTTTCTCCCTTACTACTCTCTTCACATCATCATTCCACCAATCGCTCCTCTTCCCTCCCGCACCCACTTTCCTGTAACCACAAACTTCTGCTGAACACTCTAACACAACATTTTTAAACCTACCCCATACCTCTTCGATCCCATTGCCTATGCTCTCATTAGCCCATCTATCCTCCAATAGCTGTTTATATCTTACCCTAACTGCCTCCTCTTTTAGTTTATAAACGTTCACCTCTCTCTTCCCTGATGCTTCTATTCTCCTTGTATCCCATCTACCTTTTACTCTCAGTGTAGCTACAACTAGAAAGTGATCTGATATATCTGTGGCCCCTCTATAAACATGTACATCCTGAAGTCTACTCAACAGTCTTTTATCTACCAATACATAATCCAACAAACTACTGTCATTTTGCCCTACATCATATCTTGTATACTTATTTATCCTCTTTTTCTTAAAATATGTATTACCTATAACTAAACCCCTTTCTATACAAAGTTCAATCAAAGGGCTCCCATTATCATTTACACCTGGCACCCCAAACTACCTTCCACACCCTCTCTAAAGGTTTCTCCTACTTTAGCATTCAGGTCCCCTACCACAATTACTCTCTCACTTGGTTCAAAGGCTCCTATACATTCACTTAACATCTCCCAAAATCTCTCTCTCTACTCTGCATTCCTCTCTTCTCCAGGTGCATACACGCTTATTATGACCCACTTCTCGCATCCAACCTTTACTTTAATCCACATAATTCTTGAATTTACACATTCATATTCTCTTTTCTCCTTCCATAACTGATCATTCAACATTACTGCTATCCCTTCCTTTGCTCTAACTCTCTTCAGATACTCCAGATTTAATCCCATTTATTTCCCCCCACCGAAACTCCCCTACCCCCTTCAGCTTTGTTTCGCTTAGGGCCAGGACATCCAACTTCTTTTCACTCATAACATCAGCAATCATCTGTTTCTTGTCATCCGCACTACATTCACGCACATTTAAGCATCCCAGTTTTATAAAGTTTTTCTTCTTCTCTTTTTTAGTAAATGTCTACAGGAGAAGGGGTTACTAGCCCATTGCTCCCGGCATTTTAGTCGCCTCATACGACACGCATGGCTTACGGAGGAAAGATTCTTTTCCACTTCCCCATGGACAATAGAAGAAATAAAGAGGAACAAGAGCTATTTAGAAAAAGGAGAAAAACCTAGATGTATGTATATATATATGCATGTGCGTGTCTGTGAAGTGTGACCAAGGTGTAAGTAGGAGTAGCAAGATATCCCTGTTATCTAGCGTGTTTATGAGACAGAAAAAGAAACCAGCAATCCTACCATCATGCAAAACAGTTACAGGTTTCTGTTTCACAGTCATCTGGCAGGACGGTAGTACTTCCCTGGGTGGTTGCTGTCTACCAACCTACTACCTATGTGTATATATATATATATATATATACATATATATATATATATATATATATATATATATATATATATATATATATATATATATCACCTATGTACTAGGTTATCTAACTAGTCTTCAGATTTACCAGGATATGTACGTACATATGTACGTACACATGCACGTAATTATGTATGTAAATATGCACGTAATTATGTATGTAAATATGCACGTACTTGTGTACATATGCTCGTACATTTGCACGTACTTATGTACGTACATATGCACGTAATTATGTATGCACATATGCACGTATTTATGTATGTATATATGAACGTACTTATGTACGTATATATGCACGTATTTATGTTTGTATATATGAACGTACTTATGTACGTACATATGCACGGCACGTACTTATGTACGTACATATGCACGTACTTATTTATGTACGAACATATTTATCGAGACATTTGATTTGTGTCAATAATCTTAGGATATTCAAATAAAAACGCTAAAACCATACCATAAGGGCCATACAGTGTCTTGGGAGTGTAATGGGAGTTAAGTCTGATCCGAGGAAAGGGAATGTAGCTTAAAATTCCTAGAATCAAGAGCCCTTCAGCATCGTCCTCCCCTCCTCCGGGTACACCAGTAACCAGAGAGTCGATTTCTCATCCACTGAGAACTTCATTTGAAATATTTTGAGCGGAATTTCATAAATTATGCCGGTCCTATATATGAACAAAAAATTATTTTTTGTGGTAAAGTGCACTTGAATAGGAAGCGTATTATCTTTGTTTATAATTAAAAGTTACACTGATGGTTAGTTAGCGTGTTCGGTTTCAAGCCTATCTATCAACTGCACGAGGGTCATTAAGGCTGCAATTCAACAATGCATTGGCCAGACAAGGTTTTATTTCTTTAGCTAAGGATTTAAATACACCATCGCAGATCTAGAGAGTGTACAGAGATCCTTTACTGCACGTATAAGTTCTGTCAAGCACCTTAACTACTGGGAACGCTTGGAAGCACTTGACTTGTACTCGTTGGAACGCAGGAGGGAGAGATATATCATAATCTACACTTGGAAAATCTTGGAAGGAATGGTCCCAAATCTGCACACAGAAATCACTCCCTACGAAAGTAAAAGACTGGGCAGGCGATGCAAAATGCCCCCAATAAAAAGTAGGGGCGCCATTGGTACACTAAGGGAAAACACCATAAGTGTCCGGGGCCCAAAACTGTTCAACAGCCTCCCATCAAGCATTAGGGGAATTGCCAACAAACCCCTGGCTGCCTTCAAGAGAGAGCTGGACAGATACCTAAAGTCAGTGCCGGATCAGCCGGGCTGTGGCTCATACGTTGGACTGCGTGCGGCCAGCAGTAACAGCCTAGTTGATCAGGCCCTGATCCATCTGGAGGCCTGGTCATGGACCGGGCCGCGGGGGAGTTGATCCCCGGAATAACCTCCAGGTAACCTCCAGGCATACACCATAATTTGTTGATGTTCTATTTGCACTTGATTCTCAATTTGTATTCTGTTTCAGATAACAAATACTTGCTTGAGCGACACCACCAATGTATGTCATCAACTACATGGTAATACAACCGTAAAGAATACCTCCAATATGTATTTTATTGTGAATTAGTAAAGTTCCTACTGGAGGAAACGTCTTTACAACGTAATGCTATAACCCTCATTGTGTTATATTTACATTCCTAACACCGTGAAAGTTCATATTTAACATTTCATTATGTAACTTAGCATGTGGATAGTTCTTGTAACTGCCTGAGTAACTACTTGTTTAATAACTTTGTATTACGTTAAAACACTCCCTGATATTAACTGACCCTGCCTGTGATACACCTGTGACCGGTTTCGAGAGTTTTTCTCCTCACAGTCAGGCCAGGGGCCAGACTTTTCTGGTGACTGCCTCTCCAACCAGGCTGTAGCTGCTGGCGTCCCGCTGACCCACATATCCATTACATCCTGGTTGATCTGACACTTGGTTCAAGTGGAGATCCAGTGTGGTATATATATATATATATGTTATATCTACATATAATTCGATATTCCTCATATAGTCGCAATAATAATAGTATATTTCTGGACGTTAATTTCCAGTGTGTGTTTCTAGGTGATGTTATCATGGAATAAGTTCACAAACTCACAAAATATTGTTAAAATTCGTTTGCAAATGTTTCTACGCAATGTTTATAGTTTTAACTATCCCTGATAAATTAGTGATTGTGTAGTGAAAATTAGATTACTCAACTTGCATTTCCTCAGTGTGATAAGTTAATGTGGCGTCACAAACGTCTATACAATACACTACCACTTACATTGAAATGCATATTTTCAGTGTATACATTTACAGCCGCATAATACGAATTTCGTATCTTGTAGTATATAATATGCTGAAGTCTACAAGCGGTGACGTATTTTTCTAAGTATTATTTCAGCCATTCAGCGAGTACGATTACACCTCGTCAATGTAAATACTATTTACAACCAGTCAGTGTATATCGTATTTACACCTCGTCAGTGCATACATTATTTACACCACAGCAGCATATACATTACATCCCGTCAGTATATACACTTATACACTACACACCGTCAGTGTATACAGATAAATGTTCCCCGGGCTGCCTGTTTAGTTTATCCAAAGATGCTCTTAGTCTCGCTAAAACTTTGAACGTATCCTCGCTCTAACCTCCTATGAATGAAGTGGATCCCATCCATACCAACACCACCCTACCATACACAACCAAGAAACCATCCTTACCATAACCACCCTACCATGAATAACCAGGAAACCATTCTTACAACAACCACTTCATAAAGAATAAAAAAACCATCCTTACCACAACCCCTACTATAAACAACCAAGAAGCCATCACCACAACCACCCCACCATAAACAACCAGGAATATATCCTTACCATAACAACCCCACCAGAAACAACCAGGAAACCATTCTCACCCCAACCACCCCACCATGAACGCTTAAATGACAAACTAGTGGACACTTCCGTTGTCCACTTAACTCCTAATGCTCTCTTCTCTTCACTGGTCATTACTCCCGTGTTTAGCGCCCCGCCTCTCCTATTACTAACAAATGGACCGCCTATCCCATAATTTAAATGTATAGTGATCTCTTCTGTACATTTATTCCCCGCCATGATAAAACAACGTCAGGGTAGTCAATACTGAGTGAACAGTGGCTCTACTGGTTTAGTCTACATATGTGAAAAATGTCAAAAAAACCTGAATAGGTAATTAATTGTAATGAACCGTTTCTTTTATCGCCCACAGCATTCCTGTATACCCTTTTGGCGCATCGTTCCTAGGCCTACCCTCCACGGGATAGATATGGGCCACATAATAAACTAGCCGCTTCAGCGGAAAAATATAAATTTAAATCCATACCATAACCAGGCTATTTAAATACCCATACCTAAAACCCCAACTATTAAAAATCTCCCTCTCCCTCCAAAAAAGGTTAATAACTAAAATTCAAATCAGACTAAATCCCCAAAATTAGGGTAATTAACGCCTAAACCACATCTCTCAATAATCTTAAACACCCAACCCTTCATTCATAAACGAGATCACCAGTACACCTTTAGATGTCTTCAAAAACTATGTAAGTTCCTCAAATTAACTCCTGATTAGGTGAGCTATGGTACCTAAATTGCTTCTCGCGCCAACAGCTTGACTGATCAGGCACAGAAACTAGGAGTCCTGAACTGGGAGTGGGCCGTTGGGTGCGGTCATCCCAGAAATCGACAGCAGGTAACTTGCAGGTAATTTACAGGTAACTTACAGGTAACCTGGCTATTTAAATGTACAAACCTAAACTCCATTTTAGCCTATTGAAATGCCTCAAATCTCATTTAATTATATTCATGAGAAGCACTAAACCCGCAGAGGTTATGATGTGATGAGTTTGGATCTAAGGAAGGGAAAGGCAGAGCCAATGGATTGCATCAGGAGCCCATCAGGGGCATCAAGGCAACCCTGTCAAGGGAAGGCAACAATCAAGGTGCTGTCCTTGGCTTCATATCAACATGGTGTTGCAGACCATACCACGGACGGGGATAGAACCCGCGATCAGAGACTCTCTGATCGCGGGTTCTATCCCCGACCGTGGTATGGTTTGTTTGCAATCGTGTCATTACGATTTCGGGAGTCATGGTGTTGCAGACTAACGCACAATACGCACTATAAGGCATTCACTGTGTAGGCGTTTCGCCCATGGTGGACGAAACGTCTTCTCAAAAAATGCCATAAGCAGCATACTGTGAGTTATTGACATACCACTGACATACACATGGTGCTGCAGACTGGTGGAAGAAAATGATTGTAAGTGGAAGGCAAAAGTACAGGTAAATCACCTATATTCTGCAGCTATATTGTGTATGAATGTATGATACATACACAGTAAGTATATGTATACAAGTAGCATATCAGCGTTGTGATATAACAGTGTGGAGTTCAGTGTGCCTCACACTGGAAATTCTGAGGCTCATAAAAGAAGAAGAAATAAACAAATAGCGTAATATTTTTTACCGTTGATATATATATATATATATATATATGTATATATATATGTATATATATATATATATATGTATATATATATATATGTATATATATATATGTCGTGCCGAATAGGCAGAACTTGCGATCTTGGCTTAAATAGCAACGTTCATCTTGCCATATAGGACAAGTGAAAATTTGTGTATGCAATAATTTCGCCAAAATCATTCTGAACCTAACGAAAAAAATATATTTCACTGTGTTTGTTTAGTATTAAATTATTGTAACCAAATCTAAAATATATTTAGTTGGGTTAGGCTAAAATAGATTGCGCTTGTTATAATAAGGTTAGGTAAGTTTTCTAAGTTCCTTTTGGTGCAAAATTAAATTTTTTTACATCAACATTAAAGAAATATATATATCTTTAAACGTATAAGCGAAATTTTTAGAAAGGACTTAATTTTAAATGAGTTCTTGCTAATTGACCAGTTTTACATATTCGGCACGACATATATATATATATATATATATATATATATATATATATATATATATATATATATATATATATATATATATATATATATATACTGGAAGGAAAGAGAGTATGGAGGAGGTGAATGTATTCAGATATTTAGGAGTGGACGTGTCAGCAGATGGGTCTATGAAGGATGAGGTGAATCATAGAAATGACAAGGGAAAAAAGGTGAGTGATGCACTGAGGAGTCTGTGGAGACTAAGAACTTTCTACTGTATAGCCCTTGTGGCTTAGCGCTTCTTTTTGATTATAATAATAATAATAACTTTCTAAGCGGAAGCAAAGATGGGAATGTATGAGAGTATAGTATACCAACGCACTTATATGGGTGTGAAGCATATGTGGTGAATGTTGTAAAAAGGAGAAGGCTGGAGGCAGTGGAGATGTCATGTCTGAGAGCAATGAGTGGTGTGAATATCAAGCAGAGAATTCGTAGTTTGGAAATTAGAAGGAGGTGCGGGATTACCAAAACTATTATCTAGATGGCTGAGGAGGGGTTGTTGAGGTGGTTCGGACATGTAGAGAGGTTGGAAAAAAGAATGGCTTCGAGTGTATAAATCTGTAGTGAAGGGAAGGCCTAGGAAAGGTTGAAGGGAGGGGGTAAAGGAGGTTCTGTGTGAGAGGGGCTTGGACTTCCAGCAAGCATGCATGAGCATGTTAGATAGGAGTTAATGGTGACAAATGGTTTTCAGGACTTGACGTGCTGTTGGAGTGCTAGCAGGGTAATATTTATGAAGGGATTCATGGAAACCAGCAGGCCGGACTTGAGTCCTGGAGATGGGAAGTACAGTGCCGGCACTCTGAAGGAGGGGTGTTAATGTTGCAGTTTTATAATTGCAGTGTAAGTGTGCCTCTGGCTAGACTGATGAAGTGAATGATAGCAAGAACTCATTTAAAATTAAGTCCTTTCTTAAATTTTCTCTTATACATTTGAAGATGTAGTTTTTTTTCATTTATGTTATTGAAAAAAAAATAATTTTGTACTAAAAGAACCTTAGAAAACTTACCTAACCTTATTATAACAAGAGCAATTTAATTTAGCCTAATCTCACTAAATATATTTTAGAAAAGTTCACAATAATTTAATAATAAACAAACACAATGAAATATATTTTTTGGTTAGGTTCAGAATGATTTTTGCGAAATTACTGCATACACAAATTTTCGCTCGCCTTATTCGGCAAGAAGAAAGTCGCAAGTTTTACCTATTTGGCACGACATTATATATATATATATATATATATATATATATATATATATATATATATATATATATATATATATATATATATATATATATATATTAATATATATATAATATATATATATATTAATATATATAATATATATATATATATATATATATATATATATATATATATATATAATATATATATATATATATATATATATATATATATATATATATATATATATATATATATATATAGTATATATAAGTTATATACGTCGATCCAACCCAGCCTAATCTATAATAACAAATATTAAACTTTCCCAACATGCATGCGAGCAGAAATACACGGTCTAACTAGAGAACAGGTTGTAATGGGACTAATGCGCAGTTCGCGTCGCATTTCAACGTTTTTCGCGTCTTCATATATGAAATACGACCAGTCATAGCTAATTCAATATAACCATGTTCCCTGTGTACACAGCACAGCGTGTACGTCTCACTCACAACACAGGAAACACTTGCTGTGTACACAGCACAGCGTGTACGTCTCACAACACAGGAAACACTGAGTTAAGAACGTTTCACATCAGGACAGAGGATCAGCTTCCGGCATCATCCATTTCCAGGCAGTAATTTTGTAAGCATAAACATTGGGCATTATTAGGTGATTATTACACACACTGAGGTGAAGAACTACCAGCTGCGCCTCTCCCAGGAAGGTGTGAGAGCGGGTGTGAAGTGTGAATGTGAGAACGTAAATACATATTGCCAGCTACAACAGGACAACAATTCTTGGGGTGTCACTTCTATATTATTATCTAACCTTTTAGTCCTGGATGGGAGCCATTGGGCCGCCAGCAATAACGGACCTGGTTGACCAGAAATACTCTCGAGACCTATCAGAGTTATATCAAAGGTAGGATGTGGCCCATAACAGTGGATTAGCACGCAGCTGCAAACTTACCGCCAGGAGACCAGAGACAGTCAGTTGGTGTAAGGTCTGCCTGTATAAGGAAAACTGTCAAGACCACAGTCATGTAACTGAGGGCGCTATTTAAGTCCTTTGTGTCCTTACGTCTGGACTACTGTCCTATGCTCATATCTACTTTCAAGACAGGAGAGATAGCAGTGCTGGACACACACACACACACACACACACACACACACACACACACACACACACACACACACACACACACACACACAGGTCGTCCACTACACGCATAGAATCAATAACCTAAATATCTGAAACACCTAGTAATACTTGAAATGTACTCCTTCGAACGTACACACACACACACACACACACACACACACACACACACACACACACACACACACACACACACACACACACAATTAGGCGAGTACATACACACGAATGTTTTTACGCTCCTGTCATAGCAGCGTGAAACGGAAGCCCGTTAAATGTTTTGCACTCGGATAGGAGTACTGGTATCTTATTCAGATCTTGCAGACTAACTCACGCGAGTTTAGCGCTTCCTTAAATACAAATACAGTCTGCAGGCCTTCCGGTCTTTTACGTAAGATGGCAGGTAAGTCTTACAAATTTCCGTTCCTACTTCTTATACACTTCACCGACACAGATAAAGATCCAAGCTAGCAGCTGACACGTCTATATCAGCTGATACATCTGTATCAGCTGATACATCTGTATCAGCTGATATATCTAAGATAGCTGATGCATCTATAACAACTGATATATCTAAGACAGCTGACACATCAATTACAGCTGATGCATCTATATCAGCTGATACATTTATATCAGCTGATACATTTATATCAGCTGATACATCTGTATCAGCTGATATATCTATATCAGCTGATACAACAATAACAGTTGATACAACAATAAAAGTTGATACATCAATAACAGTTGATACATTAATATCAGCTGGTACATCAATAACAGCTGATATATCAATAACAGCTGATGCATCTATAACAGCTGATACATCAGTAACAGCTGATACATCAGTAACAGCTGATACATCTATAGCAGCTGATACATCAATAACAGCTGATACATCAATAACAGGTGATTCATCTATAACAGCTGATGCATCAGCTCCCACCAGCACAGCACTACCCAAGTAGGTACATGGGTGATCACAAGTAACCCCACACTACCACTACATTGATCACCGTGCTGCGGGGGGCAGCGAGCCCCAGAAAGGTCTTCACATACCCTCAGTGGTCACTGATGGGAGGGAGGAGAGGGAAGGGGAGACCATGGAAGGGAAGACAGGGAAGGGGAGATCATGGGAGGGAGGAAAGGGAAGAGGAGACCATGGGACGGAAAGGGAAGGAGGAGGAATAAGAACAGCTTGTATACATTTTATGGGTAACGAGTAGTTATCTGTCAAACTACTTTGTGGGTTGTAATAGTCAGCACTCCCTACCATCCCGGGAAAGAACTGAGAGTTTACCTAGTAGTCAGGGCAAACCAGTAGTGCCACTCTACTCCTGACTCTTCTCCTCGGGATTAAGTTACCTGTATTGGCTTAGGTTTAATCTGGCTACTCATGCGTCTCTATGCCATAACGTATGTGACCTCTGGTAACCTCTATTTTTCTCAGCCTGGAGGAGTGGAATCGGGTCGCTCCAATTTGCGGACCAGGAGGGGCTGTCTGCATCATAAGGTTGTGTGTGTGTGTGTGTGTTTCTTGACCGGGGTTCCAACCCAGTCGTATGCTTGAGTAGCAATTCGGATATTCTGGCCGGCTCTACTAGCCTCTACCTCACATAGATGGCTCTATAAAAATGGAATGAACATCTGTATTGACCAGGGCTCCTTTCCCATTGTATATCTACGATACGGTTATCCTGCTCAATCTACTGTCCTAATCACCTCAGTAATACAAGGAAATCTGATCGGAACATCTGCGTCTTCGTCTATGGTGCCTTCACGATGTCAGCAAGTCTTCCGTTAATGGTCCAAGTCGGACCAAAACGTAGTCAAAAAATTTATTGTATGTTATCTGTCTATTGTTATGTATGTTATCTGTATGTATGTTATCTGTCTATTGTTCCAGTCACGGTATTGTGCCTTCTTATTCATTATTATTATTTCTGTTGGGATTATTAAATCCTCTTCATTAGGATAACCAAATGAAGCCTGGAAATCGAGCCCGGTCTCCTTATGGTTGCTGGCGGAACACTGTACCCAAAACTATTGCCGGTGAGACTGTAGACGTGTGTTATCATATATTTAGTTTGTACTCGAGATGTTGTCTTGCGGGAACAGCTAAGCAGGAGCGGACAAGGGATCTTATAGGTAGCCATGGTTGATTATGTTTGGGTAGGTATATATAGGCCTATCTTTGGCAAGGTAATTAAGGCAGCAGTTTGCCTAATTATTATTAACCATTAAGAGTAATTTAACACCTAACAGGAGTTACGAGTTAAGCATCGCAAAACGTAGTGTTGTAAACACACAAGTGTGGTAAACACCGTCTGACACACACGAACCCACGTGTATGTCAGACCAGTGTTTACCACTGTAGTGTACGTTTCTTTACTCACTCTTCCTTTCCTCTTACCTCTCCTCCCTTCATGGTCTTCTGTTCCCTCCCATGGTCTCCCCTTCCCTCACCTCCATCCCATGGTCTCCTCTTCAATCTCCTCCCTCCCATGGTCTCTTCTTCCCTCTCCTCCCTCCCATAACCTCCTCTTCCCTCTCCTCCTTCCCATGGTCTCCTCTTCCCTCTCCTCCCTCTCATGGTCTCCCCTTCCCTCTCCTCCTTCCCATGGTCTCCTCTTCCCTCTCCTCCCTCTCATGGTCTCCTCTTCCCTCTCCTCCCTCCCATGGTCTCCTCTTCAATCTCCTCCCTCCCATAGTCTCTTTCCTCTCCTCCCTCCCATAATCTCCTCTTCCCTCTCCTCCCTCCCATGGTCTCCTCTTCCCTATCCTCCCTCCTATGGTCTCCTCTTCCCTCTCCTCCCTCCCATGGTCTCCCCTTCCCTCTCCTCCCTCCCATGGTCTCCCCTTCCCTCCCATCACTGACCACTGAGAGTTGGGAGAGAAATGGAACCCAGGACGAGGAAAAAAAATTTCAAGTTTATTATCATAATAAATAGAAAAATATTAAGCATTAACTAGTCACTGTGTGGCTAGTTAATGGTTCAAGTCTAATGGTCAAGTTAATGGTTCACTAGTTAGCCAGGTGACTATCCTTCAACACAGCTAGTTAGCCAGGTGACTATCCTTCAACACAACTAGTTAGCCAGGTGACTATCCTTCAACACAGCTAGTTAACCAGGTGACTATCCTTCAACACAACTAGTTAGCCAGGTGACTATCCTTCAACACAGCTAGTTAGCCAGGTGACTATCCTTCAACACAGCTAGTTAGCCAGGTGACTATCCTTCAACACAACTAGTTAGCCAGGTGACTATCCTTCAACACAGCTAGTTAGCCAGGTGACTATCCTTCAACACAACTAGTTAGCCAGGTGACTATCCTTCAATACAGCTAGTTAGCCAGGTGACTATCCTTCAACACAACTAGTTAGCCAGGTGACTATCCTTCAACACAACTAGTTAGCCAGGTGACTATCCTTCAACACAGCTAGTTAGCCAGGTGACTATCCTTCAACACAACTAGTTAGCCAGGTGACTATCCTTCAACACAACTAGTTAGCCAGGTGACTATCCTTCAATACAGCTAGTTAGCCAGGTGACTATCCTTCAACACAACTAGTTAGCCAGGTGACTATCCTTCAACACAACTAGTTAGCCAGGTGACTATCCTTCAACACAGCTAGTTAGCCAGGTGACTATCCTTCAACACAACTAGTTAGCCAGGTGACTATCCTTCAACACAACTAGTTAGCCAGGTGACTATCCTTCAACACAGCTAGTTAGCCAGGTGACTATCCTTCAACACAACTAGTTAGCCATGTGACTATCCTTCAACACAACTAGTTAGCCAGGTGACTATCCTTCAACACAGCTAGTTAGCCAGGTGACTATCCTTCAACACAACTAGTTAGCCAGGTGACTATCCTTCAACACAACTAGTTAGCCAGGTGACTATCCTTCAACACAGCTAGTTAGCCAGGTGACTATCCTTCAACACAACTAGTTAGCCAGGTGACTATCCTTCAACACAACTAGTTAGCCAGGTGACTATCCTTCAACACAACTAGTTAGCCAGGTGACTATCCTTCAACACAGCTAGTTAGCCAGGTGACTATCCTTCAACACAACTAGTTAGCCATGTGACTATCCTTCAACACAACTAGTTAGCCAGGTGACTATCCTTCAACACAACTAGTTAGCCAGGTGACTATCCTTCAACACAGCTAGTTAGCCAGGTGACTATCCTTCAACACAACTAGTTAGCCAGGTGACTATCCTTCAACACAGCTAGTTAGCCAGGTGACTATCCTTCAACACAACTAGTTAGCCAGGTGACTATCCTTCAACACAGCTACAGATAGCCAGGTGACTATCCTTCAACACAGCTACAGATAGCCAGGTGACTATCCTTCAACACAGCTAGTTAGCCAGGTGACTATCCTTCAACACAGCTACAGATAGCCAGGTGACTATCCTTCAACACAGCAATAGATAGCCAGGCGACTATCCTTCAACACAGCAATAGATAGCCAGGTGACTATCCTTCAACACAGCTATAGATAGCCAGGTGACTATCCTTCAACACAGCTATAGATAGCCAGGTGACTATCCTTCAACACAGCTATAGATAGCCAGGTGACTATCCTTCAACACAGCTATAGATAGCCAGGTGACTATTCTTCAACACAGCTATAGATAGCCAGGTGACTATCCTTCAACACAGCTATAGATAGCCAGGTGACTATCCTTCAACACAGCAATAGATAGCCAGGTGACTATCCTTCAACACAGCTATAGACAGCCAGGTGACTATCCTTCAACACAGCTATAGATAGCCAGGTGACTATCCTTCAACACAGCTATAGATAGCCAGGCGACTATCCTTCAACACAGCTATAGATAGCCAGGTGACTATCCATCAACACAGCTATAGATAGCCAGGTGACTATCCTTCAACACAGCTATAGATAGCCAGGTGACTATCCTTCAACACAGCTATAGATAGCCAGGTGACTATCCTTCAACACAGCTATAGATAGCCAGGTGACTATCCTTCAACACAGCTATAGATAGCCAGGTGACTATCCTTCAACACAGCTATAGATAGCTAATATTAAATGTCTTATTATTATTAAACGTAGCTTTAGCACGACACTTGACGTAGCGTCAAGTATAGTGTTAGTGGCGTATTCGACGCACTGTTGACGTATTGAAGCGCGTCATTGACGCAGCGTTGTTTGTGTGATGTTCGCAGTAGCGCTAGTTTCATATTATGTAACTTTAGTGCTATATTATGTAGCGTCATTGCGATATTTGGGTAGCGTGAGTGCAGTGTTACGTAGCGTTAGTGAGTTATTATGTAACGTTAATGCACTATTATGTAGCGTTAAGTGCGATATTGTATATTTCTTCAGTGCCCTAATACGTAGCTTAAGCGCGATAGTACTTAGCTTGTGATAATATGTAGCTTTAGTGTTATATTACGTAGCTTTAGTACGACGTTAGGTAGTTTTAGTGCGATACTATTTAGCTTTAGCGCGGTATTAGGTAGCTTGAGCGACATTACGTAGCTTTAGAACGATATTACGTAGCTTTAGTGTGATAATATGCACATCCAGTGCGATATTTTCAGGTCTGGTGCGACATCACGCACGGCAGCTTCACTGCGGCACTGCGCAGCATTAGCGCAGTATTACGTTGCTTTCGAGCGATATTCTGAAGTTGTAGCGCGGAAATGCACAGCTTCATCGCGCAGCTTCTGCGCGATATTACGTATATTAGTGCGATAATTTGCTCACACTTCACCAACATCAAGAATAATTTAATCCGTTAAAATAGGCAATAAACTCTCTTAATCTCTAAAATTGGAATTAAGCTCTCTCTTAATCCCTAAATCAGGGATTACACTCTCAGGTGTATATACATTTGAGAGCTGTATACCTCGCTGTGTATATACCACAAGTGAGACACTGTTTTCGGCATCACGATACCTGGAATTCCACTGCGATAGCCGAAATTTCCCGTTGAAAATTTCCCGCTGTAACGAGACGTAGCCACGGTGACGTATGTGTGATACCAGAAATTCCCAGACTCAGTACGATACCGGATCTAATACAATACCCGACTCAGTACGATACCGGATCTAATACAAAACCCGACCCAGTACGATACCGGATATAATACAGTACCCGACTCACTACATTACCACACCAGTGACAATGCTGGTCCCATTATGATACGGACCCGGTACGATATCCGACCCAGTATCATACCGCACCTTATACCTGGCCCAGTACGATACCCGGAAAATAGCAAAGACATAGCACATTGCCAACATTAGATAGTGGACACAAGACACAAGTTGAAGTGTTTACCCCTCGGTGAAAAGCAGGGGCACCGTGGTCACAATAAGAGAACACTGTATCAACATCCGTGGTCCCAGACTGTTGAACGCTCTACCACAAGATATTAGAGACACTGCTGAAACAAGTGTATTAGTTTTTAAGAGGAAGCTGAAAAAGTTCCTCTGCCAAGTGTCAGATCAACCAGACTGTGATGCATATGTGGACCAGGGAACTGCCAGCAGCAACAGCGTGGTTCACCAGGCAGGCAACAAACAAGCCTGGCCCAGGGCCGGGCTGCGAGAGTAGCAATACTCTCGAAACTCATCAAAGGCATGTTTACAACAGATGCTGGAATGTTTACAACACATATGTTGAAATGTTTACAACAGACAAGTTAGAATGTTTACAACAGACATGTTAGAATGTTTACAACAGTGGAATCTTTTCAACACATGTTAGAATGTTTACAACAGACAAGTTAGAATGTTTACAACAGACATGTTAGAATGTTTACAACAGACATGTTAGAATGTTTACAACAGACAAGTTAGAATGTTTACAACAGACATGTTAGAATGTTTACAACAGACATGTTAGAATGTTTACAACAGAGATGTTAGAATGTTTACAACAGACAAGTTAGAATGTTTACAACAGACATGTTAGAATGTTTACAACAGAGATGTTAGAATGTTTACAACAGAGATGTTAGAATGTTTACAACAGACGTGTTAGAATGTTTACAACAGACAAGTTACAATGTTCACAACAAACATGTTAGAATGTTTACAACAGACATGTTAGAATGTTTACAACAGAGATGTTAGAATGTTTACAACAGACATGTTAGAATGTTTACAACAGACAAGTTAGAATGTTTACAACAGAGATGTTAGAATGTTTACAACAGACATGATAGAATGTTTACAACAGAGATGTTAGAATGTTTACAACAGACATGTTAGAATGTTACCTGGAGGTTACCTGGAGGTTACCTGGAGGTTATTCCGGGGATCAACGCCCCCGCGGCCCGGTCCTTGACCAGGCCTCCCGATGGATCAGGGCCTGATCAGTTTACAACAGACAAGTTACAAAGTTTACAACAGACATGATAGAATGTTTACAACAGACATGTTAGAATGTTTACAACAGACATGTTAGAATGTTTACAACATGTTACAATGTTTACAACAGACGTGTTAGAATGTTTACAACAGACATGTTAGAATGTTTACAACAGACAAATTAGAATGCAACAGATATGTTAGAATGTTTGCAACAGACATGTTAGAATGTTTACAACAGGCATGTTAGAATATTTGCAACGGACATGTTAGAATGTTTACAACAGACGTGTTAGAATGTTTACAACAGACATGTTAGAATGTTTACAACAAACAAATTAGAATGCAACAGATATGTTAGAATGTTTGCAACAGACATGTTAGAATGTTTACAACAGGCATGTTAGAATATTTGCAACGGACATGTTAGAATGTTTGCAACGGACATGTTAGAATGTTTACAACAGACAAATTAGAATGCAACAGATATGTTAGAATGTTTGCAACAGACATGTTAGAATGTTTACACGGAGACGTACGATTACCGTCACAATCATGGGGGAACCGCTAAATCCGTATGGCTCACGCAGCGCCCCGCGATGGAATGGGAGACCAAAAAAAAAAAAAAAAGTTTGATCCGAGTAAGGGAAGAGTAGATCAGATTCCTTTGATCAAGGGCGCTCCACGGGCATCAAGACGTCCCCATCCCCCTTCCCGGAGGCTGGCCGCCAGAAAAACAAGCGTGGCATCTTTGCCAGTGAAGCTGGTAGCGTCCAGAGGTCAAGTTCACCACAGCTGGCACCTCTCAGTGTCAACTGGTGCCATCACCACACCTGGCACCTCTCAGTCACAACTTCTGCCATCATACCTGGCACCTTTCAATGTCAACTGGTGTCATCACCACACCTAGCACCTCTCAGTGTTAACTGGTGCCATCACCACACCTGGCACCTCACAGTGTCAGCTGGTGCCATCACACCTGACACCTCACAGTGACAACTGCCATTACTACGCCAAGGGTCAGTGTCAAGTCCCGTGAACTGTGCTCCGTGGAACTTAAACGAGACGAATACATTATCATTTACACCTAGAAATTCTTGGAGGGACTGATCACAAACCTGCGCACTGAAATTATTCCCTACGAGACCAAGAGACTTGGAAGGTGGTGCTAAAATGAACCCAGTAAAAAGCAAGCATGCTGAGAGTGCACTAAGAGCTAACACAATAAGAGGTCAAACTTGGTTAAACTTTTTAAGTTCCTTAAGTCAGTTCCTGACCAACCGGACTGTGGTTCGTAGACTGGACTGCGTGCCGCCAGCAGTAACAACTTTGTTGGTCAGGCCTTGATCCAACAGGCCTGGTCCTGGACCTATCAGCGTTGAGCGGGGAATTAACTACCAGAAATCCTGGGTTAATAATCAAGTTAAAAACTTCCAGAAGTGTCATTATTGTTATTGTAATTATTATTTTTGTTAGTAGTGTTACTGTGTACTGTGTAGTATACTTAGATAATCCCAGCTACTTTATAAATAGTCTCCCTTCTTGCTTGACGTCACGAGTCCCGCTCATTTGTGCCACCAGCTGGAGACCTCCGCCTCAATTCATCGCTAGGCATAGACTCGACAGGTAGGCCTGGGTTTCCCCTCTAGACTCTCTTAATACGCCTCCAAGACAATCCAATGTGTGTATTCCTTACTCCAATATCTTCTCACGAACCCCCACGACATTATTATTATTTTACTGTCATTATTATTATCGCTATTATAATTATCATTATTACTATTATTATTATTATTATTATTATTATTATTATCATCATCATCATCATCAATGCTGTATGTCCCTGGTGGTTTAGTGCTTAGTTTTGATTATAAAATTATTATTATTATTATTATTATTATTATTATTATTATTATTACTATTAATAGGGAATGCTAGGCCTATAGGAGACAAACAGCATCTTGGGAAGAAATCAATCTGATTCAAGGAAGGAGGGAGTACCTTTTATTCCTTGGATCAGGAACCTTTGTCTGGCATCAAGGTAACCGCTCTTTTTGTTGGCCGCATGCGGCACTCTTGAACTGCCCGGTATTGCGGTAAGGTGAATAGCCTAATCCTGCGGTAAGATGCTGGTCGTATGCGGCACTCATACACTGCCCGGTACTGCGGCAAGTTGTAGCAGTGATGAAGCATCGAACACTGCGGTAAGATATTGGTCGCTTGCGGTCCACTACTGCGGTAAAATGTTGGTTACTTGCGGCCCAGAGTACACAATAACGTATCATCTTCCAGTGCTCCAGTACATAATGTACCATCCTCTAGTGCTCCAGTATATACAATAATATACCAATGCTCCAATACACACAATGTAAGATCCTCCAATGCTGCAGTGCACACGATAATATACCATCCTCCAGTGTCCCAATCCATACAATAATGTCCTATTTTCCAGTGCTCCAGTACACTCAATAATGTCCCATCTTCCAGTGCTCCAGTACATACAATAATGTCCCATCTTCCAATGCTCCAGTACACACAATAACATACTATCCTCCAGTGTTCCAGTACACAATAATGTCCCTCCAGTATACCTGGAGAGAGTTCTGGGGTTCAACGCCCCCCGCGGCCCGGTCTGTGACCAGGCCTCATGGTGGGCCAGGGCCTGATCAACCAGGCTGTTGCTGCTAGCCGCATGCAGTCCAACGTACGACCCATAGCCCGACTGGTCGGGTACTGACTTTAGGTGCCTGTCCAGTGCCTGCTTGAAGACAGCCAGGGGTCTATGAGTAATCCCCCTTATGTATGCTGGGAGGCAGCTGAACATTCTTGGGCCCCTCACACTGTGTTGTCTCTTATCGTGCTAGTGGCACCCCTACTTTTCATTAGGGGGACGTTGCTCCGTCTGCCGAGTCTTTTGCTTTCGTAGGGAGTGACTTTCGTGTGCAAGTTTGGTACTAGTCCCTCTAGGATTTTCCAAGTGTATAAAATCATGTATCTCACCTGCCTGCATTCTAGGGAGTACAGGTTTAGGAACTTCAAGCATTCCCAGTAATTTAGGTGCTTTATTGCACTTATGCATGCCGTGAAGGTTCTCTGTACATTTTCTAGGTCAGCAATTTCACCTGCCTTGAAAGGTGCTGTTAGTATGCAGCAATATTCCAGCCTACATAGAACAAGCGACCTGAAGAGTGTCATCATGGGCTTGGCATCCCTGGTTTTGAAGGTTCTCATTATCCATCCTGTCATTTTTCTAGCAGATGAGATTGATACAATGTTATGGTCCTTGAAGGTGAGATCCTCTGACATGATCACTCCCAGGTCTTTGACGTTAGTTTTTCGCTCTATTGTGGGGTTGGAATTTGTTTTATACTCTGATGAAGTTTTATTTCCTCTCATTTTCCTAATCGGAGTAACTGAAATTTCTCATCATTGAACTTCATATTGTTTTCTGCAGCCCATTTAAAGATTTGGTTGATGTTAGACTGGAGTCTTGCAGTGTCTTCAGTGGTGGACAGTGAAGCAAATTCGGGTGTCATCTGCCAAGGAAGACACGGCGCTGTGGCTTATATCTCTGTCTATGTCCGATGTGAGGATGAGGAACATGATGGGAGCGAGTATTGTGCCTTGTGGAACAGAACTTATCACCGTAGCCGCCTCAGACTTTACTCTGTTGACCACTACCCTTTGTGTTCTGTTTGCTAGGAAATTATAGATCAATCTACCAACTTTTCCTGTTATTCCTTTATCAAGCATTTTGTGCGCTATAACATCATGGTCACACTTGTCCAAGGCTTTTGAAAATCTGTTTGTCTTCTAGAGCATCCAGGACCTTGTCGTCGTGGTCCAGTAGTTGGGACAGACAGAAGTGTCCTGCTCTAAACCCATGTTGCCCTGGTTTGTGTAACTGATGAGTATCTAGATGGGTAGTGCTCTTGCTTCTCAGAACCCTTTCAAAGTTTTTTATGATATGGGACATTAGCGCTATCGGTATGTAGTTCTTTGCTACTGCTTTACTGCCATCTTTGTGGAGTGGGGCTATGTCTGTTGTTTTTAGTAACTGTGGGACGACCCGTGTTCATGCTCCCTCTCCATAGGATGTTAAGAGAAAGTTCTTGATGAACACAGAGTTCCATGAGTCTGGGCCTGGGGCAGAGTGCATGGGCATGTCAGCGCACAATAATGTCCCATCCTCCAGTACACAATTATGTCCCATCCTCCAGTACACAACAATGTCCCATTCTCCAGTACACACAATAATGTCCCTTCCTACAGTGCACAATAATGTCCCATTCTCCAGTATACACAATAATGCCTCATCCTCCAGAGCTCCGGTGAACAATAATGTACCATCCTTCAATGACCCAGTACACACAATAATGTCCCTTCCTACAGTGCACAATAATGTCCCTTCCTACAGTGCACAATAATGTCCCACCCTCCAGTGTCCCAGAATACACAATGTCCCATCCACTGCTCCAGTACACGCAATAATGTATCATCCTCCAGTAAACAATAATTTACCATTCTCCAGTCCTCCAGTACATACAATAATGCACCATCCTCCAGTGCTCCATTACACACAATGTACCATCCTCGAGTGCTCCAGAACTCACAATAATGTCCCATCCTCCAGTGTCCCCGTACACACAATATCGTCTCATCCTGCAGTGCTCCAGTAATCACAATAATGTCCTACCTCCAGTGCTCCAGTACACACAATAATGTACCATCGTCCAGTACACACACTAATGTACCATCCTTCAGTGCACGCAATACACCACCCTCCAGTACACACCATAATGTACCATCCTTCATTACACACAATAGTGTACCATCCTCCAGTACACACAATAAGGTACCATCCTCCAGTACACACAGTAAGGTACCACCCTCCAGTTCACACAATACTGTACCATCCTCCAGTACACACAAGAATGCACCATCCTCCAGTACACACAAAAGTGTACCATCCTCCAGTACACACAATAGTGTACCATCCTCCGGTACACACAATATTGTACCATCTTCCAGTACACACAATAATGTACCATCCTCAGTACGCACAAAAGTGTACCATCCTCCAGTACACACAAGTGTACCATCCTCCAGTACACAAAAGTGTACCATCCTCCAGTACACACAATAGCGTACCGTCCTCAGGTACACACAATAATGTACCATCCTTCAGTGCACGCAATACACCACCCTCCAGTACACACCATAATGTACCATCCTTCATTACACACAGTAGTGTACCATCCTCCAGTACACACAATAAGGTACCATCCTCCAGTACACACAATAAGGTACCATCCTCCAGTTCACACAATACTGTACCATCCTCCAGTACACACAAGAGTGTACCATCCTCCAGTACACACAATAGTGTACCATCCTCCGGTACACACAACATTGTACCATCTTCCAGTACACACAATAATGTACCATCCTCAGTACGCACAAAAGTGTACCATCCTCCAGTACACACAAGAGTGTACCATCCTCCAGTACACACAAAAGTGTACCATCCTCCAGTACACACAATAGTGTACCATCCTCAGGTACACACAATATTGTACCATCTTCCAGTACACACAATAATGTACCATCCTCCAGTACACACAATATTGTATCATCTTCCAGTACACACAAGTGTACCATCCTCAAGTACACACAAAATTATGCCATCCTCCAGTACACACAATAGTGTACCATCCTGGAGTACACACAATAGTGTACCATCCTCAAGTACACACAATAGTGTACCATCCTCCAGTACACACAAGTGTACCATCCTCAAGTACACACAATAGTGTACCATCCTCAAGTACACACAATACTGTACCATCATCAAGTATACACAATAGTGTACCATCCTCAAGTACACACAATAGTGTACCATCTTCCAGTACACACAATAATGTACCATCCTCAGTACGCACAAAAGTGTACCATCC
The DNA here is from genome assembly GCF_038502225.1 of Cherax quadricarinatus. NCBI lineage: Eukaryota > Metazoa > Arthropoda > Malacostraca > Decapoda > Parastacidae > Cherax > Cherax quadricarinatus. The sequence continues at coordinate 55,261,705 of NC_091292.1, forward strand.
TCCAGTACACACAAGAGTGTACCATCCTCAAGTACACACAATAGTGTACCATCCTCCAGTACACACAAGAGTGTACCATCCTCCAGTACACACAAAAGTGTACCATCTTCCAGTACACACAATAATGTACCATCCTCCAGTACACACAATATTGTATCATCTTCCAGTACACACAAGTGTACCATCCTCAAGTACACACAAAATTATGCCATCCTCCAGTACACACAATAGTGTATCATCCTGGAGTACACACAATAGTGTACCATCCTCAAGTACACACAATAGTGTACCATCCTCCAGTACACACAAGTGTACCATCCTCAAGTACACACAATAGTGTACCATCCTCAAGTACACACAATACTGTACCATCATCAAGTATACACAATAGTGTACCATCCTCAAGTACACACAATAGTGTACCATCCTCAAGTAGACACTATATTGTACCATCCTCAAGTACACATAATAGTGTACCATCATCAAGTACACACAATGGTGTACCATCCTCAAATACACAATATTGTACCATCCTCAAGTACACACAATACTGTACCATCATCAAGTACACACAATAGTGTACCATCCTCAAGTACACACTATATTGTACCATCCTCAAGTACACACAATAGTGTACCATCCTCAAATACACACAATATTGTACCATCCTCAAGTACACATAATAGTGTACCATCCTCAAGTACACACAATAGTGTACCATCCTCAAGTACACACAATAGTGTACCATCCTCAAGTACACACAATAGTGTACCATCCTCAAGTACACACAATAGTGTACCATCCTCAAGTACACACAAGAGTGTACCATCCTCAAGTACACACTATATTGTACCATCCTCAAGTACACATAATAGTGTACCATCATCAGTACACACTATATTGTACCATCCTCAAGTACACACAATAGTGTACCATCCTCAAGTACACACAATAGTGTACCATCCTCAAGTACACACAATAGTGTACCATCCTCAAGTACACACAATAGTGTACCATCCTCAAGTACACACTATATTGTACCATCCTCAAGTACACATAATAGTGTACCACCATCAAGTACACACTATATTGTACCATCCTCAAGTACACACAATAGTGTACCATCCTCAAGTACACGCAATAGTGTACCATCATCAAGTACACACAATAGTGTACCATCCTCAAGAACACACAATAGTGTACCATCCTCAAGTACACACTATATTGTACCATCCTCAAGTACACACAATAGTGTACCATCCTCAAGTATACACTATATTGTACCATCCTCAAGTACACACAATAGTGTACCATCCTCAAGTACACACAATAGTGTACCATCCTCAAGTACACACAATAGTGTACCATCCACAAGTACACACAATACTGTACCATCCTCAAGTACACACAATAGTGTACCATCCTCAAGTACACACAATAGTGTACCATCCTCAAGTACACACAATAGTGTACCATCATCAAGTACACACAATAGTGTACCATCCTCAAGTACACACAATACTGTACCATCATCAAGTACACACAATACTGTACCATCATCAAGTACACACAATACTGTACCATCATCAAGTACACACAATTGTGTACCATCCTCAAGTACACACTATATTGTACCATCCACAAATACACATAATAGTGTACCATCCTTCAGTACACACAATATTGTACCATCCACCAGTACATACAACAGTGTACCATCCTCCGGTACACAGTATTGTACCATCCTCCAATACACACCATATACTCACAACAACTTTTTACAATACTGACCAAAATATTAAAGAACTATATTCTTATCAGTAACAATAACATCTTACAATAATATTTATTATTATGATAATGAATAGAAATAAAAGAATAAAACTACTATGTCAACAAAACAATATGTGAAACTTTTCTTTCAATATATATATATATATATATATATATATATATATATATATATATATATATATATATATATATATATATATATATATATATATATATATATATATATATATATGTCGTGCCGAATATGTAAAACTGGTCAATTAGCAAGAACTCATTTAAAATTAAGTCATTTCTAAAATTTTCTCTTATACGTTTAGATATATTTTTTTTCACTAATGTTGATGTAAAAATTTATAATTTTGCACCAAAAGGAACTTAGAAAACTTACCTAACCTTATTATAACAAGCACAATTTATTTTAGCCTAACCCAACTAAATATATTTTTATTTATTTACAATAATTTAATACTAAACATACACAGTGAAATATTTTTTTTAGTTAGGTTCAGAATGATTTTGGCTAAGTTATTGCATACACAAATTTTCACTTGTCGTATATGGCAAGATGAGCGTTGCTATTTAAGGCAAGATCGCAAGTTCTGCCTATTCGGCACGACATTATATATATCTGGAGGGAGGGGGGTAAATGAGGTTTTATGCGTAAGGGGCTTGGACTTCCAGCATGCATGTGTGTGTGTGTTAGGAGCGAATAGAGACAAATGATTTTTAGGACTTGACGTGCTTTTGAGTGTGCGCAGAGTAACATTCATGAAGGGATTCAGGGAAACCAGCAGGCTGGATTTGAGTCATGGAGATGGGAAATACAGTGCCTGCACTCTGAAGGAGAGGCGTTAATGTTGCAGTTTTATAAATGTAGTGTAAGCGTGCCTCTGGCTAGACAGTGATAGAGTGAATGATGGTGAAAATTTTTCTTTTTCGGGCCACCCTGCCTTGGTGGGAAACGGCCGATGTGTTGAAAATAATATATATATATATATATATATATATGTCGTGCCGAATAGGCAGAACTTGCGATCTTGGCTTAAATAGCAACGCTCCATCATGCCATATAGGACAAGCGAAAATTTGTGTATGTAATAATTTCGCCAAAATCATTCTAAACCTAAAGAAGAAAATATATTTCACTATGTTTGTTTAGTATTAAATTATTGTAAACAAATCTAAAATATATATAGTTGGGTTAGGCTAAAATAAATTGTTCTTGTTATAATAAGGTTAGGTAAGTTTTCTAAGATTCTTTTGGTGCAAAATTAAAAATTTTTACATTTACATTAATGAAAAAAATATATTAAACGTATAAGAGAAAATTTTAGAAAGGACTTAATTTTAAATGAGTTCTTGCTAATTGACCAGTTTTACATATTCGGCACGACATTATATATATATATATATATATATATATATATATATATATATATATATATATATATATATATATATATATATATATATATATATTTCAACAAGTCGGCCGTCTCCCACCGAGGCAGGGTGACCCAAAAAAAAAAAGAAAGAAAATCCCCAAAAAGAAAATACTTTCATCATTCAACACTTTCACCACACTCACACATTACCACTGATTTTGCAGAGGTGCTCAGAATACAACAGTTTAGAAGCATACACATATAAAGATACACAACATATCCCTCCAAACTGCCAATATCCCAAACCCCTCCTTTAAAGTGCAGGCATTGTACTTCCCATTTCCAGAACTCAAGTCCGACTATATGAAAATAACCGGTTTCCCTGAATCCCTTCACTAAATATTACCCTGCTCACACTCCAACAGATCGTCAGGTCCCAAGTACCATTCGTCTCCATTCACTCCTATTTAACACGCTCATATATATATATATATATATATATATATATATATATATATATATATATATATATATATATATATATATATATATATATATATATATATATATATATATCGTGCCTAATAGGTAAAACTGGTCAATTAGCAACAACTCATTTAAATTAGGTTCTTTCTAAAATTTTCTCTTACACGTTTAAAGATATATTTCTTTCATTAATGGTAATGTAAAAAATTATAATTTTGCACCAAAAGAAGCTTAGAAAACTTACCTAACCTTATTATAAAAAGCGCAATTTACTTTAGCCTAATCTAACAAAATATATTTTAGATACGTTAACAGATATTTAATACTAAACAAACACAGTGAAATATATTTTTTTCGTTAGTTTCAGAACGATTTTTGTGAAATTATTGCATACACAACTTTTCGCTTGCCTTGTTCGGTAAGAAAAGCGTTGCAATTTTGGCTTATATTGCAAAGCTTTTCTTACCGAACAAGGCAAGCGAAAAGTTGTGTATGCAATAATTTCACAAAAATCATTCTGAACCTAACAAAAAAATATATTTCATTGTGTTTGTTTATTATTAAATTACTGTAAACTTTTCTAAAATATATTTAGTTGGATTAGGCTAAATTAAATTGCACTTGTTAATATAAAGTTAGGTAAGTTTTCTAAGGCTCTTTTGGTATAAAATTATTATTTTTTTTCATTAACATAAATGAAAAATAGGAAATTTTAGAAAGAACTTTATTTTAAATGAGTTCTTGCTAAATGACCAATTTTCCCTATTGGGCACGATATATATATATATATATATATATATATATATATATATATATATATATATATATATATATATATATATATATATATATATATATAGATACATACATACATACATACATACATACATGCATACATACATACATACATACATAGAGAGATACACACAGATAAATAGACAGTTGAGTGAGAAAGGCAGGGAGAGCCTAACCACTCAAGTGTAGCCTCTCACTGGAACTTCAAACAATACACATCTTTTGGAGCCCAGGACGGAAGCGACATTTTCTCTTGTGCTGTTGTCTAGTAAACGATCGCTTGAAACACTAGTAATCTTGTGCTCTACACCGCACAATATTGATACTACTGTAGCTACGACAGTAGTAATCCTGCGGTCTCTCTGGCGAGATTGCTTTAGTTCATGTGTTTTCACACGAATAATATTGATTTTGAGGCTTTCGACTTGTGAACATAATCCCATGGACAATAGTGTTAACAATAAAACAATATATTGCAAGCTGAACAACGTTATTATTATGGAGGAATAAAACACATGTGCAACATTTTGATTATCTATTTCCAAAATTATCGCCTGCGTAGCAGGCTTGTTCTACTTCTTCGTAGCTGAACTTTCTATACCTAATCACTGAACACACTAAACCCATGCGGGTCACACAGTGCTCCCAGCGTTTCCCTTATGGAAAAAATATTGACTTTAGGTCTACAGATACGATATTGCTCTTAACACAAAGGAAATATTTGTAATATTAGTTATAAAGAAAATAACTTTGAAGTTAAGTGGAAACAAAATATTAATTCGATTTATCTTTATGTAAAGTAATAGCGGCAGCAAATAACCACAGTACTGAAAGGATAATATATTTCTACTATAATTCCAGTGGCGGGTGATCTACATGAAAGACCGGTGTCAGGAAACACTTGTCCAGTTTCCTGACAAATATTACCTAACCTAACCGACAAGAACAATACATCATTATTTCTGTCACTAGTAAAAACTTCAAATTAATCATTCAACGAAATAATGAAATCAAATTTGAAAAGTTCAGCTATTGAAAGTTTATATATGAAGGAAAATCTGGATATAGACAATTTTTGATATAGAAAAGTTTGATACTGTTACACCACTGATTCAAGGTACACTGCAAAGTTTGCAACACAGGTTGAATATGTACATTGGAATGATTACAGCACAGGCTGAACAAGTACACTGCAAGGTTTACAACACAGGTTGAGCAAGAACACTGGAAAGTACCCAACACAGGTTGAACAAGTAGAAGCAGTCTGACATGACCCAATAGGCTTTCTATCACTCCATTTACTGTCATGTTGTCTAGAAAAACATATATGGATGAGTTAGTCGCCGCCAATGACCATTTTCCAGCTCATGTGACTTTGCAGGACACAGTTATATATAAATTTAATTACCACAGTTAATGGAAGAAAAACTTTGGAAACAGTGGACATTTTAACACAACAGGAGGAGAAGGAAGAAGAGAAGGATATATTTTTTAATTATTATTCCCGGAGGGTTACTAAGCCGGGATAACCAAAGAAGCCTAAGCAGTGATGTTTACTTTCAGTCGGGTCCTTAGGTCTGTCCCCAAGATGCGACCCGCAAGTCAACTAAGTCCTCGGTATCTATTTACTGCTAGATAAACAGGGGCATCAATCAATGGGAGACTTGCCCATACGACTCGCCCTGCCATGGATTGAACCCAGGCCCTTAGGGTTGTGAGATGAATTCTCTGGCACCCAGTCACGAGGGGCGGACACATACAAGCCAACACGGAACACACGCGGTACAACATCAAAGGATGATAGAGGCAGGAGAGAGAGAGAGAGAGAGAGAGAGAGAGAGAGAGAGAGAGACAGACAGACAGACAGACAGAGACAGAGACAGAGAGACAGACAGACAGAGACAGAGAGAGACAGAGAGAGGAGAGGAGAGAGGAGAGGAGAGAGTGAGGAGAGAGTGAGGAGAGAGTGAGGAGAGAGAGAGGAGAGAGAGAGGAGAAAGGAGAAAGGAGAGAGAGAGAGAGAGAGAGAGAGAGAGAGAGAGAGAGAGAGAGAGAGAGAGAGAGAGAGAGAGAGAGAGAGAGAGAGAGAGAGGGAGAGAGAGAAACGTTAAAAAATTTCAATACAGCAGAAGCTACACTATAAGTGTGTTCCACTACCTAACTCAAGGATATAAACCTTACCCCTACCCTACTACTCCCTCTGCATCATCCCTCCCAGCGCCAACGACATCCTCCATATCATCCCTACACCAACGACACCCTCCACATCATCCCTTCCTTCCATACACCAACGACACCCTCCACATCATCCCCACACCAACGACATCCTCCACATCATCCCTTCCCTCCATACACTAACGACACCCTCCACATCATCCCTACACCAACATCCTCCACATCGTCCCTTCCCTCCATACACTAACGACATCCTCTACATCATCCCTACAAAAACAACATCCTCCATATCATCCCCACACCAACGACACTCTACATCATCCCTCCCCTCCCTACTCCTACTACGACACCCTCTACATTATCCCTTCCTTCCCTACTCCGACGACACCCTCTTCATCATCCCTTCCCTCTCTACCCCAACGACACCTTCCATATCATCCTTACACCAACGACACCCTCCACATCTTGCCTACAATAACGATACCCTCCACATCATTCTTACATCAACGACACCTTGCACATCATCACTACATTCTCTACACCCTATACATAAGTGAATGCTGTTTGTTACGTGATGTTTAGGCTGGTTGTTGCAACACTACTGCAACAACGAATTTACAATTTTCCTATTTGTATTTAAGGGGAATATAAATGTAGTTTATTATTTTTTTAGTTACTTTTACATATTTGTCATTCCTGTGTATGAAATAGGCTATCCTGAGAAATGACAATCCCCAAGTCATATGCAGTAACTTCAACTCTACTGGGACGAAATCTTTGAAGCTGCCGTTGCTATTAAATCCATTGCGGAATGTTTAAGAATATCCTAATCGCCTTACCGAAGTCTCCTAGTTTAGGCAGACAGATTTCGTCACTTGATATAAGAAACCTATCCTGTGTGATGGAATACGGCAGGGAAACAACTAGAGATTGTTTTCACCATGTAATTTATCACACTGAGTGACTGAGTGAGAGCAGCACACTGAGGTTGTATTCTACCTCACCACACTGACAAACCTAACATACCACCCCATCCCACTGCCTACCGAAAGGCCCTGCTCTATCCCTCCAAAAAGTGTAGAGCAAGGCGTACAAACACTTCGAGTCGCGGATTGAGAGGTGGGTCCGATATGTCAAGATTGTGGACATAATAAACTTACGCCGGAGGGTGAGGAGTTGAGTCCTGGTGCTACATACAGGTCGTGGGGGTGTAGGACGTTGGGGTATAAATCGTGGGGATATTGGTTGGGGATACAGGTAGTGATGATAAAGGATGTAGGGGGGGTACAGGCCGTGGGAGTATTTTAGAGGCGTGTCTGGGAAGAGATAACTTGTGAAGCAATTCAAAAGTGTGAGAGGTCATGGGCAGCGATTGAGGTGTATGTAGGGCGAGATAGTGATGAGAGTGAGGCTGTACGAACTCGGTAAAGATTGTCGTGAGAACTAAGACAGTTTTGTGTGTTGGGGGAGGGAGAGAGGGAAGGGAGAAACGTTAGGAGGAAGGGGGAAAAAAGCGTGTTGGGTGGCGGTGGAGGGAAGTGTATCGATGGACGGTGGTGGTGGTGAGCAGGCAGGGTAAGACAATCGTCTTTGCTCAAAAAGTTACGATAGTTTGAGTAACATGGCAGAGGGTGAGGTAGGTAGGGGCAGGGTGAGGGAGTCAATCTCTGGGAGGAGGAAGGAGTAAGTGCTACCGGGATGTCTCGGAGGAAAAAAAAAGTAGGAAGACTGACCTATCACTGAACAACACGAACAACTGCAGTAGTGAAATAATACCATATCTCTTTAACTACTACTTAAACAATTAGTCAAACTGTATCGAGTTTTTTATGGTGGAAGGGGTTATCTTGGGTTAAATCTACTTAATTGATCACAAATATATGCCTATGACAATTGTGTTCAATGCAAATATTATGTAAGCAAATATGAATAAACGTTGTTTTTTAAAAAATTAAAAAAATATCGGAGTGCGTACGGCAGTAGGGCGGCCACGCTACTACGATACACGATGAAGATAAACCGAAGAGAAAAAAGAAACGAATAAAGCTGAGAATGAAGACGTATACATAAGAACACCGAGTCAGGGAGAACAGCGCTAGCAGAGTTGCGGGTGAAAAAAAAAAAAACACTAGGAAGCTGAGAGTTTATCTGCCCACCAGAATGGGTTGCAAACGTCAATCTGAGTGTAAGAAGTGGAATAATACTAGTAGATGGGGATAATTTTAAGCTTGGAACGTGTAAATTGGGTCGTTAATGGTGAGGAGACCGCTGGGACGGAAAAGGCAAACATAGCTTAAATAAGCAAAGCTTAACATTTGAGTGCGGAAGAGGATGATTTACACGGAGGAATGAAGGACTTAACAGTGATCTGGAGAGACTTTTCACAGAATTGAAAATTGCTGAACTTGTTAATAAAACTACAGAAGCACAGTTAAATGTGTTCCGTTACAGGCCCTTCCAGGGAGGTGCCCGGATGCCGGTGAAGGGGCTCTTGATCCAAGGAACTGAACCTATCCTCCCTTTCCTTGGATCGACTCCGATTGCCTCCTATTCCCTCGGGCGATGTATCACCCCAACAGGTTTTTGTATGGACACCCTACAATAATAATAATAATAATAATAATAATAATCCATTACAAACAAAAATAAGCTTCATGTTAGAGAACATTATGCATCCAGTTATATTTTTACAATATGTGATAAACGAATTCCATTTTTAATTACTGTCTGTAAAACTTAAAAAATAATAAAACGTGTTTATGAAAAACACCGATGAGTGTGTATGCAGCGGGGACTAATCCTTTAAGTAAGGAAATTGCTCCAAACTGTAATTATTGTCTCTGTTACGAGTTTTGAAGACTAAACACTGCCGTGAATGCAATCGAGTACATTATATAATTGCTAACCAGTCTACTCGTTACTAAAATACCGGAAAAATTATAGGTAGAAATGATTACAGCGGCAGAGCCTAGCATCCGCTCATTACAGAGACAACCCCACCATTAGCCTAACATCTCTGCCCATAATACGTATCGATCGCAATCAAATTCCCATAATAATACCCACACCAGTCTCATGGACTGGATCACGCCTCTATGATGCAACTCTCTGCTAACATCTTGACGACCTCAGTGAAAATAACGTCACTAGATCTTCTGTCTTATTCTAGGTTCTATCAACGTTTTCATTTTCACCAATATATACCGAACACGTATATGGTTAATACAGCCATTGTTTAACTAACTATATGATAGCCTGTAAAATTATGTAGAGACTCAGTTTATCTTGTCTTCAGATAAATAAAGACTAAGTCTGTTTCAACACTTATCAACCCGGTCCCGCGTATATAATGTAAAATTATTGTCCAAATATAGGTTTCCTTGTGGCTTATTTTTATTATTATTATTATTATTATTATTATTATTATTATTATTATATTAAATAACATACGCTAAACCCGTGTGGAATGTTTACTAACATTTCGTAAAGGCAGAACTCACAGTAATGGATTTAAGTTGGAGAAATTTAGCTTTGGAAAGGATCTAGGGAAGTACTGTTTATGCAAGTTATGAATGAGTAAAACAGAGGGGAAAACTTTGGGCAACTTTAAATATAAGCAGATACATAAGAGGCTGTAAGGTAAACCTGCTTAACATGGACCAGTAGGCCTGCTGCAGTGGTCTTGTGTGTTGCATCTAAGGAAGAACTGAGGAATCATCCACCAACAAGCCAGCTACAATAGTCCACACAATAAACTATCTCAGCTGTGGCATAGTTTTTTTTTTTTAGGGAAATATACACGTAACCTCAATTCCTTCAGAACATACCTGTATTATGAATATTTTTTTGTAATATAACACAACTTCACGTAAATGAAAACGTAGTGGGAATATGATACTAGGTTAACCATGGAATACGATACTAGGTTAACCATGGAATACGATACTAGGTTAACCATGGAATACGATACTAGGTTAACCATGGAATACGATACTAGGTTAACCATGGAATACGATACTAGGTTAACCATGGAATACGATACTAGGTTAACCATGGAATACGATACTAGGTTAACCATGGAATACGATACTAGGTTAACCATGGAATACGATACTAGGTTAACCATGGAATACGATACTAGGTTAACCATGGAATACGATACTAGGTTAACCATGGAATACGATACTAGGTTAACCATGGAATACGATACTAGGTTAACCATGGAATACGATACTAGATTAACCATGGAATACGATACTAGGTTAACCATGGAATACGATACTAGGTTAGCCATGGAAAACGATACTAGGTTAGCCATGGACTATGATACTAAATTAACCATGGAATACAAGTTAACCATGGAACGATACGAGGTTAACCATGGAATATGATACTAAATTAACCATGGAATACGATACTAAGTTAACCGTGGAATACGATACTAAGTTAACCATGGAATACGATACTAAGTTAACCGTGGAATACGATACTAAGTTAACCATGGAATACGATACTGAGTTAACCGTGGAATACGATACTAAGTTAACCATGGAAGACGATACTAAGTTAACCACGGAATACGATGCTAAGTTAACCATGGAATACGATACTAAGTTAACCATGGAATACTATACTACGTTAACCATTTGTGTCTTTTAATAATGTAAAACACAACTAATCACACATGAACGTAATCTTATAACATATTTTTTAAAAGAAGAACATACTCCCGAGATCAGTATATATATATATATATATATATATATATATATATATATATATATATATATATATATATATATATATATATATATATATATATATATATATATATATATATATATATATATATATATATATATATATTGTGCCAAATAGGTAAAACTTGCGATTTTGGCTTAAATAGCAACGCTCTTCTTGCTGAATAAGGCAAGCGAAAATTTGTGTATGCATTAATTTCGCAAAAATCATTCTGAACCTAACGAAAAAAATATATTTCATTGTGTCTGTTTATTATTAAATTATTGTAAACGTAAAATATATTTAGTTGGATTAGGCTAAATTAAATTGCGCTTGTTATAATAAGGTTAGGTAAGCTAAGGTTCTTGTGGTGCAAAATTATTAATTTTTACTTTAACATAAACGAAAAAATATGTATCACACTTAAATCACACTGCATAACATAAAGTCAAATATTGCTATTTTTGACATTTTCGAATTGCATATTCAGAACCCACAGCATATAACTGTAAAATAAAATATTATAAACCAAACTAATTTTCAAATATACAACGTAAGCGATTCCCGTAAAAAAAATTTAAAACCTTAAACTTTTCATTGGCAGACGAACAAATAAAGTTAATTTATTTAAATCGCAAAAAAAAGAGGCAGGTGTTGGGAACATGAAGTGAGGATCACGGCGAGCGGTTTATCCCTTGTATCAAGGTCTTCCGGTGTATGCAAATGAGCTGGTCGAGGAAAGAGGCTACAACGACCCACAATTTGTCACGCTGCTTACCTCCACGCTGACTTCTCCAGAATTAAAATTGATTTTACTCAATATTGAATTTTTAAGTAAATATTATTTTGTTTATAATTATTACGTAATTACAAGATTAATTTTTTTTCTCGGTTGATTTTTTTTTCATTTTGAAATGATCAATATTATTTGATGATTAGTTAATATCTGCGCATTTTACGGCTACTGTCAAAGTACATTTACAACATTAAGGTTTGAGATATTTACAACACGAAAACCAGATACAACTGTAAGACCGCAGATATTTACAACGCTAAGATTGCAGAAATTTACAACGCCACGACTTATTTACAAGAACAGATATTTACAACATAAAAATTAAAGATATTTACACTAAGACTGCAGATATTGACAACACTAAGACTGCAGATATTGACAACACTAAGACCGCAGATATTGACAACACTAAGACTGCAGATATTGACAACACTAAGACTGCAGATATTGACAACACTAAGACTGCAGATATTGACAACACTAAGATATTTACAACATTAAGACTAAAGATATTTACAGCACTAAGACTGCAAATAATTACAACAAAGAATATAGATATTCACAAAGTTAAAAGTGAATACATTTACAACGCCAAGACTGAGGATTTTAACAACACAAAAACAGTTATCTGTTAGTGACTCTGGGGATTTTCGTCCCAACAGCTCTCTGTCAAATCAGGCCTTCTAGGTTGGGAAGGAAATATTACAGAATTAAGAACTGCTTAAAAAAATAAAAACACGTTAGAAAGTAAATGTAAGTGTATAACGAATGTAACTGGAAGGTTGTTAGATTTACCGGTCATCTTCCGTGTTCAAGAGACAGAAAATATCAGCAGCCCTGCCAGAGTGCAAAACATTTAACAGGCTTTCATTTCACTCTCACAACTGACGGTACGGTTGCTATCTACCATGCTACTACCAGGAGATATTTACGACACAGACTGGAGATATTTACAAGTGAAGATATTTACAGCACAAGACTGAAGTTACAAAGTTAATGAAGACTAAAGATATTTACAATACTAAGACTTAATATTTACACCAATAACACTGAGTATATTTGCAACAATGATATATTTTCTTCATTACAGCATTTACAACAGAAAATATTTACAACTCTAGCAGTGGAGATATTTACAAAAGAAAAAAAAAATATTTAAAATACTAATTCTTGATATAGTCACATGACTAAGACTGGGAATATTCACAACACTAAGACGAGGCATTAACAAGATTAAAGACGGGAAATATCCAGGACTAAGACTGGAGATACAACACTAAGACAATATAATTAGAATATTAAGACGTGATATTTTTGGGACAGCATTATAACAACGAGACATTTACAACACTTCGACTGCATACGTTAACAACATACAAGGTAATTAACAACACCAAGACTGCAATTTACAACACAGACTGAACATTTACAGCAACCACAATGTCCTTACTCACGTATGACTGACAAGACAATTACAAAGAGGAAGACACAGCATAAAAACCTTCGCTCACAGGGCAAGATAAAGTTACCGTAGAAGAATTTGTAGAGAAATTAGTGATAATCCTTCCCAGTATCACCGCCGTCCCACCCCAGGTTCATCCTGCTTCTATAACACCATTAAAACACTTCCTAAACACCACGAACGGGTTTTCCAGGTAATATTCTTCATTTTAGGAGTGACAGATGGCACATATGAGGCGTGAGTGAGTGGTGATGAGGAGAGATGAGTGAGGAACCCAGGTATGTGCGCGGAGACGGGCGCGCATATCCCGCAGAGTGATGCCTACCTGTCAGTTGGCTACTGTCCACGTTACGAGGCCACATTATGAGTGCCATCTTCACTGTGCTGACCCTCCTCGGCACTCCGTTGACCTCGCTGACGTCATAACATCAGCACCCAACACTGAGGTCAGTGGGGCGGCGCCCTGTGAGGTATGATTGACACAAAACTGCACCAACCTCGGTTACGGAACACTCTACGGAGCACCAGCGACCCGTACTGGCCGCTACGGTATTGTTAGTAGCGGGTGTGAGAGCACGCGAGCACTTGCTTATAGCACTGAGAGCGTGAGAGCACCGGGTGTGCGTGCGTGCTTGATGAGGCTTTAATGTGTGCACGCAGCGTCCACAAGGGATGGCGTCTCCCTAAGAACTGGCGGCGGATGCCCGCCCGCCCGCAGCTCCCGCCGCACTCCGCCCACCGCCGCACACCCCGCCCACCCTACCGTCTTCACCAATCACCGCGCCGGCCTTAACTCCGCCCACGAATTACAGTGGACCTGATTATCATTTTAAAGAGTTGTGATAGCGGCGGCGGTGGCGGTGGGTGCTCATTGTGAGCGCAGCCGCCGGGCGGGGCGGACGCGCGCTCCTATATCTCCCACACACTGTTATGTTTCCTAACAGTGCTCATCACACTTCATAGTCACCGCTCGCACGCAAATCATATAACGACAGCGAAACGTGCTGACGCAGCTTGTGACTGCGCTGCGATCCCGTCATTCACCACCTTATAATATAAAATATACGTATTTTTATTTTTTTTCAAAATTGGATACTTAGTTGTGTGCTCCTTCACTATTTTATATGAGTGACAAAGTGGGAACGAAAGCTACACAATACACCACATTACCACTGTGTAATACATCAGAGACACTATCATAGACATCTACCACTGTAATACACGACAGTAAGAACCACTAATACACGACAATAAGACATACACCTCACTACCACTGTTATATACAATACTACAAAAGTCAATCACTATACTACCACCCATACATCTCACTACACCTGTTTCATATACAGTGCTACTGCTGAATCAGACACGTGCAACATTTCGGTAGCTTTATTCTGGAAACGTTTCGCCAGCCACTGGCTTCTTCAGTCCAATACAGAGAAACGGTCATAGATAAGTAATGTGAGGTAGTCAGTCTCTCAGCCTGGATGTGTTCAGTCCGTCAATCTCTGTACTGGACTGAGGAAGCCCTTGACTGGTGAAACGTTTCCAGACTAGATACCCAAGTGTTGCACTAGTGTCTTATTCATCAACTACAACTATAATACAGCACAGTCTGTATCATATACCACTGTCATACACCAAACTGCCAGTGTCATACACCATACTACCACTGTGTCATACACCAAACTACCATTGTCATACACCACTACCACTCATACACCATACCACCACTGTCATACACCATACCACCACTGTGTCATACACCATACCACCACTGTGTCATACACCATACCACCACTGTATCATACACCATACCACCACTGTGTCATACACCATACCACCACTGTGTCATACACCATACCACCACTGTGTCATACACCATACCACCACTGTGTCATACACCATACCACCACTGTGTCAAACACCATACCACCACTGTCATACACCATACCACCACTGTAATACACCATACCACCACTGTCATACACCATACCACCACTGTCATACACCATACCACCACTGTCATACACCATACCACCACTGTGTCATACACCACACTACCATTGTCATACAGCACACTACCACTGTCATACACCATACTACCACTGTGTCACACACCACACTACCACTGTGTCATACATCGCGCTACCACTGTGCCATGCATCACACTACCACTCTGTCATACACCACGCTACCACTCTGTCATGCACCACACGACCACTGTCATACACCACGCTACCAATGTGTCATGCACCACACTACCACTGTGTCACGCACCATGCTACCACTGTCATGCACCACACTATTGTCATACACCACTACCATTGTGTCATGCATCACACTACCACTGTGTCATACACCACGCTACCAATGTGCCATGCACCACACTACCACTGTGTCATACACCACGCTTCCACTGTGTCACACACCACGCTACCAATATGTCATGCACCACACTACCACTGTGTCATGCACCACACTACCACTGTGTCATACACCACACTTCCACTGTGTCATACACCACGGTATCATTGTGTCATGCACCACGCTACCACTGTCATACACCACGCTACCACTGTGTCATACACCACGCTACCACTGTGCCATACACCACACTGCCACTGTCATATACCACGCTACCACTGTGTCATACAGCACGTTACCACTGTCATACACCACGCTACCACTGTGTCATACACCACGCTACCACTGTGTCATGCACCACACTATCACTGTGTCATACAGCACGTTACCACTGTCATACACCACGCTACCACTGTGTCATACACCACGCTACCACTGTGTCATGCACCACACTATCACTGTGTTCACCACACTATCACTGTGTTATGCACCACACTATCACTGTGTCATACACCACGCTACCACTGTATCATACACCACACTACCACCGAGTCATATACCACAATACCACTGTGTCATACACCACACTACTACCGTATCATGCACCACACTATCACCGTGTCATTCCACACTACCATCGTGTCATGCACCACACTGCCACTGTGTCATGCACCACACTATCACCGTGTCATACACCACACTACCACAGTGTCATGCACCACACTACCACTGTGTCATACACTACGCTACCACTGTGTCATACACCACACTGCCACTGTGTCATACACCATACTACCATTGTGTCATACACCACACTGCCACTGTGTCATACACAACACTGCCACTGTGTCATACACCACACTGCCACTGTGTCATATACCACACTGCCACTGTGTCATGCACCACACTGCCATTGTACCATACACCAAGCTACCGCTGTGTCATACACCACACTAACACTGTGTCATACACCATACTACCATTGTGTCATACACCACACTACCACTGTGTCATACACCACACTACCACTGTCACGCAGCAGGCTATTGCTGTCATACACAGCTACCACTGTCTTACACCACGCTACCCTTGTGTCATCCACCACACTACCACTGTGTCATCCACCACACTACCACTGTCATGCACCACGCTACCATTGTGTCATACACAACTACCACAGTCTTACACCACGCTACCACTGTGTCATACACCATGCTACCACTGTGTCATACACCATACTACCACTGTGTCATACACCACACTACCACTGTGTCATAGACAACTACCACTGTCTTACACGCTACCACTGTGTCATACACCACACTACCACTGTGTCATACACCAAGCTACCACTGTGTCATACACCACACTACCACTGTGTCATATACTACACTACCACTGTGTCATACACCACACTACCACTGTGTCATACACCACACTACCACTGTGTCATATACTACACTACCACTGTGTCAGGCACCACACTATCACTGTCATACACTACATAATACCATCATACACCACACTACCGCTGTGTCGTACACCACTGCCACTGTGTCATACATCATGCTACCACAGTGTCATACACCACAATACCACTATGTCATGCAACACACTATCACTGTGTCATACACTACATAACCATAATCATGTACCACACTACCACTGTCACACACCACATTACCACTGTCATACACCCCTTTGCATGACTTAACATTTTTAGATAACTATACGATAGCCATATGTGTACCAGCACCAGGTGTAGCATGTGTCATTTGTGCCAGCACCAGGTGTAGCGTTTGTCACGTGTACCAACACCAGGTGTAGCGTTTGTCACGTGTACCAACACCAGGTGTAGCGTGTGTCATGTGTGCCAGCACCAGGTGTAGTGTGTTTCATGTGTACCAGCGCCAGGTGTAGCGTGTGTCATGTGTGCCAGCACCAGGTGTAGCGTGTGTCATGTATACCAGCGCCAGATATAGCGTGTGTCATGTGTAGCAGCACCAGGTGTAGCGTGTGTCATGTGTAACAACGCCAGAGGTTGCGTGTGTCATGTGTACCAACACCAAGTATAGTATGTGTCATGTGTCATCAAACAGCACCATACGCTACATAGCCCTATACACTACACCACACATTACAAAACATCATACACTACACAACACCATAGACCAACCTGCACAATACACTGCAGAGCATCATACACTACACCACAGAGTACCAAAACCCACACCATACACAACACAGCACTATACACCACACAGCACCATAATCCACACTATACACCACACAACACCATAATTCACACTATACACCACACAACACCATACACTACATAACACTATACACCACACAACACCATACATCACATAACACTATACACCACACAACACCATACACCACATAACACGATAAAGCACACAACACCATACACCACATAACACTATACACCACACAACACCATACATCACATAACACTATACACCACACAACACCACACATCACATAACACTATACACCACACAACACCATACACCACATAACACTATACACCACACAACACCATACATCACATAACACTATACACCACACAACACCATACACCACATAACACTATACACCACACAACACCATACATCACATAACACTATACACCACACAACACCATACACCACATAACACTATACACCACACATGACCATACTCCACACCATATACCACAGCACTATACACCGCACAGCGTCATAATCCACACTGTAGACCTCACAGCACCATAACCCGCATCATGCACCACATAACACTACACCACACGGCACCATAACCCACACCATACACCACATAACACTCTACACCACACATTACCATAATCCACACTATACACCACACAGTACCATAATCCACACTATACACCACACAGCACCACAGTCCACACTATACACCACACAGCACCATAATCCACACTATACACCACACAGCACCATAATCTTCATTGTACACTACACAGCACCATAATCCACCCTGTATACCACACAGCACCATAATCCACACTGTACACCACACAGCACCATAACTCACGCTATACACCACATAACACTATGCACGACGCAACACCATAACCCACACGATACACCACATAACACTATACAACACACAGCAGCGCTGTATAGTCCTTGTGGCTTAGCGCTTCTTTTTGATTATAATAATAATATACAACACACATGACCATACTCTACACCATACACCACTCGGCACTATACACCAAACAACACCGTAATCCACACTTTACACCGCAGCACTATACACCACATTGCACTATACTTCGCATCATACACCACACAGCACTTTACCATACAACATGTACCATTTAGTGCCATACACTTTAAAGCACCATACACCTCACAGTGGTATACATCACACAGCACCCCACACCACACCACATCACGCTGCACCATTCAACACTGCACCATTCATCACTACGCCATACACACCACCGGGCAATGTTTCGTACGGTGGATTACGTGCAGCCAGCAGTAACAGCCTGGTTGATCAGGCCTCGATCCAACATAAGGCGTGGTCTGGGACCAGAATGCATTGGCATACATAACCACACTGTTTAGTGCTTCTGGGACAGTACTGTGCTCTCAGATTTTTATTAAAAAATGGCAAATCAGAAGTTACAAATTATGTTGAATTATATAATCTGCCTCTAAGTTAGACACACTGATACTGAACGTTTGAAGCCGACCAGAAGAAGCATTCTCCAGTAATCCAATGATTCCAGATTTTCATTAAATATGCAAGAGTATACTGACAAGTTTACACCTACAGAATTAAAGCCTGTAGTGCATCATCCTTTTCATGAAGTGCATCACAGTGTTAATGGTTTGAAGCCAGTCAGAAGAGGCATTCTCCAGTTGCTGCATAGATCCTGACGATTTCAAGTACATTAACCATGTTCGTATATTGGTTAAGTGTCAACTACACAGACTAAACCTATTAAACACAACCCTGTTCTTAAAGTAACTAAGCCAGTCAAGACTGAGTCTGTTAGGAAGGAGGTATTACTCAAGCACACTGAGCTTGATAAAACGATGGGAAGGCGGGAGAGGAAATACTCATCTTAATTTATGCATAAAACTGGCAAATATACATGTACACATTTCGGTTACACTCTCTGCCATCGTCGAAGGTCTTACTCCGGTGTTGAATATTTGAAGCCAAGTTGAAGAGGCTTTTGAAAGTTATCGAACCCATTCTAACCTTGATCATAAGGCAGCTGCACGTGTCAACAGCTGCGTAAATCTTACCCTAATTACCATACACTAGCAATGAAAATTTCAAGCCGATCGGAGGAGGCGTTCTCATGTTACGAATAAAATAAAAACGAAATTTTTGGAAAGGAAAAAAGCAGAGAGAAATTCGGGCATTCACTTAAAGGTACTCCTTAGGGGATACCTAATTAAAAGGTACTCCTTCAGGGATACCTAATTAAAAGGTACTCCTTCGGGGATACCTAATTAAAAAGTACTCCTTCAGGGATACCTAATTAAAAGGTACTCCTTCGGGGATACCTAATTAAAAGGTGCTCCTTCGGGGATACCTAATTAAAAGGTACTCCTTCGGGGATACCTAATTAAAAGGTACTCCTTCCGGGATACCTAATTAAAAGGTACTCCTTCGGGGATAACTAATTAAAAGGTACTCCTTCGGGGATACCTAATTAAAAGGTACTCCTTCGGGGATACATAATTAAAAGGTACTCCTTCGGGGATACCTAATTAAAAGGTACTCCTTTGGGGATACCTAAGTAAAAGGTACTCCTTAGGGGATACCTAATTAAAAGGTACTCCTTCGGGGATACCTAAGTAAAAGGTACTCCTTAGGGGATACCTAATTAAAAGGTTTGCATTTTCACACTTGACATGACTATAAATTGCACTGGACTATGTACCGTAGTCCATCCGTCATGTGCTACCATAATATACCATACAAAATGCTACAACCAAAACACACTGTTTAGAGTATTATCACCACAGCACCATAACTGACACCATTACCATACTGTTAACACATGTAACACTATTAGAACAGGTACTTAGCACAAATCGACTGTTCCTGGCTGACTACATTCTCACAAGCACTGTCAGTGGACCAAGAACAGGTCATGGACCATGCACAGTCCGTGGACTAGGCATAATCTATGTACCAAGCACAATCTGTGGACTAGGCATAATCTATGGACCAATCACAGTCCGTGGACTAGGCACAGTCAATGGACATGGTGGTGGAATGCGTGTACTGTGCTTAGCTCACTACTGACTCACAAGGACAGTCCGTGTACTGTGCTTGGCTGACTACTGTCTCATAAGGACAGTTCATGTACAATGCTTGGCTCACTACCGACTCACAGGGACAGTTCTGTGGGTTCTGCTTGGACGACTACTGTCTCACAAGGCCAGTCCGCAGAGAACCCAATATTTGCTTTGAAACAGTTAGGATAGTTGCTGCTGTGTCTTGACCAAGATGGGTCCAGCACACACGAGTATAAACAAAGCGTACTTGTAAGCTATGATACGTAAAATAATACTTCACTCTGCCCAAGTTTAGGTTATCAAAGCTAATTTTTCATTCAGTCCTAGTTATTATTTCCTCCAGTTTTCCATAACGGAGTAGTTTGAATTTGTCTTCATTAAACATCATATTCTTCTCCGTTGCCCATTGGGAAACTTGGTTTATATCTTCTTGGAGATTTGCCGTGTCCTCAGCGGATAACACTCGTGCAGATCCTAGTATCGTCTGTGTCTGATATGAGGATGACGAACAGAATAGGAGCTAGTACTGTGCCTTGTGGAACAGAGCTTTTCACTATGGCAGCTTCCGATTTAACTCTGTTTACCACTACTCTTTGTGTTCGATTGGTTAGTGTGATGACAAGTTTTTGACACTAAGACTTATGTTTTATCACAACCTCCGAGAGGAATTCCATGTATCCCAGCATTTTCTTCTTGATTGTCTGTGATGTTTTTGTGTCTTCTGGGTATCTATATAGCGGATGAAGTGATACTGTGCTATTAGCGTGGTTTTGCAACAATGATACTGAGAGGCGCGTTACCCGCAACGAAGAACAATTATCTCTGTGTTCTCGGTTTTGGGCGTCATGAATATGTTAGTGGTTTTCCTTCCGTAGTCTTTTATAAGTAATGTATAAATCTTGATTACTGTAACATTCCTTTAGGTATTCCGAGCTGCATATCCTGCAGGCATGCAGGAAAAATCCAATCAGGATGGAGTGCCTCCATGTTTTTTTGGCGTAGTGGGGCGACCAATACTTTATGAGGTCATTTTCACTGCTTCCCTTAAAATAGACTTGAAAAGATACGGAATCTGTTGCTCTGTGTATGAGGGCATCAAGAATGAGAATGTATTACTCAACTGTTTATTGAGGTGAACTGAAATGAGAATTCAGTACAGTTGAAACTGTTACAAATAAGTAGCTGATAGAAATGTTCGGGAGCTATAACAGAGACATCACTGATGTACCTCATCCATAATATATTGTCCGAAACAATGTAAAAACGTTCTGTCTCTATAATTTCCATGAAAACTTTGGGCAGAACAGCATTAAGGGGTGAACACACGGTCCTAGCAAATGAGTACAACAGATATCATCATATGTAAACCAGCTGAAGTTGATACAAGATTCAACTAAACCGATGATTTACTAACGTTGTAAGGATACTCTTGTGAACAGTGAGATGGCATCCAAACTTATTTATTTTATGACGGTAATATTGGTGTTGTTTAGACGTGTTATTAGATATATGAATGGTTAAGAAGTGGGCCATTGATTGTACCTAAAACTTTGGAAAAATTTATGTAGGGACTTCTAATACCTGGAGTAATGGGTCTTAATGGGACTTAAGTGTTTCAGTTGAATTTTATAATAGTTCTAAACTATTAGGAGAGATTAGGGGAACTAAACCTGATGAAATTAGACAGAAAACTCAGAGGAAACATGATAACGACATATAAAAATGCTAAGAGGACTTGCTAGGGTTGACTGGGATACACTTCGAGAAACTGGAAAAAGTACACATGAGGACATAGCTGGAAGCTTAAGACACAGACGAGTTAAGGGGATGTCAGGAAGTATTCATCCAACCTCGGTACTCAGGAATACAGAGCGTAGTGGACTTGGAACATATCTTTAGGACAAGTATGGCAGTAACCCCAGGACTAGCTAGTTAAGAAACGGGACCAAAAGCTGAGATCCTGCTAATGCAAACATAAATTGGTGGATAATTATAGTAAGTGTACACACACACACACACACACACACACACACACACACACACACACACACACACACACACACACACACACACACACACACAAACTCATACACATACACATATACACACAGAAAAAAGTGAAACACCTGTCAGGTCCTAAATGCACTAGAAGACAAAAAGAATGCAGATGTAATATATACAGACTTTGCAAAAGCCTTCGACAAGTGTGACCATGGCGTAATAGCGCACAAAATGCGTGCTAAAGGAATAACAGGAAAAGTCGGTCGATGGATCTATAATTTCCTCACTAACAGAACACAGAGAGTAGTCGTCAACAGAGTAAAGTCCGAGGCAGCTACGGTGAAAAGCTCTGTTCCACAAGGCACAGTACTCGCTCCCATCTTGTTCCTCATCCTTATATCCGACATAGACAAGGATGTCAGCCACAGCACCGTGTCTTCCTTTGCAGATGACACCCGAATCTGCATGACAGTGTCTTCCATTGCAGACACTGCAAAGCTCCAGGCAGACATCAACCAAATCTTTCAGTGGGCTGCAGAAAACAATATGAAGTTCAACGATGAGAAATTTCAATTACTCAGATATGGTAAACATGAGGAAATTAAATCTTCATCAGAGTACAAAACAAATTCTGGCCACAAAATAGAGCGAAACACCAACGTCAAAGACCTGGGAGTGATCATGTCGGAGGATCTCACCTTCAAGGACCATAACACTGTATCAATCGCATCTGCTAGAAAAATGACAGGATGGATAATGAGAACCTTCAAAACTAGGGAGGCCAAGCCCATGATGACACTCTTCAGGTCACTTGTTCTATCTAGGCTGGAATATTGCTGCACACTAACAGCACCTTTCAAGGCAGGTGAAATTGCCGACCTAGAAAATGTACAGAGGACTTTCACGGCGCGCATAACGGAGATAAAACACCTCAATTATTGGGAGCGCTTGAGGTTCCTAAACCTGTATTCCCTGGAACGCAGGAGGGAGAGATACATGATTATATACACCTGGAAAATCCTAGAGGGACTAGTACCGAACTTGCACACGAAAATCACCCACTACGAAAGCAAAAGACTTGGCAGACGATGCACCATCCCCCCAATGAAAAGCAGGGGTGTCACTAGCACGTTAAGAGACCATACAATAAGTGTCAGGGGCCCGAGACTGTTCAACTGCCTCCCAGCACACATAAGGGGGATTACCAACAGACCCCTGGCAGTCTTCAAGCTGGCACTGGACAAGCACCTAAAGTCAGTTCCGGATCAGCCGGGCTGTGGCTCGTATGTTGGTTTGCGTGCAGCCAGCAGCAACAGCCTGGTTGATCAGGCTCTGATCCACCAGAAGGCCTGGTCTCAGACCGGGCCGCGGGGGCGTTGACCCCCGGAACTCTCTCCAGGTAATCCAGGTAATCTCATAAACAACAGCCAGCATGATTTTAGGGATGGTAAATAGATTGCGAGGGCAAGAGTCCCCCCACACAGGCCTCCTGCAAAAGCGGGTGTGGGGGGCAAGAGTCCCCCACACCTGTCTCCTACATGAGCAGGTGTAGGGATGGGGGCATGAGTCCCTGCCTCACAAACTTGCTTGAGATAAATAACAAGATAACAGAATCGAGGAGAGAGAGAGAGACAGGTAAGGGTGGGTTGCATATTCTTGCACCGTAAGAAGGCCAATTCTTTGCAAAGAAAATGAAACGATAAATATAGTAGCGATAACTGACGTCAGTTGGTCAGATGTTAAGAGGCAGAACTTAAAGTTCTCGTAAACTTAAATAGATTTTAACAAATGTATAACCACACACCAACACACATCACTGTTTGCAGATATGAAAACTATTGAGGAAGATAACTGAAGAGGACAGAGAGAGGCAGCAAGATGACTTAAAACAGACTGCAAACGTGGTTGCTAATTAAGATTTCATTCTTGATAAGTGCAAAATAACGAGAACAGGAGAACGAAAGAAAGAACGAGATACGGAACTAAGCTATTGCATACAACATCCGTAGAGAATGATCTGAAAGTAGTCATTACACCAAGCATATCACCATTAGTACATATAGGAAATATAACTCTAGCGGTATATGCAAAACTATTTAAATTAGAAGATTTCCAGGACCTATAGCTTAAGTTGGGCTCATCTGGAGTAACAGCTTAGTTATAAAATCAAAGAGAGTGACATGCGCTTAGAAAGAAGCAGGAGTAATATGACCCTAAAATGCAAAACACTCATAAGATTAGACTAGGTAGATGCATGAACTGTGGCCCAGGGATCAGAAATGTAACTGAAGTCACACATGACCCAAAAGAAATTTAGAAAATACAGTTTTAGTCTCAGGATGGTGAGTGTTACGGTCAAGATAAAGTGGTGGTAGAGGGAGTTATTACACACAGTTAATAATGAGTCGGATCCTGAGAACCACGAATCAGTCATGCCAGTCGTTAACGGTTAAGAGACGGGGGTCACGACCCCTGTCAACACAACTAGGTGAGCACACATAATGATGAAGTGAGTGCAAAAACGTTTAAAATATGTAGCCAGAATAGCCTCATAACTGAGAGAAATATACTATGAGGGGAAAGTTGAAGACCCTGATGGCCGTGGGGAAGTGAACTAGGGTGAGATGTGATTATGACATACACGATATTGCAAGAAAGTTTTAGGGCAGATAGGCTACACTGTTTGTGAAGACACAGTTGAGCCACTGGAATGTAAAAAGTCCTTTTTGAACCTGAACGTGAAATAAAAATGAAATACGCAGTTCCAAGTGTAGGTAAGATAAGGTTCAAGAGCCCAGGATCTAGTAATGCCGGTGGAAGTAGCTTATTAGGCGGGGCTCAGGGAGAGAGAGAGAGAGACAGACAGACAGATAAGAGAGACATTATAGCCCTTGTGGCTTAGCGCTTCTTTTTGATTATAATAATAATAATTCAACACGTTTAAGTGATATGAGGTATTTACAGTAGGCAAAGTCAGGGGTTTTAAAGAGAGGAGAGATTGAGTGAGAGAGAGAGAGACAGACAGACAGAGCCAGACAGACAGAAGAGTGAGAGAGACAGGAAGCAGATCACCGGCTGCATACAAGCCAACACTGCTGAAGATCGTAAACACTCACTCAACACAGTACAAGTACTTGCTATGGCTGAGGGCTCACCTCAGCCATAGCAAGTTGTTACTGCACTTTCAGCATCTCAAACTACAACATTTGTTTTCACATTTCTAGAGATTTTCTCCCAGGAATGTTACCACAAACATCTGTTAGAAATATAAAAGCCATATATGCATTGAAAAAAATCAGCAGTGATATATATAATACGAATTTTATTTAATTAGAAGCCGAGCGAGAGTTAATTTAATATCAAAGTGATAATTCACGAAAAGAGTTTGGTTCACAAAGTCCCGTGTGAACCACGGAAGTTGTACGGGAGACGTGGTTCACAAAGTCCCGTGTGAACCACGGAAGTTGTACGGGAGACGTGGTTCACAAAGTCCCGTGTGAACCACGGAAGTTGTACGGGAGACGTGGTTCACAAAGTCCCGTGTGAACCACGGAAGTTGTACGGGAGACGTGGTTCACAAAGTCCCGTGTGAACCACGGAAGTTGTACGGGAGACGTGGTTCACAAAGTCCCGTGTGAACCACAGGCTATATACACATAGAGGTGTATTTCTTTCAGGAACACAGGATATACACCCTGATGAGTATATTTCTCTCAGCATATATATTCTAAGAGTTTGCTGGTGAAAATATTACCAAGCAGTCTTAATGACCCTCGTGTAGTCGATAAGCTTTAAACCCCATAAACCAACCAACCAATTAACAACTGCCAAGTCTTCAGGCAGCCCATACCCCAGCATACACACTGTGTATATATTCAGTACTGTATTTACCTCTTGCTAAGCGCGTAGTGTATGGTTCCTGTACAATATTCCTGCAATATTCTCTGTGTAAAGGATAAAAGTGTAATTGACTGGTGGTGATCCGTTACATGCTGCCATAATGATGCACTGTGTGGTAAACAGATGTAATTAACCAGCCTAAGCAGCTAACACTGTACGTGGGGGGGATACCATCGCTCTCAGGAACTACGGTAAGTCCAGCGCTGCCGGACGAAAGTCGCCTGTTCATGTTATTTTGTTATTGGTTATTAACTCTATTTAAATCCAGGATATTTTATGTTAACCTATCCTGGGTTAGTTAATACGACTTGCATCCACTCACAAGTGAACATCCGTACATACATATGAGTGCATATGTACGCACAAAAATACATATGCGTATGCATTAATATGCTCATTCACACGTACACAACTGTGTGTATACATTTGCACAAGAATACCTATACATATGCACATACACATGCCTGCATACAAACAAGTGCACAAATCATGAAAGCATGTGCATACATATGTAAAAACACATATTTTCACACATACATACAAAACAGTGTATATAAGTACATCCATATATGTATGCGCGCATATGCATACATGCTTACATATGTAAATCAATACATTAGGCTTCCTCGGAATCTTATTACCACCCTTCAACATTCCTTTTGCAAGTACTGAGGTAGAGGAAGCTGGGCTTGTGGAACCCAGGGATACCTGGAGTTTACCTGGAGAGAGTTCCAGGGGTCAACGCCCCCGCGGCCCGGTCTGTGACCAGGCCTCCTGGTGGATCAGCGCCTGATCGACCAGGCTGTTGCTGCTGGCTGCACGCAAACCAACGTACGAGCCACAGCCCGGCTGATCAGGAACTGACTTTAGGTGCTTGTCCAGTGCCAGCTTGAAGACTGCCAGGGGTCTGTTGGTAATCCCCCTTATGTGTGCTGGGAGGCAGTTGAACAGTCTCGGGCCCCTGACACTTATTGTATGGTCTCTTAACGTGCTAGTGACACCCCTGCTTTTCATTGGGGGGATGGTGCATCGTCTGCCAAGTCTTTTGCTTTCGTAGTGAGTGACTTTCGTGTGCAAGTTCGGTACTAGTCCCTCTAGGATTTTCCAGGTGTATATAATCATGTATCTCTCCCGCCTGCGTTCCAGGGAATACAGGTTTAGGAACCTCAAGCGCTCCCAGTAATTGAGGTGTTTTATCTCCGTTATGCGCGCCGTGAAAGTTACGTTTCTCTCATCACCCAGATTGTTTTTAATACGTTTGTGTGGACAACTCTTATGCGTCTTAAACAACCTATACTAAACAGTTAATAATAAAATATTTAACTTAAAAGATATATACATGTTGCATTAGAATGTGGAATTGTGGAGTAAGATTGTTTTAATTTAGTGGGTGATCGGGAGAACGAATAAGAAGTCCAGTTGTGCCTCAGCTACAAGTATCATACATTAGGAAGCTAGAAGCAGTCATAAAAGAGGAAGCAAGAATCATCATACAGGACGGAAGAAAGTCATCACACAGGTGAGAAACAACACTCACACTAGAGGGAAAGAATACTCATCATACATAAGGGAAGCAACAGTCATCATACAGGTGGGAAGCAACGCTCGTCGTACAGGAGGGAAGCAACAGTTATCATACAGGAGGGAAGCAACAGTCATCATACAGGAGGGTAGCAACAGTTATCATACAGGAGGGTAGCAACAGTTATCATACAGGAGGGTAGCAACAGTTATCATACAGGAGGGTAGCAACAGTCATCATACAGGAGGGGAGCAACAGTCATCATACAGGAGGGTAGCAACAGTTATCATACAGGAGGGTAGCAACAGTTATCATACAGGAGGGTAGCAACAGTTATCATACAGGAGGGTAGCAACAGTCATCATACAGGAGGGTAGCAACAGTCATCATACAGGAGGGTAGCAACAGTCCTCATACAGGAGGGTAGCAACAGTCCTCATACAGGAGGGTAGCAACAGTCCTCATACAGGAGGGTAGCAACAGTCCTCATACAGGATGGTAGCAGCAGTCCTCATACAGGATGGTAGCAGCAGTTATCATACAGGAGGGTAGCAACAGTCATCATACAGGAGGGTAGCAACAGTCATCATACAGGAGGGTAGCAACAGTCATCATACAGGAGGGTAGCAACAGTCATCATACAGGAGGGTAGCAACAGTCATCATACAGGAGGGTAGCAACGGTCATCATACAGGAGGGTAGCAACGGTCATCATACAGGGGGGTAGCAACAGTCATCATACAGGAGGGTAGCAACAGTCATCATACAGGAGGGTAGCAACAGTCATCATACAGGAGGGTAGCAACAGTCATCATACAGGAGGGTAGCAACAGTCATCATACAGGAGGGTAGCAACAGTCATCATACAGGAGGGTAGCAACGGTCATCATACAGGAGGGTAGCAACAGTCATCATACAGGGGGGTAGCAACAGTCATCATACAGGAGGGTAGCAACAGTCATCATACAGGAGGGTAGCAACAGTCATCATACAGGAGGGTAGCAACAGTCATCATACAGGAGGGTAGCAACAGTCATCATACAGGAGGGTAGCAACAGTCATCATACAGGAGGGTAGCAACAGTCATCATACAGGAGGGTTGCAACAGTTATCATACATGAGGGTAGCAACAGTCACCATACAGGGGGGTAGCAACAGTCATCATACAGGAGGGTAGCAACAGTCATCATACAGGAGGGTAGCAACAGTCATCATACAGGAGGGTAGCAACAGTCATCATTCAGGAGGGTAGCAACAGTCATCATGCAGGAGGGTAGCAACAGTCATCATGCAGGAGGGTAGCAACAGTCATCATGCAGGAGGGTAGCAACAGTCATCATACAGGAGGGTAGCAACAGTCATCATACAGGAGGGTAGCAACAGTTATCATACAGGAGGGAAGCAACAGTCATCATACAGGAGGGTAGCAACAGCCATCATACAGGAGGGTAGCAACAGTTATCATACAGGAGGGTAGCAACAGTCATCATACAGGAGGGTAGCAACAGTTATCATACAGGAGGGAAGCAACAGTCATCATACAGGAGGGTAGCAACAGTTATCATACAGGATGGGAGCAACAGTCATCATACAGGAGGGTAGCAACAGTCATCATACAGGAGGGTAGCAACAGTCATCATACAGGAGGGTAGCAACAGTCATCATACAGGAGGGAAGCAACAGTCATCATACAGGAGGGAAGCAACAGTCATCATACAGGAGGGTAGCAACAGTCATCATACAGGAGGGTAGCAACAGTCATCATACAGGAGGGTAGCAACAGTCATCATACAGGAGGGTAGCAACAGTCATAATACAGGAGGGTAGCAAAGGCATAATACAGGAGGGAAGCAACCGTCATCATACAGGAGGGAAGCAACCGTCATCATACAGGAGGGAAGCAACCGTCATCATACAGGAGGGAAGCAACAGTCATCATACAGGAGGGTAGCAACAGTCATCATACAGGAGGGTAGCAACAGTCATCATACAGGAGGGTAGCAACAGTCATCATACAGGAGGGTAGCAACAGTCATCATACAGGAGGGTAGCAACAGTCATCATACAGGAGGGTAGCAACAGTCATCATACAGGAGGGTAGCAACAGTCATCATACAGGAGGGTAGCAACAGTCATCATACAGGAGGGTAGCAACAGTCATCATACAGGAGGGAAGCAAGTCATCATATAGAAGGGTAGCAACAGTCACCATACAGGAGGGTAGCAACAGTCACCATACAGGAGGGTAGCAACAGTCACCATACAGGAGGGTAGCAACAGTCACCATACAGGAGGGTAGCAACAGTCACCATACAGGAGGGTAGCAACAGTCACCATACAGGAGGGTAGCAACAGTCATCATACAGGAGGGTAGCAAGTCATCATACAGGAGGGTAGCAAGTCATCATACAGGAGGGTAGCAACAGTCATCATACAGGAGGGTAGCAACAGTCATCATACAGGAGGGAAGCAACAGTCATCATACAGGAGGGTAGCAACAGTCATACAGGAGGGAAGCAACAGTCATCATACAGGAGGGTAGCAACAGTCATCATACAGGAGGGTAGCAACAGTCATCATACAGAAGGGTAGCAACAGTTATCATACAGGAGGGAAGCAACAGTCATCATACAGGAGGGTAGCAACAGCCATCATACAGGAGGGTAGCAACAGTTATCATACAGGAGGGTAGCAACAGTCATCATACAGGAGGGTAGCAACAGTTATCATACAGGAGGGAAGCAACAGTCATCATACAGGAGGGTAGCAACAGTTATACAGGATGGGAGCAACAGTCATCATACAGGAGGGTAGCAACAGTCATCATACAGGAGGATAGCAACAGTTATCATACAGGAGGGTAGCAACAGTCATCATACAGGAGGGAAGCAACAGTCATCATACAGGAGGGAAGCAACAGTCATCATACAGGAGGGTAGCAACAGTCATCATACAGGAGGGTAGCAACAGTCATCATACAGGAGGGTAGCAACAGTCATCATACAGGAGGGTAGCAACAGTCATAATACAGGAGGGTAGCAAAGGCATAATACAGGAGGGAAGCAACCGTCATCATACAGGAGGGAAGCAACCGTCATCATACAGGAGGGAAGCAACCGTCATCATACAGGAGGGAAGCAACAGTCATCATACAGGAGGGTAGCAACAGTCATCATACAGGAGGGTAGCAACAGTCATCATACAGGAGGGTAGCAACAGTCATCATACAGGAGGGTAGCAACAGTCATCATACAGGAGGGTAGCAACAGTCATCATACAGGAGGGTAGCAACAGTCATCATACAGGAGGGTAGCAACAGTCATCATACAGTAGGGAAGCAAGTCATCATACAGGAGGGTAGCATCAGTCACCATACAGGAGGGTAGCAACAGTCACCATACAGGAGGGTAGCAACAGTCACCATACAGGAGGGTAGCAACAGTCACCATACAGGAGGGTAGCAACAGTCACCATACAGGAGGGTAGCAACAGTCATACAGGAGGGTAGCAAGTCATCATACAGGAGGGTAGCAAGTCATCATACAGGAGGGTAGCAACAGTCATCATACAGGAGGGTAGCAACAGTCATCATACAGGAGGGAAGCAACAGTCATCATACAGGAGGGTAGCAACAGTCATACAGGAGGGAAGCAACAGTCATCATACAGGAGGGTAGCAACAGTCATCATACAGGAGGGTAGCAACAGTCATCATACAGGAGGGTAGCAACAGTCATCATACAGGAGGGTAGCAACAGTCATCATACAGGAGGGTAGCAACAGTCATCATACAGGAGGGTAGCAACAGTCATCATACAGGAGGGTAGCAACAGTCATCATACAGGAGGGTAGCAACAGTCATCATACAGGAGGGTAGCAACAGTCATCATACAGGAGGGTAGGAACAGTCATACAGGAGGGAAGCAAGTCATCATACAGGAGGGTAGCAACAGTCATACAGGAGGGAAGCAACAGTCATCATACAGGAGGGTAGCAACAGTCATCATACAGGAGGGTAGCAACAGTCATCATACAGGAGGGTAGCAACAGTCATCATACAGGAGGGTAGCAACAGTCATCATACAGGAGGGTAGCAACAGTCACCATACAGGAGGGTAGCAACAGTCACCATACAGGAGGGTAGCAACAGTCACCATACAGGAGGGTAGCAACAGTCACCATACAGGAGGGTAGCAACAGTCACCATACAGGAGGGTAGCAACAGTCACCATACAGGAGGGTAGCAACAGTCACCATACAGGAGGGTAGCAACAGTCACCATACAGGAGGGTAGCAAGTCACCATACAGGAGGGTAGCAACAGTCACCATACAGGAGGGTAGCAACAGTCACCATACAGGAGGGTAGCAACAGTCACCATACAGGAGGGTAGCAACAGTCATCATACAGGAGGGTAGCAACAGTCATCATACAGGAGGGTAGCAACAGTCATCATACAGGAGGGTAGCAACAGTCATCATACAGGAGGGTAGCAACAGTCATCATACAGGAGGGTAGCAACAGTCATCATACAGGAGGGTAGCAACAGTCATCATACAGGAGGGTAGCAACAGTCATCATACAGGAGGGTAGCAACAGTCATCATACAGGAGGGTAGCAACAGTCATCATACAGGAGGGTAGCAACAGTCATCATACAGGAGGGTAGCAACAGTCACCATACAGGAGGGTAGCAACAGTCACCGTACAGGAGGGTAGCAACAGTCATCATACAGGAGGGTAGCAACAGTCATCATACAGGAGGGTAGCAACAGTCATCATACAGGAGGGTAGCAACAGTCATCATACAGGAGGGTAGCAACAGTCATCATACAGGAGGGTAGCAACAGTCATCATACAGGAGGGTAGCAACAGTCATCATACAGGAGGGTAGCAACAGTCATCATACAGGAGGGTTGCAACAGTCATACAGGAGGGTAGCAACAGTCATCATACAGGAGGGTAGCAACAGTCATCATACAGGAGGGTAGCAACAGTCATCATACAGGAGGGTCGCAACAGTCATCATACAGGAGGGTAGCAACAGTCATCATACAGGAGGGTAGCAACAGTCATCATACAGGAGGGTAGCAACAGTCATCATACAGGAGGGTAGCAACAGTCATCATACAGGAGGGTAGCAACAGTCATCATACAGGAGGGAAGCAACAGTCATCATACAGGAGGGAAGCAACAGTCATCATACAGGAGGGAAGCAACAGTCATCATACAGGAGGGAAGCATGTCATCATACAGGAGAGAAACAACAGTCATCATGAAAGGTAAATAAAGGTTTACTGAAGTGTTAATGAATATTAACGTCATGATAACTTCTGGGTAACTTGAGAGTAGAGGTAGACGTTAATAAGGGTTATCACGTGACTTTGGTTATCGTCATATGATGACTCATTGTAACATCTTGAAGTTTGCGTCACGCTTAAATAATTGCGTACTTGATGCAAAATTTATTGTGCGTAACAGAACACTCGACTCCTCCCCTTCAGTGGAAGTGGCAGGATCATTAGTCGGGGTTTCAAGTCTATCGACTACACAAGGGTCACGAAAATACTTTAATGACTAAGACCTTACCTAACTTAACCTAACCCAATTATGGACAGAAACTGACAGGAACGGACAGGAACTAACAGGAACTGACTGGAGGGCGACCGGGGAGCGACTGGGAGTAACTGTGATAGGTGCCAGGGAACTGTGCTAACTGGCACCACGACACTCAGAAGTGACTGGTCGCTGCGCCATTAGACAGGGAAATAAATTTTTCCTGCCTGGCGACTTACCTGCAGAGCTGAGGCTCTCGGCTTGGCATGGGTCCACTTGTTGGTGTGCCTGGCACTCTCTTACGGTACCAGCATTTGCGTGGGTGTGGGTGCTTAGGACGGAGTGTTGGGGCTCTTGCGTGGAGTGTGGAGTGTCGTGGGTGGCGTGTGATGAGTCTTGGGTGGAGTGTGGCAGGTCACTGTTGCTGTGATGGTTGACAGTCGCTGTAATAGATGGAAATTGATCAATAGTTTCAATGTCGATAATCATGTGATCATCGTCAGTGTTGTCGTGGTCTTCAAGGGACGACAAGTGCTCAGACTTGACGTCATCGTCACTCAACACGTCGTTGCAGACACTGCTATCACTCGGCATCTCGTAACTTTCCCGAGTGTGAAGCGTGCAGTCACTCCTGGCCACCACACAACACAGTGTTTCCAGGCTGTGCTGGTACTCAGAGAACTCTACTCCATCCTCCTCACACCCTCCACCTCCTCTTCCTCCTCCTCCTGCTGCTACAGGAGGAAGATCTAGGGCAGCGTGGTGATGGATGGCTTCCTTGTGGACTGTGGTCAACATTGTCTCGCCACGCTGGGGCAGCAGGTGGCGCTGCAGTCTTGGTGACTGAGGGAAAGGGCTACCCATACCCAGGCAGGGCAAGGAGTAAACATTACACGCTAGGTGCCCCAGCTGATGCTTCTGCCTCATGCCCTCCAGAAAACCCGTTTCGAGTCCCTCTGGCGAGCAAGGTCCTGCAGGACATTGGCGAGGACAAGGCTGTTGGAGGCGGCACTGGAGCACCTGAGGGAGGGAGTAGAGGTGCTGCTGCTGCCGTTGCTGCTGGAGGCAGTGTAGCTCCTGCTGGTGGTGCAGCAGGTGGTACTGCTGATGAATGAGGGGCAGTGGTCTCAGGTGATCCATGCTTGGGCAAGGATGCTAGCGAACTGACAGGTGAGTGAGAAACTCCGGCAGCGAGGGCGGGCGGGTGGGTGGTCGGCACACCACCCGTCAAGGATGTGGTGGGTCTGGGCGGGGCCTCTCAGGTCACACACCAGCGGTCACCACTCCACCAGATACCACTACAGCTTCAGTGTGGGCGTGCTTTACACTTACAATGGGCGTGTTATGCAATTATGGTGGGCGTGGTGAGCATGTATGGTGGATATGGTGTGCAGGTATGGTGTGTGTGTGTGTGTGTGGTGAAAATGTATGGCGGGCGTGGTGTGCAGGAATGGTGGGCCTGATATGCAGGCATGGTGGCGGTGGGTGTGATAGGTACGGTGGGCGTGGTATGTAGGTATGGTGGGTATGGTAGTAGGTATAGGGGGCGTGATAGGCAGGCATGGTGGGTGTGGTGTGTAGGTATGGTGGGCGTGGTGTGCAGGTATGGTGAGTGTGGTGTGCAGGTATGGTGGGTGTGTTGTGCAGGTATGGTGGGTGCGATAGTGGGGAATGTGGAAGTGGTGTGCAGGTATGGTGGGCGTGGTATACAGGTGTGGTGGGCGTGGTATGTTTATATGGTGAGCGTGGGGTGCAGATATGGTGGGCATGGGGTGCAATTATAATGGGCGTGGGATGCAGGTATGGTGGGCGTGGGATGCAGGTATGGTGGGCGTGGGATGCAGGTATGGTGGGCGTGGGGTGCAAGTATTGTGGGCGTGGGGTGCAAGTATGGTGAGCGTGGGGGTGCAGGTATGGTGGACGTGGGGTGAAGGCATGGTGGATGTGGGCTGCAGATATGGTGGGCGTTGGGTGCAAATATGGTGGGCGTGTGGTGCAGGTATAGTGGGCGTGGGGTGCAAGTATGGTGGGCGTGGGGTGCAGGTATGGTGGGCGTCGGGTCAAGGTATGGTGGGGGTGAGGTATAAGTATGATGGGCGTGGGGGTGCAGGTATGGTGGGCGTGGGGTGCAGGTATGATGGGTATGGGTTGCAGATGGTGGGCGTGGGATACAAGTATGGTGGGCGTGGGGTGTAGGTATGGTGGGTGTGAGGTGCAGGTATGGTGGGTGTGGGGTGCAGGTATGATGGGCGTGGGGTGCAGGTATGGTGGGTGTGGGTTGCAGATATGGTGGGCGTGGGGTGTAAATATGGTGGGCGTGGGGTGCAGGTATGGTGGGCGTAGGGTCAGGTATGGTGGGTGTGGGTTGCAGATATGGTGGGTGTGGGGTGAAATATGGTGGGCGTTGGGTGCAGGTATGGTGGGCATGAGTTGCAGGTATGGTGGGCGTGGGGTGCAAGTATAGTGGGCGTGGGGTGCAGGTACGGTGGGCGTGGGGTGCAGGTACGGTGGGCGTGGGATGCAAGTATGGTGGGCGTGGGATGCAAGTATGGTGGGCGTGGGGGTGCAGGAATTTCGCTATTCTTTCAGTGGTTGTTTTGCATATATAAATATAATATAAATACCTGAAGGGAGTGCCGAGGGTCAGCGCCCCCGAGGCCTGGTCCATGAGCAGGCCTCACTGTTTATTAGGCCCTGATCAATCAATCCGTTACTGCTGATCACACGGAATCCGACGTACGAACCACAGGCCGGCTGATCAGGAGCTGACTTTAGGTATCCGTCCAGTTCCTTCTTGAATTCAGCTATAGGTCTATTGGTAATATCCCTTATGTATGCTAGGAGGCTGTTCAACAGCCTTAGGCCCCAGACACTTATTGTGTTCTCTCTCATTGAACTCGCAGTACCCTTGTTTTTCACGGGTATGTTGCACCATCTGCCGATATTTTTACTTTAATATGGAATGATTGCTATATGCAGATTTGGGACCAGTGTCTCTAGGATTTCAGGGTGTAAATTATGACGTATCTTTCTCGCCTCTTCTCTGAGGAGTACAGGTCTATGGCCTTCAAATGTTCCCAGTAGTCGAGGTGCTTGACTGAGGTAATACTTGTAATGAGGGTCCTTAGTACATTCTCTAGATCTGCAATGACACCGCTTGCCTTAAAAGGGGGCTGTTAGGGTAGAGCAGTATTCCGGTCTAGATAGAACAAGTGACTTGAAGAGAATCATCACTGGCATGGCATCTCTTGTTTTGAAGGTTCTCATTACTCATCATTTTCCTCGCAGTTGTGATGACACTGAATGTGAGATCCTCTGATATTAAGACTTCGAAGTTCTTCACACTGCCTTTTCGCTCTATTGTGTGGTTAGTATTTGTCTTATATTCATATCCAACTTTTAATTCATTAAGTTTTTCATAACGGAGTAACTGGAATTGTTTGCTGCGGCCCATTGAAAGACTCAATTTATATCCGCTTAAAGATTTAGTGTCCTCAATGGATGACACTCTCATGGAAATACTAGTATCGTCTGCAAAAGAAAAGACGATGCTATGGTTTATATCTGTCTGTCTGATAAGATGAGGAACCTGGTGGGGGCTAGTGCTGTACCTTGTGGAACAGAGTAGGGGCTAGTGCTGTACCTTGTGGAACAGAGTGGGGGCTAGTGCTGTACCTTGTGGAACAGAGTAGGGGCTAGTGCTGTACCTTGTGGAACAGAGTGGGGGCTAGTGCTGTACCTTGTGGAACAGAGTTTTTTCACTCTGGTAGCTTTGACTTGACTCTGTCTACTAATACTTTTTGTCTTCACTTGCGTAGGAAGTTGAAGATCCATCTGCCCAGTTTCTAGTTTTTCCAACAGCACGCATGATCGCAACTGTCAGAAGCTTTAGCAAAGCTTGTATATACATCAGCATTCTGTGAGTGGGGGGGGGTCCAGGGCAGCAGATACCTTATAGGAGGGGGTGGTAGGGAGGGGTGAGTGGGGTGAGACAGCAACAGTCTCACAGGAGGGGGTGGTAGGGAGAAGTGGGACAACAGCAGTAGTTCACAATACACTGGACAATACACAAAACAAAGCCTAGAGGTTCCAATAATTTATCAACTTCCTTCGCCAGTAATTAAGAACGACCACAACCTGAAAGTGTCACCTTTTTGCCCCCCACCGCCCTATCCTCACCTTCCCCTCCCCCTCCTCACCTGTCCCTCCCCCTCCTCACCTTCCCCTCCCCCTCCTCACCTGTCCCTGCCTCACCTGGCACCAGGAAATATTATCACAACCAAACAATCAAAGATTAACGTCACATCGCTCAACAATGGTACCTTTCTGGCCTGTTTAAACGATTGAAAATATCAAATTGTCTGTCCGCTTGTCTCGTAAAATGCCATTAACACCCACCCCCCTCACACACACACACACACACACACACACACACACACACACACACACACACACACACACACACACACACACACACACACACACACACACACACACACACACACACACAGGTTGTGGTTTAACGTTGTCCTGGGACTGGACAATATCGAGGGCGACATTTGTGTGTCTGGCTCCCTCTTTGCCGGATGTTGTATTAATAGCCAACACGCTCACCTCAAACGTGCGGTCAACAACCACAAAATAAAACCCAAAACCTCGGTTCATTCAAAGAAACAAAAAAACAAAAAAAAAAAACAAAAGTGCCTCACTACTTCAAAAAACTCAGGAATGTCATTGGTTGGACAGCTAAGTGAATGGGCAAGAAGGGTCTATAAGCCAAGCGGTACTTAAGGTCACTCTACATGTGGATTTATCAGGAAATACCTGTCTTATGGATCACCCTGTGATGACTGTGGTTTGTGTTGCAGTAAGGTACAGTTGTGTGTGGTGAGGCATTACTCTCATAACACGTTAACCCCCCTCCCTGTGCCCCCCACGACCTACCTCCCTGTGCCCCCCACGACCTACTTCCCTGCGCCCCCACGACCTACTTCCCTGCGCCCCCCACGACCTACTTCCCTGCGCCCCCACGACCTACTTCCCTGCGCCTCCCACGGCCCTCTGCTCCTCACGACCCTCCTCTTCCCCCATGACCCTCCTCTGTTACCCATGGCCCTCTGCTAGCAACGACCACTTCTGCTGAACACGACCCCGTCTGCTTCCCGCGACCCTCTGCCCCCCACGGCCCTCTGCTCCTCACGATCTTCCTCTGCTCCAACAACCCTCCTCTGACCCCCACGGTCCTCTGCTAGCCACGACCCCCTCCTCCGCTCCCCACGACCCTTTGCTCCCCACGACCCTCTGCTCCCATGACCCATTCTTCTCCACACGGCCCACTGTCCTCACGACCCCTCTTCTGCTTCCACGATCCAGTCATCTGCTCCCCACGATCCTCCTTTACTCCCCACGGCCCTCCTCTGCTCCCCACGATCCTCTGCTCCACACGGCTGTCTGCTCCCAATGACCCTCCTCTGCTCCCTACGGCTCTCTGCTCTCCACGACCCTCCTCTGCTCCCCACGACCCTCTGCTCCCCACTATCCTCTGCTCTAAACGACCCTCCTTTACTCCACACAACCCTTCTCTGCCCCCTACGACCCTCTGTTCCCTACGACCCTCCTTTACTCCCCACGACCTTCCTCTGCCCCCTACGACCCTCTGCTCCCCACGTGTAATAAAACCACTGACACTCTTAAGACCTCTATCCTCACCCTGCCGATCCTTCCTGCTCTGCCCCTGTCACCCCTGCAAGCCCGTCCCTGTATAGCGTAGGGAAGTGTGCGTGTGTGGTCAGGGGAGGCAAGGTGGCGGTAACCGCATGCGGGACCTGTTCAACGTGTGTGCTTGTCATATTGTCTCGTGCGGTCACTGCGGCCAGCGCGGCCCAGCTTCCGCACAGGCCGCAGGAGGATGGAACAAGGGTGAGAGGACAGCTGCGGAAGAGATGTTGAGGTGTCTGTGGGGGTCGCCAGCACAACACAGATCCGCTGACAGTCAGGTCATAACTCCACCATCAGATTTAGAACTGTGTACATCCATGGCTGCTCTCAACCACGGTGCTTCATACACAATGAGCAATGAACGAAATAATGTATGAAGCAGTGTATAAACAATGTATAAAACAGTCATTTGCGAAATATCAGGTAAAGAAGAAGTTTTTCCCCAAAACTACGCTGGTAGTGTTGTCTGGTGAGCATGGGAGTACATGGGACTACATGGGACTACATGGGACTACATGGGACTACATGAAAAAGACAGATATTAGAGGACTTGGAAGCCGGCACCCAGATAATCTGCCGAGGAGGAGGGAGAGACACGTGATAAAATGTACGTGGAAAGTAACTGAAAACCAAGTCCCAACTCTGCACACAGCATTAGCAACATGCTAGAGTGACCAGATATTGGAGGAAATGGAAAATGAGGAGCCAAGAGCTGTGGCTCTCCCACATAAACTTTCTTACCTCATCCACATGGTATGACAGACTCCAGGTTGACTCTCAACTAGATTTTATCAACATTTGTGATCCCAGACTATTCAGCATCTTACCAGACGATATCAGAAGTACCCTCTTCAAGGTCTCCAGACAAGGTGCGTGCAAGATTGTCTCCCCCACATCCACTTCCAGACAAGGTGGATGCAAGATGGCTCCCCCACATCCATCTCTAGAGAAGGTGGGTGCAAGAGTGCCTTCCCCACATCCACCTCCTAATAAGGTAGGTGTGGGGGGGCGAGTCTCCCAGACCTGTCTCCTGGAGGCTACCTGAAGGGTGTTCCGAGGGTTAACGCCCCCGCGGCCAGGTCCAAGACCAGGCTTCTTAGCGGATCAGGGTCTGATCAACCAGGCTGTTACTTCTGGCCGCACGCAATCCAACGTAAGAACCACAGCCCGACTGGTCTGGAACTGACTTTAGGGACCTATACAGTTTCCTCTTGAAGGCAGCTAGAGGTCTATTAGTAATCCCCCTTATGTATGACGGGAGGTTGTTGAACATTCTTGAGCCCTTTACACTTACTGTGGTGTCTCTAACTGTATTTATAGTACCTATGTTTTTTTCATTGAGGGTATATTTCACCGTCTTTTGATTTCGTAGGGAGCAATTTCTGTGTGTTTATTTGGGATTAGCTCCTCTAGGATTTTCCAGGTGTAAATTATGATGTATCTCTCTCGCCTGCGTTCCAAGGAGTACAGATTTTGGGACTTCAAATGTTCCCAGTAACTGAGATGCTTGACTGAACTTTTACTAGCATTCTCCAGATCTTCAATTTCGCCAGCCTTACAAGTGGCTGTTAGTGTACATCAGTATTCCAACCTAGAGAGAACAAGTGACTTAAAGAGGATCATCATCGGCTGGGCATCCCTTGTTTTGAAGGTTCTCATTATCCATCCCATTATTTCCTCTGTTGTGATCCTTGAAGGTAAGATCCTCTGACACTATTACTCCGAAGTCCTTCATGTTAGTCTTTCGCTTTCTTGAGTGATTAGAATTAGTTTTATACTTCCTTCTGGCTTCAATTTTCTCAAGTTTTCCCTAACGGAAAACAGGAGAAACTAAAGTAAGACAAATTTTCATTAACATTTTTACATAACTTACTAAGCGAGAACGATACATGACCGGGCAGTGTAGCAGTAGTAGTAGTAGTAATAATAATTAATAATAGTAAGATAGAGCGGTGGTAAATCATGACCAGGGAAGAGAGTACACAATACACAGCAAGACTGAAACAACAGTTGGCTCTGCATAGAGCTTTAATAAATCATGATTAACCAAGTTCTTCACAGAGCGACATATCGAGTTTCACTAAGTCATGACCTGATAAAGCTCTACGCAGAGCCAAACATTGTTGTCCCAACAGAAGCTTGTATCCCGAGTGTGTGTCTTACTTGTGGCTGTCAGTGTAAGAGGTGTATATGTGAAGATGTACTGACCGAGGCTGAGGTGAGTGCTGTTATCAGTGTGCTCCGGCGTCCGACCCTCACACGCGATCCCTGTAGACGCAACCAAACAATTATTACGTGTACACATAAGTGTTATACTTAGTTTAATATGTGTGTAAATTACCTAGGAATACTCACACTTGAAAGTTATCACACATGGATATTGTTACATGTGAAAATTATATTACAGATGGAAATTATCACACAGGGAAATAATCATATGAACACGGGAAATTATTTTTGTAATTTCATTCCGATTCACGAAACATGATATTTGTGTGTGTGTGTGTGTGTGTGTGTGTGTGTGTGTGTGTGTGTGTGTGTGTGTACTCGCCTATATGTGTTGAAGGGGGTCGATTCACAGCACCTGGTTGTGTGTATGTACTCACCTAATTGTTGTGGTTGCAGGGGTCGAGTCACAGCTCCTGGCCCCGCCTCTTCGCTGGCCGCTACTAGGTCACTCTTCCCGCTCCATGTGCCTTAGCATACCTCTTCTTAAAGCTATGTATGGATCCTGCCTCTACTACATCATTTCCCAGACTATTCCACTTCCCGACAACTCTCTGACTGAAGAAATACTTCCTAACATCCCTGTGATTCATCAGAGTCTTCAACTTCCAACTGTGACCCCTTGTTGCTGTGTCCCATCTCTGGAACATCCTGTCTGTCCATCTTATCGCTTTCTCTCAGTATTTTGTATGTAGTTACCATATCCCCCCCCCCCACGTCTCCTGTCTTCCAGTTTTGTCAGGTCGATTTTTCTTAACCTCTCCTCGTAGGACATACCCCTTAGCTCCGGGAACAGTCTAGTTGCACACCTTTGCACTTTCTCTAGTTTCCTTACGTGCTTGGCTAGGTGTGGGTTCCAAACTCGTGCTGCATATTAAAAAAAAAGGGCCTAACGTACACAGTGAACAGGGTCCTTAAAGATTCCTTATTTAGATGTCGAAATGCTGTTCTTAGGTTTGCCAGGCGCCCATATGCTGCAGCAGTTATTTGGTTGATGTGCACCTCAGGAGATGTGCCCAGTGTTATACTCACACCAAGATCCTTTTCCTTGAGTGAGGTTTGTAGTCTCTGGCCCCCTAGACTGTAGTCCATCTGTGGTCTTCTTTGCCCTTCCCCAATCTTCATGACTTTGCACTTAGTGGGGTTGAACTCCAGGAGCCAGTTGCTGGACCAGGCCTGTAGCCTGTCCAGATCCCTTTGTAGTTCTGTCTGGTCCCCGTCCGATTGAATTTTTCTCATCAACTTCATTATTTATTTTTTTATTATCACACTGGCCGATTCCCACCAAGGCAGGGTGGCCCGAAAAAGAAAAACTTTCACCATCATTCACTCCATCACTGTCTTGCCAGAAGGGTGCTTTACACTACAGTTTTTAAACTGCAACATTAACACCCCTCCTTCAGAGTGCAGGCACTGTACTTCCCATCTCCAGGACTCAAGTCCGGCCTGCCGGTTTCCCTGAATCCCTTCATAAATGTTACTTTGCTCACACTCCAACAGCACGTCAGGTATTAAAAACCATTTGTCTCCATTCACTCCTATCAAACACGCTCACGCATGCCTGCTGGAAGTCCAAGCCCCTCGCACACAAAACCTCCTTTACCCCCTCCCTCCAACCCTTCCTAGGCCGACCCCTACCCCGCCTTCCTTCCACTACAGACTGATACACTCTTGAAGTCATTCTGTTTCGCTCCATTCTCTCTACATGTCCGAACCACCTCAACAACCCTTCCTCAGCCCTCTGGACAACAGTTTTGGTAATCCCGCACCTCCTCCTAACTTCCAAACTACGAATTCTCTGCATTATATTCACACCACACATTGCCCTCAGACATGACATCTCCACTGCCTCCAGCCTTCTCCTCGCTGCAACATTCATCACCCATGCTTCACACCCATATAAGAGCGTTGGTAAAACTATACTCTCATACATTCCCCTCTTTGCCTCCAAGGACAAAGTTCTTTGTCTCCACAGACTCCTAAGTGCACCACTCACTCTTTTTCCCTCATCAATTCTATGATTCACCTCATCTTTCATAGACCCATCCGCTGACACGTCCACTCCCAAATATCTGAATACGTTCACCTCCTCCATACTCTCTCCCTCCAATCTGATATTCAATCTTTCATCACCTAATCTTTTTGTTATCCTCATAACCTTACTCTTTCCTGTATTCACCTTTAATTTTCTTCTTTTGCACACCCTACCAAATTCATCCACCAATCTCTGCAGCTTCTCTTCAGAATCTCCCAAGAGCACAGTGTCATCAGCAAAGAGCAGCTGTGACAACTCCCACTTTGTGTGTGATTCTTTATCTTTTAACTCCACGCCTCTTGCCAAGACCCTCGCATTTACTTCTCTTACAGCCCCATCTATAAATATATTAAACAACCACGGTGACATCACACATCCTTGTCTAAGGCCTACTT
This sequence comes from Cherax quadricarinatus, assembly GCF_038502225.1. Lineage (NCBI taxonomy): Eukaryota > Metazoa > Arthropoda > Malacostraca > Decapoda > Parastacidae > Cherax > Cherax quadricarinatus. The sequence continues at coordinate 55,306,367 of NC_091292.1, forward strand.
TTACTGGGAAAAAATTTCCCTCTTTCCTACATACTCTAACTTGAGCCTCACTATCCTCGTAAAAACTCTTCACTGCTTTCAGTAACCTACCTCCTACACCATACACTTGCAACATCTGCCACATTGCCCCCCTATCCACCCTGTCATACGCCTTTTCCAAATCCATAAATGCCACAAAGACCTCTTTAGCCTTATCTAAATACTGTTCACTTATATGTTTCACTGTAAACACCTGGTCCACACACCCCCTACCTTTCCTAAAGCCTCCTTGTTCATCTGCTATCCTATTCTCCGTCTTACTCTTAATTCTTTCAATTATAACTCTACCATACACTTTACCAGGTACACTCAACAGACTTATCCCCCTATAATTTTTGCACTCTCTTTTATCCCCTTTGCCTTTATACAAAGGAACTATGCATGCTCTGCCAATCCCTAGGTACCTTACCCTCTTCCATACATTTATTAAATAATTGCACCAACCACTCCAAAACTATATCCCCACCTGCTTTTAACATTTCTATCTTTATCCCATCAATCCCGGCTGCCTTACCCCCTTTCATTTTACCTACTGCCTCACGAACTTCCCCCACACTCACAACTGGCTCTTCCTCACTCCTACAAGATGCTATTCCTCCTTGCCCTATACACGAAATCACAGCTTCCCTATCTTCATCAACATTTAACAATTCCTCAAAATATTCCCTCCATCTTCCCAATACCTCTACCTCTCCATTTAATAACTCTCCTCTCCTATTTTTAACTGACAAATCCATTTGTTCTCTAGGCTTTCTTAACTTGTTAATCTATCTCCAAAACTTTTTCTTATTTTCAACAAAATTTGTTGATAACATCTCACCCACTCTCTCATTTGCTCTCTTTTTACATTGCTTCACCACTCTCTTAACCTCTCTCTTTTTCTCCATATCATCTGCAAACAGCGACACTTCAGAGTCTATTCCTTCCGTCATGATCACAAATACCAGAAACAGCACCGGTCCTAGGACCGACCCCTATGGAACCCTGCTCGTCACAGGCGTCCACTCTGACGCCTCGCCACGTACCATGACCCGCTGTTGCCGTCCTGACAGACATTCCCTGATCCATTGCAGTGCCTTCCCTGTTATCCCTGCCTGGTCCTCCAGCTTTTGCACTAATCTCTCGTGTGGAACTGTGTGAAACGCCTTCTTACAGTCAAAGAAAATGCAGCCTACCCACCCCTCTCTTGTCTTACTGCTGTCACCCTGTCATAGAACTCCAGTTGGTTTGTGACACAGGATTTCCCGTCCCTGAAACAGTGCTGGCTGTCGTTGATGAGCTCATTCCTTTCTAGGTGCTCCACCACTCTTCTCTTGATGATCTTCTCCATGACTTTGCATTCCATACATGTCAGTGACACTGGTCTGTAGTTTAGTGCTTCGTGTCTGTCTCCTTTTTTTAAAAATTGGGACTACATTTGCTGTCTTCCATACCTCATGCATTCACCCTGTTTCTATAGATGTGTTGAAAATTGTTGTTAGTGGTACACATAGCGCCTCTTCTCCCTCTCTCAGGACCCAGGGAGAGATGTTATCCGGCCTCATCGCCTTTGAGGTATCTTACTCGCTTAGCAGCCACTTCAGTTCTTCCTCAGTTGTATGTATTGTGGTCAACACTTGGTGGTGTACCCCACCTCTCCGTCTTTCTGGAGTCTCTTCTGTCTCCTCTGTGAACACTTTGAATCTCATGTTGAGTTTCTCCTGTACAACAGCCTCGGGTCAGATTTAACTTTCGCTACTATGTCATTTTCGTATTGCCGTTGGGCCTCCTTTCTTACCTGTGCATATTCATTTCTGGCTCTATGACTTCTTTCCTTATTCTCCTGGGTCATTTGCCTTCTATACTTCTTCCATTCTCTAGAACACTTGGTTTTGGCCTCTCTACGCCTTTGGGTGAACCAAGGGCTCATCCTGGCCTTCTCGTTATTTCTGTTACTCTTGGGTACAAACCTCTCCTCAGCTTCCTTGCATATTGTTGTCACATATTCCATCATCTCGTTTACTGACTTCGCTGTTAGTTCACTGTCCTACTGAACCCCGTTCAGGAAATTCTTCATTCCCGCGTAGTCCCCTCTCTTGTAGTGTGTGTGTGTGTATTCACCTGTATGTGGCTGAAGGGGTCGATTTACAGCTCCTGGCTGTGTGTGTGTGTGTGTGTGTGTGTGTGTGTGTGTGTGTGTGTGTGTGTGTGTGTGAGATAGAAGACTTGTACACATGAACAATAACACAATAATAAGCAATTAACAATCTGCAATTCGTTCCCCAAATCTCTATAGTAGGAGAGAAAGAGAGAGAGCTTGGGGGAGAAAGTGAGAGAGAGAGAAGGAAAGTGTAGACTGTGATAGTATGTAGATACAGCAGTGGCAGCAGACATTATCATCCATCATAACTATCATGACTCACTCTTCTCTTGCTTTATTTCCTTTCCTCCCTTCCTCTCTCCTTTCCTCCCTTCCTCTTCCCCTTCTTACCTAATAGATCAGAATAATTATTCTCTCTCTCACCTTCTCACGGTCTCGCTTTCTTCGTCTCTCATTTTTTCTTTGATTTATTTCACTTTCTCCTCTGCCGATCTCTTGTCTCTTACCCACTTATTCTTCTAAGCATATCTTTCTTTTTCCCCCTATCCACTTTCCCTCCTCTCTCCTAGTTACTCCCCTCTCCTTTCCATCAACAATTTTTCTCCAATTTTCTCTATGTATCTTGTACATTATCATGTCTTCCCTGTTTCCTTTTTCCTCCGAGGTTATCATTGTCATTTATTACATCTTTTCATCTGCAAGTCCTCTCAGCTATGGCATCAGTTTTGTTACGAATCTTTGAACTTTTCTGTTTTTTACATGTTTGATTTGGCATTAGGGATAAAAAGAACCATAGAATTTAGGATAATTATACATTCTCGTAACTGTTATTTTTTAAAGGAATAGAAAAGGGATGTGACGTTAGGCAGCAGCCTGTCCGCTTGGAATGTATTGGGTAGTGTGTCCCTGGGGTTATTTGTGGAGAAAATGAGAGATAAGGGTCAGCCACTCAACTGACTGGAGGTGGGTTGACTTATGAGACCCTTTTCGGACGGTGAAGCCGCTTCTAAAACCAGTGCACAAGGTCTTGGAGGAGACTGATAAGAGAGCTGTAGTGGATCATTTTACTATAAGTGTACTTTACCAGTATATTAAGCATTACCACCAGTTGTTACAGGTAATAGATCACTGTGCACTCTCATATAGTGTTTTTCCTCTCCACAGAATATTGTATCCCCCGTGAATATAAAGTGATGATTCGTCCTGTCTAACATAGAGTAGCTCTGAGCTCTATGACCCATATGACTTTGGTACTTGTTATTTAATATAAAATAATTATAATCCTAATGATAACATAATTATGGAGTAGCCTTGTAGTGTGTATTAGTTTCAATATATCATGGAATTACCCAATTAACTGCAATCAAGTCTCTGTCCCAGACTTCCGCTTGGCTGATTTCATGGGACTGAGAAACTATCTGGGTGGGCTAAATTGGAATGACCTGACTATAGGTCAGGCAGGTGGTGTGGTTGCTAATATGACATTTTCCAGTGCATAGTTTTAGCTACCCAGACGACTTATGTTCCAAGCAGGGAAATTAGATCAACCAAAAATGATCCTAAATGGATAAACAATAGTAAGTAATTAAGTTTATTAAGGTATACATAAATACAGTTACATAGATTATCATACATAGCAGCATATGTGTAGAGAACCTAGAATAACCCAAAAAAGTCAAAGTGATTTATTTCCATTGGTCTCATTGGTTAAAAGAGAGGCATATATAGCGTATCAAAAGAGGGGATGGCCAATTAAGAAATCAACATATTCACTTAGATAAAAAAGGGGAATAAGAAAAGCTAAGAGAGATTATGAGGCCAAAGTGGCAAGGGATTCGAAGACTAACCCAAAAAGTTTCTTTCAGATATATAGAAGTAAGATTAAGGACAAGACTGGCCCACTCAAAAGTAACTCAGGTCGGACCACTGACAGTGGTAAGGAAATGTGTGAAATTTTTAACTCCTAATTTCTCTGTTTTTACACAGGAAAATAATAGCAAAATTCCAGAAATAATAAATTATGTAAAACAGAACGATAATAAGTTATGCACGATTAGAGTAACTAGTGACATGGTCCTCAGACAAATAGAGAAATTAAAGCCAAACAAATTCCCAGGTCCTGATGAACTGTTTGCAAGGATTTTAAAGGAATGTAAAGATGAGCTTAGCAAACCTTTGGCTAGTCTTTTCAACATATCACTACAAATTGGCATAGTGCCAGACAAGTGGAAAATGGCAACTATAGACCAGTAAGTCATACCTCCATAGTAAGAAAATTTATGGAATCAATAATTGCCGAGGCAATTCGTAGCCATCTTGAAAGGCTACGAATTAATGAATCTCAGCATGGTTTTAAAAAGGGGCGTTCCTGCCTTACGAATTTACTAACTTTTTTCACCAAGGTATGTGAGGAGGTAGATCATGGTAATGAATATGATATTGTGTATATGGACTTTAGTAAGGTTTTCAATAGGGTTCCACATGAGAAGCTATTGAGGAAAATTAAGGCACACGGAATAGGAGAATTTTTTTCCTGGGTAGAGGCGTGGTTGAGAGAGGCAGCAGAGAGTTTGCATCAGTGGGGACAAACCAAAGTGGGGGTGCATCACGAGTGGTGTTCCACAGGGGTCAGTGTTGGGCCCTTTGTTGTTGACAATTTATGAAACGATAGTAATGAAGGAATAAATATCGACTTAAGCAAGTTTGCTGATGACACCAAAATAGGTCGCCTAATTTATTCTAATGGGGACATTAGAGCACTTCAGGAAGATTTGAATAGGCTGATGCAGTGGTCGGAGAAGTGGCAGATGCAGTTTAATATAGACAAAGTTCTAAACATTGGAAAAGAAAATAACCATGCCACATATAAACTAAATAATATGGATCTTGATATTGCTGACTGCAAAAAGGATTTATGAGCTCTGGTTAGCAGTAATCTAAAACCAAGACAACAGTGCAAAAGTGTTCACAATAAAGTGAACAGAATCCTTGGGTTCATATCAAGGAGCATAAAAGAAGTCCTCAGGTTCTTCAACTCTATATATCCTTGGTTAGGCCTCATTTAGATTATGCTGCGCAGTTTTGGTCACCGTATTACAGAATGGACATAAATGCACTGGAAAACGTACAGAGGAGGATGACAAAGTTGATTCCATGTATCAGAAATCTTACCTACGAGAGGACAGACTGAGGGCCTTGAATCTGCACTGCCTAGAAAGGCGTAGAATAAGGGGGATATGACTGAGGTGTGTAAATGGAAAACAGGAATAAAGGAAATGTAAATAGCCTGCCAAAAATATCTAGCCAAGACAGGACTCGCAGCAATGGTTAAAATTTGAAAAATTCAGATTCAGGAAGGATATGATATATAGGAAGGATATAAGATGTGTAGTTTTAGAAATAGGTTGGATAAATACATGAGTGGGTGTGGGTGGGTGTGAGTTGCACCTGACTAGCTTGTGCTAATAGGTCTGATGCCGTGCTCCTTCCTTAAGTGGATGGGACCTGACCTGACTAGGTGGGTCATTGATTTAAGCCAGGAGGTGACTTGGACCTGCCTCGCATGGGCCAGTAGGCCTCGTGCAGTGTTCCTTCTTTCTTATGTTCTTATTGAGTGCAAAAAACTCAATCGGAAATATTAAGAGGAATTTAAGTGTTGCTAAGATCCTACTGGGAGGTGAAAAGGAAGGTTGCATCCCATGGTTTGACAGCGTATGGGCTTCAGACAAGCAATACATAACATGTGCTAGGCCTGACATGTTACATATGATCCCTAACGATTCTCTGTTAAGGTTCATGAAAGGCATTACTCAGCCTATCTGCTAGTTTGTGCATCAGTATCTTGTGTGGCACAGTATTATATACATTCATGCAGTCCAAGAATATGCAGCCCACCCGCCTTTCTATTTCTTGTTTTATGCCCTTGAGCATTCCCCTTCATAAAGTATTACCAACCTCAATTATTAGCATTTGGTCTCAGAGGTATTGTCATGCCTTTATACGAAGATGTGTTGTCGAGCTTCATCAAGCCAGACTTGTCAGACCGGAATAAGCTTCATACAGAACGAAAAGTTGTCAAAAAAACCTTGCTTTGAACGTCTCTTTCTTTTCTTTTTGAAACTCCTCCTGATGAATTACTAAACTGTTGCTTCCACTTTTTCATCCAGTTCATTCCTCTTAATTGCTGTCCTGAGAATGAAGAAATATTTTCTGTCCCTCTAACTTTAGTTTTGTTATCTTCCATCAATTCTATGGACTGAAATATACTCTCTCTCTCTCTCTCTCTCTCTCTCTCTCTCTCTCTCTCTCTCTCTCTCTCTCTCTCTCTCTCTCTGTGGCTGGATGTTTACTCACAGCATGCGTGGCGATTCCCAGTAAATTCGCCCATAGGGGTAAGATCTGAGACTTAATCTGTTGCCTCTAGCTGTTGTTCTGACATTTCAGTCTCTTCCCCGTATGTCGTGTCACATGTATTAAGTATTTTATCCGTTGTAATCATTTCTCCTCTGGTTATTATATTTTCCAAGGTTGTTGAGTTCGCTTTTTGTAGTGTCGTCTCTTAGGTCACTTCCCTTAATTCAGTAGTGTTAAATTGCAGGTCTCTAGACTTTGAACTAAAAACATGCTTGACCAGGTTTGGTTCCTTGCTAGCACTGCTGACTCTATAATGATCTTGCAGTGTTATGCATAGAGTCCCAAAGAATTCTTTGTTGACATCCCTGAAGGTAGAGCTTAAGGCTCGCTAGCATAGCCTATGTTGTTGATGTTATGTGGTTGATGCGCACATCTGGCTACATATATTCTTATTATTTGATTCTTTATGGTTATCTCCCTTATGTGACGGTAGAGCATTTTTTTTTTTTTTTTTTTTTTTTTTTTTTGTGAGTGTGTGTACTCACCTATTTGTGGCTGCAGGGGTTAAGACATAGCTCCTGGCCCTGCCTCTTCACTGATCGCTATTAGGTCCTCTCTCTCCTTGCTACATGAGCATTATCATACCTCGTCTTAAAACTTCGTGTGGTTCCTGCCTCCACTACGTCACTTGCCAGACTATTCCACTTCCTGACAACTCTATGACTAAAGAAATGCTTCCTAACATCTCTTTGACTCATCTGAGTCTTCAGCTTTCTATTGTGGCCCCTTGTTTCTGTGTCCCATCTCTGGAACATCCTGTCTCTGTCCACCTTGTCAATTCCTCGCAGTATTTTGTATGTCGTTATCATGTATGTGTGTGTGTACTCGCCTATTTGTATTCACCAGTATATGGTTGTAAGGACCAAGTCTCCCTTTCTGGCCCCGCCACTCACCAGGTCCCTACTAGGTTCACTCTCTCCTGGCTTCGTGAGTCCTGCCATTTCTGTTCTTAACGCTGTGCATCGATCCTACTTCTGTCACTTCGCTCTCCAGATAGTTCCACTTCCAGACCACTTTGAGGTTTTAAGAAATATTTCCTAACGCCCCCGTTATTCGTCTATGTTTTTAACACCCATTTGTGCCCTCATTTTCCTGTTTTCCGCCCCTCGAACAACCTGCCCTTGACCACTCTTTCAATTTCCCTCAGTATTTTGTATGTCATTATATTACCCATGATTTTTTTGGCCCCTAATGTAATCAGGTTTTCTGTTTTAGTCTCTTCTCGTACCTCATATCCCTTAGCTCTGGGACTAATCTCGTTGCAGTCTTTGCACTCGTTACAGTTTCTTGACATGATTGGGTGCGGGTTCTATATTGGTGTTTCATACTCCAGGATGGGCATGACATATGCCCATCCTAGAGTATGCTAATATTAGATTTGCCAGATGTGAATTAGTTGCTGAGGTTATTCGGTTGAAGTACTCTCTCTCTCTCTCTCTTGCTCTCTCACTCTCTCTCCCTCTTTTTACACAGGGTTTGACAAAGTTAGGTCAAGAATTCCTAACTTTATTGACAAGTTAAGAGCTGTTACCTACATCTCATTTAAGTCATTTTTTATTGTATGAGACATACAAGTAGGGAGCAGGATGAGGTTGGAGCCATCTGTGGGCCAGCAATTTCATTTGATCAGCTGATTTTATTTCGTTGATATCGTTATGCTGTACGAACATGTTTCATACTCGAGTCAGTCTAGGAATAAATGATCTCAGATGTAGCGATGTCTTGGAGAAGGATACAGAGTGATGTTGCTACTTGCTGCCCGTCTTGTGGTATAGAAGTTCGCTTCTCGCTGTCCTCGAAGTGGAGCCATGTGTGGTTCTTTGACAATGTTGGCCTTGTACATAACAGTAAGGCCGCCCACATCCCTTCTGTGTTGAAGCTTCTGCTGAAATGACAGATCTATCCAGGCTGGCTCCAGGCCAGAGATGAGGCGTCTTGCTCTGTTCTCTATTCTGTCAAGAAGTCGCAGATGAGATGGGGAAGGGGTGGGGGCAGGCAGTCCAAGAAAGTGGAGCATACTCAAGGTGTGAGCGTACATGTGCCTCGTACAGAGTCGTACACCCTCTACTGTCAAGCAGATGCGAAATTCATCGAAGTACAACAAGCTTCCTGGCCGCCTCTCTCTCTCTCTCTCTCTCTCTCTCTCTCTCTCTCTCTCTCTCTCTCTCTCTCTCTCTCTCTCTCCCTCCTGTCTCACTTCTGTTACCTTGTCACAAAAGTCTAGCAGATCTGCGAAACAGGCTAAATCATCTGTAAAACCGTGTTTCTTCAAGGTGCTCCACCACTCTTCTACTGATTATTCTCCCCAGATCCTTACATACTGTTCATGTCTGTTGCACTGGTCTTCACTGAATGTTACCTTTGTGTTTCCTTTCTTAAATACTGGGACTATGTCTGCCGTCATCCATACATCTGGCAGTCGCTCTGTACCAGTTGACTTGTCAACTGGTACAGTTGGTTCACACAGTGCTTCTGCTCCCTCTCTGAGAATTATTATTTGCTCCCATTGCGTTTGAGGTATCTAGCTCACTCAGTTTCTTCACCTCTTCTGTTGTGTATTGTGTCCAGCTCTTGTTGGTGCACTCTGACTCTCTGGTAATGCCCTATCCTCCGATGATACTTTTCTTAATTCTTTTTCAGACTTCCTGATTATTTCTTGACTTTTCCCTTTCTTTTTTGGTCTAATTATCTGTCCTTCGCTATTGTCTTTATTCTGATGTTACGTGTATAACAATTTTGGTTCTCTCATTATCTGTTTCAAGCTCTTCTACTCACTTCCCTATGTCGCTCTGTTCTTTTATTTCTATTCTTTTTCATTCTCTAACACTTTTAGTTTTTGTGTCTGGTTGAACCAAGAGTTCACTATGTTCTTGCCATCGGTTCTGTTGCTATTGAGTGAAAATATTTCCTGTTTCCTGGCATCTTCCAGATACGTCATTATTTCACCTAGTGACTTTCATTCTAGTTCCCTTTTCCACTGCATTTCATTCAGGAACCGTCTTATGTTCGTGTTGTCTATCGTTTAGAAAACCGGAACTCAGTACTGGATGGTCGTCGGCTTCTACTTAACTATAACTATGTCAGAATTCACAGGGTGAATACAAGGTCCAGCCTAGCTGGTTCATCCCCCTTTTCTCTCTCTAATCATGTTCCTGACATGTTTGCACAGTTTTCACTCAACACCTCTATCATTTTGGCCTTCCACATTCTTGGTTCACCATGTGTGATGCCAAAGTCTGCCAGTCTTTTTCTTTACGGTTAAAGTCTTCTATGATTTACAGATTTGCGTTGCCCATATACGCTTAGTTACTTATGCTAATTTATACACTTTTTTTTTTAGTGTTGTTGCATTCCCGTCTTGGTCTCGTTGTGTTTACTGGTGAGTTTTACATCACTGCTGTCACCACCTTGGGGGCCAGTCTTGAGTCTGCGTACTGTGTGGTCATTTGACTCCCCTCTGTTTAATCCTTTTAAAATTTTGACAACCTCACTGGTTTCTGATCAGCAGTGCTTCTCCTCCACTCCTCTATTTCCTCTGTCATCAATCACCTGATATCCAGCTGGAAAAATTGCATCTGTACTCGCCTATTTGTGGTTGAAAGGGTCGTTTCATAGCTCCTGGCACCTCCTCTTCACTGACCACTACTAGGTCCTCTCCCTGCTTCATGACCTTTATCAAACTTCGTCTTAAAACTATGTATGGTTCCTGCCTCCACTACGTCACTGTCCAGACTATTCCACTTTCTGACAACTTTGACTGAAGAAATAATTCCTAACATCCCTTTGACCCATCTAAGTCATCACCTTCCATTTATGACCACCTGTTTGTGTGTGCCATCTCTGGAACATCCTGTCAATTCCTCGCAGCATTTTATATGTCATTATCATGTCTCCCCTAACCCTCCTGTCTTCCAGTGTCGTCAGACCGATTTTGGTTAACCTTTCTTCGTAGGACATCCCCCTTAGCTCTGGGACTAGTCTTGCTGCAAACCTTTGTACTTTCTCTAATTTCTTGATGTGCTTGACCAGGTGTGGGTTCTAAACTGGCGCTGCATACTACAATATAGGCCTGATGTACACGGTGTAAAGAGTATTGAACGATTCCTTACTGAGGTATCGGAACGCTATTCTTGGGTTTGCTAAGCGCCCATATGCTGCAGCAGTTATCTGGTTGATGTGTCACCATCCACGGTTGCCCTTAGGCCTTAGGGTAACCGTGGTTGGTGACACATCCGCACTACGCTACTCTGAGAATTCTCTCCCCGCTTTAGTTGCTCTCTTGCAACATTGTATAGGTCCTGACGGCACACTGAGAAGTGTGAAAGCACTTCCGCTAAAGATTCCCCCCCCCTCCCGTGGCTTGTCTTCCATAGTTAAGATCGCCCATCCGTTATTGTTTATATATATATGTCGTGCCGAATATGTAAAACTGGTCAATTAGTAAGAACTCATTTAAAATTAAGTCCTTTCTAAAATTTTCTCTTATACGTTTAAAGATATATTTTTTCATTAATGTTAATGTAAAACTTTTTAATTTTGCACCAAAAGAATCTTAGAAAACTTACCTAGCCTTATTATAACAAGAGAAATTTATTTTAGCCTAACCCAACTAAATATATTTTAGATTTGTTTACAATAATTTAATACTAAACAAGCACAGTGAAATATATTTTTTTCGTTAGGTCCAGCATGATTTTGGAGAAATTATTGCATATACAAATTTTCACTTGTCCTAGAAATGAGCGTTGGTATTGCCATAAGTTCTGCCTATTCGGCACGGTATATATATATATATATCATCAGATAGGGAGATTGCCCGTCTCCAGGCTGTGAGTGCACATCACTCCGGGGACTTCCTCCAAACAGTTCCGATATCGGCAATGGGAACGCGACTCGACCCTAAGACCCTCCGTATTGCAGTGGCTCTGCGCCTTGCTGCCCCAATTCACACAGAATATATGTGTATTTGCACTTGTCCTATATGGCAAGATGAGCGTTGGTATTTAAGCCAAGATCGCAAGTTCTGCCTATTCGGCACGGTATATATATATATATATATATATATATAATATATATATATATATATATATATATATATACATAATTTTTACCAATAGGAATATTTTATTACATAATATGGTACAGAAGATTTAAGAGATACATTGTTGATATAAAGGTGGCATATAAGGTACATGTAGTTACGTGTGTATCACCGATTATAAGGCGAAAATCTCATCCAGCTCCTCAGAGCTGGGGCGTGTGCCCAAAATACAGCAGGCATTACCCCTTTGAAAAGCCGCACTGAGCCGCTGGAACAGAAAACTAGCTGCCCTGGGATCCCTAATTACCCTGATGAGTCTTTTTCCCAGCTCCTTAAGGAATTTAGATACACTTTTTCCCCATGAGCCAAGGGTCTCTGAGCCTATGGGAACAAACATATAATGATGGGCAAGTTCTCCATATTTTCTAGACTTTTGGGACTCCCTGAAGCTGGCAGCTGCCCCTCCTTCCTCCCTGGTGTATTGGAGATAGGTATCAGCCAAGGTAGATGCACATGTATAGTCCCACACCACCTGCTTCCCATCTGCCCAGGCTTGAAGGGTGATACCATCTGGACGCTTCTGGCTGCCATCAGATCTGCATAGTTGGGGTGGCTCCCTTACTGCTGGGCATCCAGCTGTTGTGAGGCTCCTCTTGAAAATGTTATTAACCTCCTCATGTCTTGCAATCTTTCCCTCGGATTTACAGCACACAAGACCATGGTACCCGAATCGGTCTGTTGCTTCACTGCCACAAATACACCTGTGTTCGGCGAGAATAGGGGCGGCAAGTCGAAGGGCAACACCGATGCGGATAGTCTGTGGGTCGAGGCATGTGCCAAGGCTGGAGTTGGGAACAGCCAACAGAAAGTCCCCTGCATGAGAGGCTCTCACTGCCAGGAGGCGGGCTCTATCCTTCCCTGACACACTCTGAAGCATTATTGAGGCTATATTTTCCACTATTGGACCATCCCAGTGTGATTGTAGTTGTTGGGGGGAGCAGGTCTGGTTTCAGAGCCCGTTAGATTATCCCAGATCATTGCTCCGTCAATGAATTTTTGGTCCTGGACTCCAATCTTGTCCCGAAGATGTTCAGGGAGATATATATATATATATATATATATATATATATATATATATATATATATGTCGTGCCGAATAGGCAGAACTTGCGATCTTGGCTTAAATAGCAACGCTCATCTTGCCATACAGGACAAGTGAACATTTTTGTATGCAATAATTTCGCCAAAATCATTCTGAACCTAACGAAAAAAATATATTTGATTGTGTTTGTTTAGTATTAAATTACTGTAAACGTATTTAAAATATATTTAGTTGGGTTAGGCTAAAATAAATTGCTCTTGTTATAATAAGGTTAGGTAAGTTTTCTAAGATTCTTTTGGTGCAAAATTAAAAATTTTCACATTAACATTAATGAAAAAAAAAAAATTCAGAAAGGACTTAATTTTAAATGAGTTCTTGCTAACTGACCAGTTTTACATATTCGGTATATATATATATATATATATATATATATATATATATATATATATATATATATATATATATATATATATATATATATATATATAGGAGTGTTGCTCACTCACCCAGAGACGGTGCAGATATCAGCCATACTGGATGCGTCCACTGCCACCGCCACGTTCATGAGCCATTCTGGCTATGTCTCTGGGTGAGTGAGCAACACTCCTGCCATTCATCCAACCATTTCAATATAATACCTTGCAGATTATATATATATATATATATATATATATATATATATATATATATATATATATATATATATATATATATATATATATATATATAATGTGTGTGTGTGTGCGTGTGTGTATATCGTGCCGAATAGGCAGAACTTGCGATCTTGGCTTAAATAGCAACGTTCATTATGTATATAGGTACCACCTCTAGAACAGTGGACCCCCTGATATCGATCAGCGTGGATATCGGCCAAATCAGATTATGGCCATTTTTTGGGCCGAAAGTCTATCCTGGATTTCGGCCGGCAACTCGGAAATCGGCCGTATTGGACACGTCCACTGCCACTCCACTGCGTTTGTGATTCATTCTCAGTGTCTCTGGGTGAGTGAGCAACGCTCTGCCCATTCATCCAAACATTTCGTTACAATCTATTGCTTTTTGTGGTTGTTTATTGAGTGTGACTGTGAAATAAGCCACCATGGGCCCAAAAAAAAGTTCCTAGTGCCAGCCCTTGGTAAAGAAAGTGAGAAACACGGTAGAATTCAGTGACAAAACCTTGTCCTTCTTCAAGCAAATCTTAGAGATGCCAGAAACAGACCTCTTAGGAATTTTTTTTTTTTTTATGGTGCGACAAGGGTACAGTGACTCTCAAGCTGGTCCTAATGCCAGTAAAATTCAAAGAAGGGAATTAACCCTGGATAGGGACTTGATATATGAAGTCCTTATGGAAGGGGATTCTCCCTTCCAAACGATAACCCCAGCTCCCTCTCATCACCTTCTTCAATACGCCAACAAGAGTCTTCAATAAAAGTATGTAATGTTCATTTATCATTAAAATTTGTGCTTTATATTTATTTCTCATTGTTTTCTGAATGTAAAACTATAGTTAATCTCTAAAGAAATGTACTTTTTGTTAATATTTTTGGGTGTCTGGAACGGATTAATTGTATTTACATTAATTCTTATGGGAAATATTACTTCGGTTTTCGGCCTTTTCGGACTTTGGCCGACCTTCTAGAACGGATTACGGCCGAAATCCGGGGTTTCACTGTGTGTCTACATGTGTGTGTATATATATATATATATATATATATATATATATATATATATATATATATATATATATATATATATATATATATATATATATATATATATATAATCTTCTTTGAGAATATATTTTTGTATTATTATTTATAAATTGTCTCATCAGCTCCAATATATAACTACTGGATCGTTCATATAATTATAGTCTGGGTCGAATAATATTGACTGTCAGCTGACAAGTGGTTGTAGAAAGTTGCCTATTGCTAAGAACCTTAAGAGCAAGTTTCCTCCCATTGGAGGCTTTGTTTCACACTTTAGAAGCTTTATTTCACACTCAAGAAGCTTTGTTTCACACTTTACAAGCTGTGTTTCACCCTCTAGAAGCTTTGCTTTACATCTAGAAGCTTTGTTTCACGCTCTAGATTTCTAGAAGCTTTGTTTAGCTCAATAGAAGCTTTGTTTCACACCGGCAGCTTTATTTCACACACTGGAAGCTTTGTTTCAAACATTGGAAGCTTTGTTTCACACACTGAAAGCTTTGCTTCACCCACTGTAAGATTTGTTTCACTGGAAGCTTTGTTTCTCCCAATGGAAGCTTTGTTTCACTCATTGGAAGCTTGTTTCACCCAATAGAAGCTTTGTTTCGTTCACTGAAAGCTTTGTTTCACTCACTGGAAGCTTTGTTTCACTCGCTGGAAGCTTTGTTGCACCCACTGGAGGCTTTGTATCACTCACTGGAAGCTTTGTTTCACTAGAGGCCTTGTTTCACTAACTAGAAGCTTTGTTTTACTGGAAGCTTGTTTCACTCACGGGAAGCTTAGTTTCACCCACTGTATGCTTTGTTTCACTGGAAGCTCTTTTAACTGGAAGCTTTGTTTCACTGGAAGCTTTTTTAACTGGAAGCTTTGTTTCACTCACTAGAAGCATTGGTTCACCCACTGTAAGCTTTGTTTGACTGGAAGCTTTGTTTCACACACTGTAAGCTTTGTTTCACTGGAAGCTTTGTTTCACACACACACACACACACACACACACACACACACACACACACACACACACACACACACACACACACACACACTGGAAGCTTTGTTTCACCCACTAGAAGCTTTGTTTCACCCACTGGAAACTTTGTTTCACTCTCTGGAAGCTGTGTTTCACCCATTGGAAGCTTTGTTTCACCCACTGGAAGCTTTGTTTCACCCAATGGAAGCTTTGTTTCATTCAATAGAAGCTTTGTTTCAATCAATGGAAGCTTTGTTTCACCCACTAGAAGCTTTGTTTCACCCATTGGAAGCTTTGTTTCGCTCACTGGAAGCTTTGTTTAACCCAGAGGAAGGTTTGCTTCACTCACTGGAAGCTTTGTTTCACACACTGGAAGCTTTGTTTCATCCAATGGAAGGTTTGCTTCACTAGAGGCCTTGTTTCACTAACTAGAAGCTTTGTTTTACTGGAAGCTTGTTTCACTCACGGGAAGCTTAGTTTCACCCACTGTATGCTTTGTTTCACTGGAAGCTCTTTTAACTGGAAGCTTTGTTTCACTGGAAGCTTTTTTAACTGGAAGCTTTGTTTCACTCACTAGAAGCATTGGTTCACCCACTGTAAGCTTTGTTTGACTGGAAGCTTTGTTTCCCACACTGGAAGCTTTGTTTCACCCACTGTAAGCTGTGTTTCACTGGAAGCTTTGTTTCACACACACACACACACACACACACACACACACACACACACACACACACACACACACACACACACACACACACACACACACACACACACACTGGAAGCTTTGTTTCACACACTGGAAGCTTTGTTTCATCCAATGGAAGGTTTGCTTCACTCACTGGAAGCTTTGTTTCACACACACTGGAAGCTTTGTTTCACCCAGTGGAAGCTTTGTTTCACCCACTGGAGGTTTTGTTTCGCTAGAAGTTTTGTTTCACTCACTAGAAGCTTTGTTTTACTGGAAGCTTTGTAAGCTTTGTTTCACCCACTGTAAGTTTTGTTTGACTGGAAGCTTTTTTTTTCTGGAAACTTTGTTTCACTGGAAGCTTTGTTTCACTGGAAGCGTTTTTCTCTGGAAGCTTTTTCACTGGAAGCTTTGTTTCACTGTAAGCTTTGTTTCACTGGAAGCTTTGTTTCACTGTAAGCTTTTTTCTCTGGAAGCTTTGTTTCACTGGAAGCTTTGTTTCACTGGAAGTTTTTTTCTCTGGAAGCTTTTTCACTGGAAGCTTTGTTTCACTGTAAGCTTTTTCACTGGAAGCTTTGTTTCACTGTAAGCTTTTTTCTCTGGAAGCTTTGTTTCACTGGAAGCTTTGTTTCACTGGAAGTTTTTTTCTCTGGAAGCTTTTTCATTGGAAGCTTTGTTTCACTGTAAGCTTTGTTTCACTGGAAGCTTTGTTTCACTGTAAGCTTTGATTCACTCACTGGAAGGTTTGTTTCACTCATTGGAAGCCTTGCCTCACACACTAGAACCTTAGTTTCACTCACTGGAAGCTTTGTTTCACTCACTGGAATGAGGTGTAGCAGACCGTAGAACACCGTCCTTTGTAGTACACTTCCCGAGTGGTTTACAGACTGCTCTCTTAAGCACTACTCCTGAGGTAACGCAGGTGCATGGTACACTCAGTGTTCATCAGTGCCTGTAGTTAGGCTTAGATACTCTTTGTGGCACACACGAGCCAAGGCACCAGTGATGCCAACCACTGCTACACCTCCAGCAAATATTCATGATGTCACTGGTGATACGTAGTGATACGTCCTACAGAGGGTCACCTGAGAGTGACCTTGACTAGAACCCTGTTGGCCCTACAGCAAGAGCCAGTGATGTCACAGTATAACTATACAATGTGCATGCTGGACAAGCGTTTACTAGGAAAATATTTACCTACGTGTAGAGGTGGTTTCGAATGAAGGGTACTAGTGAGGGATCAATCACCTTCCCTTTGTGAAGGGTACTAGTGAGGGACCCATCACCTTCCCTTCATGAAGGGTATTAGTGAGGTACCCATCACCTTCCCTTCATGAAGGGTACTAGTGAGGTACCCATCACCTTCCCTTCATGAAGGGTACTAGTGAGGGACCCATCACCTTCCCTTCATGAAGGGTACTAGTGAGGGACCCATCACCTTCCCTTCATGAAGGGTACTAGTGAGGTACCCATCACCTTCCTTTCATGAACGGTACTATTGAGGGACCCTTCACCTTGCCTTCATGAAGGGTTACTAGTGAGGTACCCATCACCTTCCCTTCATGAAGGGTTACTAGTGAGGTACCCGTCACGTTTCCTTCATGAAGGGTACTATTGAGGGACCCTTCACCTTGTCTTCATGAAGGGTACTAGTGAGGTACCCATCACTCTCCATGAAGGGCACTAATGAAGTTCCCATCACCTTCCCTTCATGAAGGGAACTAGTGAGGTACGCATCATGTACCCTTCATGAAGGGTACTAGTGAGGTACACATCACCTTCCTTTCATGAATAGTTCGAGTGAGGTACCATAACCTTCCCTTCATGACGGGTACAAATGAGGTTCCCATCACCTTCCCTTCATGAAGGGTACCAGTGAGGTACCCATCACTTTCCTACCATGAAGGGTGCTAAAGAGGCACCTCATCACCTTCCCTTCCCTTCGTGTAGGGTGTTAGTCACCCATCATCATCCCTTCATGAAGGGTACTAGTGAGGTACATCACCTTCCCTTCATGAAGGGTACTAGTGAGGTGTTCACCTTCCCTTCATGAGGGCACTATTGAAGCACCCTTTCACCTTCCCTTCATGAAGGGTACTAGTGAAACACCCCATCACCTTCCCTTCATGAAGGATACTAGTGAAGCATCCCATTACCTTCCCTTCACGAAGGGTACTATTGAAGAACCCACCACCTTCCCTTCATGAAGGGTACTAGTGAAGCACCCCATCACCTTCCCTTCATGAAGGGTACTAGTGAAGCACCCCATCACCTTCCCTTCATGAAGGGTACTAGTGAAGCACCCATTACCTTCCCTTCATGAAGGGTACTAGTGAAGCACCCCATCACCTTCCCTTCATGAAGGGTACTAGTGAAGCCCCCCATCACCTTCCCTTCATGAAGGGTACTAGTGAAGCACCCATCACCTTCCATTCATGAAGGGTACTAGTGAAGCTCCCCATCACCTTCCCTTCATGAAGGGTACTAGTGAAGCACCCCATCACCTTCCCTTCATGAAGGGTACTAGTGAAGCTCCCCATCACCTTCCCTTCATGAAGGGTACTAGTGAAGCACCCATCACCTTCCATTCATGAAGGGTACTAGTGAAGCTCCCCATCGCCTTCCCTTCATGAAGGGTACTAGTTAAGCACCCCATCACCTTCCCTTCATGAAGGGTACTAGTGAAGCTTCCCATCACCTACCCTTCATGAAGGGTACTAGTGAAGCTCCCCATCACCTTCCCTTCATGAAGGGTACTAGTGAAACACCCCATCACCTTCCCTTCATGAAGGGTACTAGTAAAGCACCCCATCACCTTCCCTTCATGAAGGGCACTAATGAAGCTCCCATCACCTTCCCTTCATGAAGGGTACTAGTGATGCTCCCCATCACCTTCCCTTCATGAAGGGTACTAGTGAAACTCGCCATCACCTTCCCTTCATGAAGGGTACTAGTGAAGCTCCCCATTACCTTCCCTTCATGAAGGGTACTAGTGAAGCTTCCCATCACCTACCCTTCATGAAGGGTACTAGTGAAGCTCCCCATCACCTTCCCTTCGTGAAGGGTACTAGTAAAGCACCCCATCACCTTCCCTTCATGAAGGGCACTAATGAAGCTCCCCATCACCTTCCCTTCATGAAGGGTACTAGTGAAGCTCCCCATCACCTTCCCTTCATGAAGGGTACTAGTGAAGCTCTCCATCACCTTCCCGTCATGAAGGGTACTAGTGAAGCACCCATCACCTTCCCTTCATGAAGGGTACTAGTGAAGCTCCCCATCACCTTCCCTTCATGAAGGGCACTAATGCGAGTTAAAGAATCGAATACGGACGATGATAACTGGTCCCTTTCAAATGCCAGTGATGTACTGTGATAGGCAAAGCTGGTAGATGTGAGGTAGATACGGTCCTAGCTAGTAGATGCGGCTGTGACACAGTTGTTGCAGCTACCAGTGCTAGTTAACACCTGTGACACGGTTGTTGCAGCTACCAGTGCTAGTTAACACCTGTGACACAGTTGTTGCAGCTACCAGTGCTAGTTAACACCTGTGACAGTTATTGCTGCTAGCCGTCGAGGTCGGCATTATTTGTGAGTGGGCTAGTGGCTTGTCAGCAAAACTGTCCTGAAGCAGGGACGTTCTTATCCTGTCGGAGATGTTGCCGTCTCCTCTATGACAAATTCTCTTCCTCACTGACTGAGGATCACTACGTTTTGAGTGTCACTCTTCCTGGTGAGAGTTCTTAGTTGTTTTCCTCCCACCTAGTGCTGGTCCAGCTCTCAACTTTCCCTCTTTCTCCGTCAAGCTCACCTGTGGAGGTTCCTGTGGTAAATGGTATAAAACACTTTGTGGCTTGAGGCCCACCACATGGGCGAAACATTGTCATTAGAGGTTCGCATTATGCTGCATTTTATGTCTATTTTTCCTTCTTGTTGTGGGTCGAGGAAACCTTCGTAGTTCTTCAATCTTTTGCACTTGACATTAGCTACCTCACTTCCACGATAAGCAGATCAGGCTTGACTTGAAGGATTAACTTGAGGGATGTGTTTGTACTGAGTATCGGAGGTGTGACCAGTCATGAGACATTTAATTGTCATAATTACTGTCAAGTTCTGAGCGAAGGGCTGGCATGTTACCTTCCTCCCACAGTCAGGATGTGAGATGAATCTTCACTTCCTTCCGGTATTATGATAAGTGTATTAAGTACGTCTCTGTGCTCAGTTGAGCTGACACATGACAAGTAACTGTCTGCAGACATATTGATTATTAAATACGCTTCACTCTGCTTGGGAAGAAGTTAGAACTTTCTCATTGGTTACTTCATGATATGAGAAGTCTCTCTACTGTCTCAGAACAACGTCAACAGTTTCCTGGGATCTAACTGGGCTCTGGAAAAGCTCAAGTTAGGCCTGAAAAACTACTAAGTACACGGGTAGAAGAATTGCAAAGGGATAGATTAAGTGGAAGGAGGAGACGGATATGCGAGTCTACAACGTCGGTAAGTTTATTTAGATACAGTTACACATAAGTACAATTATCATGCATAGTTTAACATGTGTGTAAATTACCCAGGATAACCCCCCCCCCCAAAAAAAAAAAAAAAAACTGAACTTCAAGGAGTTCATCTTTCTCTCTTTCTCTCTCTAAATGTTATATAAAGTTACGAGCAATTACCTGTTGAAAGTTATTTCACTATCTCTGACACGCTCAGTCCTCCTTCCTAAGAGGTTCCTTTTTCTCTGTTTTTCTCTGTTTTCACTTATCATCGCTGTTCTTTATTCTGTTCATTCCATTCACCATCATCACTTCTCTTCCATACATTTTTTTACTTCCGTTTTCTTACCACTACATCTTTTCTTTAGTTCTCTTTCCTTTTGTACTTTCTTGGTTTCCATTCTTTGTTTCCTTATTTTGTTTACTTCCTCTCTCTCTCTCTCTCTCTCTCTCTCTCTCTCTCTCTCTCTCTCTCTCTCTCTCTCTCTCTTTGTGCGTGGGTGGAGGCAGGGATAAGAAGAGATGTATACATGAGGGGGGTTTAAAGGGAGGGAAGTGACGGGGAGGTCAGGAGGAAGAGGGGAAAGGAGGGGAGGGGAAGGGAAGGGAGGGGAGAGGAGGGAAGAAGGGAATTAAGAGAAATGCAATGAGAATAATGAGGGTGAGGGCGAGGCATGTGTGTGGGAGGGATCGATAAGAAGCAGGGGAGGGGAAGGGGGTGGGGATGCAGGAGGCTGAAGGGAGGAGGGGAGGGGAGGGAAGGGGCAGGGGGAAGGAGGGGGGGTGTTATGTAAATTAGCAGCAGTGACAAGTGGGCGAGAGAACTGGTCTGGCTGAGTCATCCCTCCTTGTGCGCTCTCTCTCTCTCTCTCTCTCTCTCTCTCTCTCTCTCTCTCTCTCTCTCTCTCTCTCTCTTTCTCTCTCTTTCTCTCTCTTTCTCTCTCTTTCTCTCTCTTTCTCTCCACTCTCTTCTCGCTCTCTCCTCTCTCTCTCTCTCACTCTCAATCCATTTTATTCAATGTCTCGTTTCTATCACTGTCTCCTTGTCATATTCATCATTATCACTGTCTCCTTGTCATGTTCATCACTGCCAGTGTCTCCTTGTCATGTTCATCACTATCAGTGTCTCCTTGTCATGTTCATCACTATCAGTGTCTCCTTGTCATGTTCATCACTATCAGTGTCTCCTTGCCATGTTTACTGTCACTGTAAGTTTGTCATGTTCATCAATGTCACTGTCATGTTCATCACTGTCACCGTGTCATGTTCACTGTTATCTTGTCATGTTCATCACTGTCACTGTCATATTCATCACTGTCATTGTCTCCTTGTAATGTTCGTCACTGTCACCTTGTCATGTTCATCGCTGTCATTGTCTCGTTATCATGTTCATCACTGTCACTGTCACCCTGTCATGTTCATCGCTGTCACTGTCTCCTTGTCATGTTCATCACTGTCTCTTTGTAAAATTCATCACTGTCTCTGTCAATGTCTTCTTGTCATGTTCATCAATGTCTCTGTCATGTTCGTAACTGTCTCTTTGTCATGTTCATCACTGTCACTATCTCCTTGCTATGTTCATCACTGTCTGTCATATTCATCACTCTCTCTGCTCCTACGAATTTCAATTGTTTGAATGATAACTTTTACCATTTTAAGCGCATTTGCGATACCTGGTGACGCTACTATTGCATTACGATACCTGGTGACGCTGCCAATTCATTACGATACCTGGTGAAGCTACCAATACTTTACGATACCTAGTGAAACTACCAATACTTTACGATACCTAGTGAAACTACCAATACATTACGATACCTGGTGACGCTACCAATACATTACGATATCCTGTGACACTACGAATACGTTATGATACCTAGTAAAACTACCAATACATTACGATACCTTGTGACGTTACCAATACATTATGATACCTGGTGACGTTACCAATACATTACCATACCTAGTGAAACTACCAATACATTACGATACCTGGTGACGCTACTAATACATTACGATACCCTGTGACAATTCCATTTCATTGGTATACCTTGGGGCACTTTCAAAACATTACAATACCTTAATGACAGCATAAGATTTGTTGGTAATTTTCCTTATGCATGAAGGAACGCTTTGAATAGTCCAGGTCCTCTGACACTCACGACGCATACACTCTTAGTGTATGCGTCGGGCCCCTTGCTTGTTATCAGAGGTACTCTGCACCTTCAGCCAAGTCTCTTGCATGAATGATGGAATGATTTCGGTGTGTAGGTTTGACACCAGTCCCTCCAGGATTTTCTAGGTGCAAATTATAATGTACCTTTCTCGCCTACGTTGCAAGGAGTATAGTTGAAAAAAACTTTAGACATTCCCAGTAGTTCAGAGTGAATACTAACAGTGAGTTTCCAGATCAGCTGTCTCGCCTGCCTGGAGCTGTTAATATACAGCAATATTCCAGCCTGGAGAGAACAGTTGAGTATCATCATTGCCTCAGTTTTTCTCATTTTGAAAGTTCTATTTATCCAGCCGATCATTTTTTTCCTTGCACTGGCAACATTATTGTGATGTTTGACAGATTCAGAATTAACTTTGTCGACTATTACTGTTCAGGTTTGAATTGTTAGAAAGTTTAAATCCATCTGATCATTGTTCCAGGAATTCCTTTTGCAAGCATGTTGTCTTTCATTACACCATGACCACACATACTGACGACTCTTGCAACGTCTGTCTATAGTGCATCTTTGTCTTCCAGTGGATCCAAGACCAGGTAATGTTCCAGCAGTTGAGAGGCAGGAGCGTCCTGCCGTACACCCATGTTGCCCTGGGTTGTGCTGTGAGGCCATGTTGCCCTGGGTTGTGCTGTGAGGCTATGTTGCCCTGGGTTGTGCTGTGAGGCTATGTTGCCCTGGGTTGTGCTGTGAGGCCATGTTGCCCTGGGTTGTGCTGTGAGGCCATGTTGCCCTGGGCTGTGCTGTGAGGCCATGTTGCCCTGGGTTGTGCTGTGAGGCTATGTTGCCCTGGGTTGTGCTGTGAGGCTATGTTGCCCTGGGTTGTGCTGTGAGGCCATGTTGCCCTGGGTTGTGCTGTGAGGCTATGTTGCCCTGGGTTGTGCTGTGAGGCTATGTTGCCCTGGGTTGTGCTGTGAGGCTATGTTGCCCTGGGTTGTGCTGTGAGGCTATGTTGCCCTGGGTTGTGCTGTGAGGCTATGTTGCCCTGGGTTGTGCTGTGAGGCTATGTTGCCCTGGGTTGTGCTGTGAGGCCATGTTGCCCTGGGTTGTGCTGTGAGGCTATGTTGCCCTGGGTTGTGCTGTGAGGCTATGTTGCCCTGGGTTGTGCTGTGAGGCTATGCTGCCCTGGGTTGTGCTGTGAGGCTATGCTGCCCTGGGTTGTGCTGTGAGGCCATGTTGCCCTGGGCTGTGCTGTGAGGCCATGTTGCCCTGGGCTGTGCTGTGAGGCCATGTTGCCCTGGGCTGTGCTGTGAGGCCATGTTGCCCTGGGCTGTGCTGTGAGGCCATGTTGCCCTGGGCTGTGCTGTGAGGCCATGTTGCCCTGGGCTGTGCTGTGAGGCCATGTTGCCCTGGGCTGTGCTGTGAGGCCATGTTGCCCTGGGCTGTGCTGTGAGGCCATGTTGCCCTGGGCTGTGCTGTGAGGCCATGTTGCCCTGGGCTGTGCTGTGAGGCCATGTTGCCCTGGGCTGTGCTGTGAGGCCATGTTGCCCTGGGCTGTGCTGTGAGGCCATGTTGCCCTGGGTTGTGCTGTGAGGCCATGTTGCCCTGGGCTGTGCTGTGAGGCCATGTTGTGGGCCTGGAGGCCATGTGTCCTGGGTGTGAGGCCATGTTGTCCTGGGTTGTGCTGTGAGGCCATGTTGCCCTGGGTTGTGCTGTGAGGCCATGTTGCCCTGGGTTGTGTTACTGCTGTGAGGCCATGTTGCCCTGGGTTGTGTTACTGCTGTGAGGCCATGTTGCCCTGGGTTGTTACTGTTGTGAGGCCATGTTGCCCTGGGTTGTTATTGCTGTAAGGCCATGTTGCCCTGGGTTGTGCTGCTGCTGTGAGGCCATGTCCTGGGTTATGCTGCTGCTGTGAGGCCATGTTGCCCCGGGTTCTGCTGCTGCTGTGAGGTCATGTTGCCCTGGGTTGTGCTATTGCTGTAAGGCCATGTTGCCCTGGGTTGTGCTGCTGCTGTGAGGCCATGTTGCCCCGGGTTGTGCTGCTGCTGTGAGGTCATGTTGCCCTGGGTTGTGCTATTGCTGTAAGGCCATGTTGCCCTGGGTTGTGCTGCTTCTGTGAGGCCATGTTGCTCTGGGCTGTGTTACTGCTGTGAGGCCATGTTGCCCAGGGCTGTGTTACTGCTGTGAGGCCATGTTGCCCTGGGTTGTGTTACTGCTGTGAGGCCATGTTCCCCTGGGTAGTGCTGCTGCTATGAGACCATGTTGCCCTGGGTTGTGCTGCTGCTGTGAGGCCATGTTGCCCTGGGTTGTGTTACTCCTGTGAGGCCATGTTCTCCAGGGTTGTGTTACTGCTGTGAGGCCATGTTGCCCTCGGTTGTGCTGCTGCTGTGAGGTCATGTTGTCCTGGGTTGTTACTGCTGTGAGGCCATGTTGCCCTCGGTTGTGCTGCTGCTGTGAGGTCATGTTGTCCTGGGTTGTTACTGCTGTGAGGCCATGTTGCCCTCGGTTGTGCTGCTGCTGTGAGGTCATGTTGTCCTGGGTTGTTACTGCTGTGAGGCCATGTTGCCCTCGGTTGTGCTGCTGCTGTGAGGTCATGTTGTCCTGGGTTGTTACTGCTGTGAGGCCATGTTGCCCTCGGTTGTGCTGCTGCTGTGAGGTCATGTTGTCCTGGGTTGTGCTGCTGCTGCTGCTGTGAGGCCAAGTTGCCCTCGGTTGTTACTGCTGTGAGGCCATGTTGCCCTCGGTTGTGCTGCTGCTGTGAGGTCATGTTGTCCTGGGTTGTGCTGCTGCTGTGAGGTCATGTTGCCCTGGGTTGTGCTGCTGCTGCTGCTGTGAGGCCAAGTTGCCCTCGGTTGTTACTGCTGTGAGGCCATGTTGCCCTGGGTTGTGTTACTGGTGTGAGGCCATGTTGCCCTGGGTTGTGTTACTGCTGTGAGACAGTAGCACAACCCAGTGAGAGTTTAATGACGTGGAACATCAGTGCTATCATACTGCAGATTTGTATGATGCTTTGCTGCAACCTTTGTGTGGTTGTGTGTGTGTGTGTGTGTGTGTGTGTGTGTGTGTGTGTGTGTGTACTCAATTGTACTGACCTAATTGTAGTTGCAGGGGTCGAGACTCAGCTCCTGGCCCCATTTCTTCACTGAACACTACTAGGTCCTCTCTCTCCCTGCTCCATGAGCTTTATCATACCTCATCTTGAAGCTATGTATGGTTCTTGCCTCCAGTGTATCGCTCGCCAGACTGTTCCACTTCCTGACCACTCTATGACTGAAGAAATACTTTATAACATCCCTGTGACT
The DNA here is from genome assembly GCF_038502225.1 of Cherax quadricarinatus. Classification (NCBI taxonomy): domain Eukaryota; kingdom Metazoa; phylum Arthropoda; class Malacostraca; order Decapoda; family Parastacidae; genus Cherax; species Cherax quadricarinatus. The sequence continues at coordinate 55,332,361 of NC_091292.1, forward strand.
CATCTGAGTCTTCAACTTTCAAGAGTGACCCCTTGTTTCTGTGTCCCCTCTCTGGAACATCTTGTCTCTGTCCACCTTGTCTATTCCACGCAGTATTTTGTATGTCGTTATCATGTCTTCCCTATCCCTCCTGTCTTCCAGTGTCGTCAGGCCGATTTCCCTCATCCTTTTTTCATAGGACATTCCCCTTAGCTCTGGAACTAACCTTGTCGCAAACTTTTGCACATTCTCTAATTTCTTGACGTGCTTGACCCGGTGCGGGTTCCAAACTGGTGATACATACTCCAGTATGGGCCTGACGTACACGGTGTACGGTGTCTTGAAAGATTCCTTGCTTAGGTATCGGAATGCTAATCTCAGGTTTGCCAGGCGCCCATATGCTGTAGCAGTTATCTGGTTGATGTGTGCTTCCGGAGACTTGCTCGGTGTTATACTCACCCCAAGATCTTTTTCCTTGAGCGAGGTTTGCAGTCGTTGGCCACCTAGCATATACTCTGCGGTCTTCTTTTCCCTTCTCCGACCTTCATGACTTTGCATTTGGCAGGGTTGAATTCGAGAAGCCACTTGATGGACCACGTGTCCAGCCTGGCCAGGTCTCTTTGAAGGCCTGCCTGATCCTCATCTGATTTAATTCTCCTCATTAACTTCACATCATCTTCGAACAGGGACATATGTCCATCATGTCATTCACATACACCAAAAATAGCACTGGTCCTAGGTCCGACCCCTGTGGGACCCCGCTCGTCACAGGTGCCCACTGTGATACCTCATCACGTACCATGACTCGTTGTTGCCTCCCTGTCAGGTATTCTCTGATCCATTGAAGTGCCCTTCCCGTTATACGCGGCTGATCCTCTAGTTTCTGCACTAATCTCTTGTGAGGAACTGTGTCGAAGGCCTTCTTGCAGTCCAAGAAGATGTAATCAACCCACCCCTCTCTCTCGTCTCTTACTTCTGTTACTTTGTCATAAAACTTCAAAAGGTTTGTGACACAGGATTTGCCTTCCATGAAACTGTGCTGGTTGTCATTTATACTTCTGTTCCGTTCCAGGTGCTCCACCACTCTCCTCCTGATAATCTTCTCAATGACTTTGCATACTATACACGTCAGTGACACTGGTCTGTAGTTTAGCGCCTTTTATCTGTCTCTTTTTTTTTTAAATGGGAACTACATTTGCCGTCTTCCATACCTCAGGTAGTTACCCAGTTTCAAGGGATGTGTTGAAGACTGTGGTTAATGGGACACACAGCATTTCTGCTCCCTCTCTAAGGACCCACGGGGAGATGTCCGGTCCCATTGCCTTTGAGGTATCAAGGTCACTTAGCAGCTTCTTCACCTCCTCCTCCTCAGTTGTGCTTATGTCATCCAGCACTTGTTGGTGTATTCCCTGTTGGTGTTCCCCTCTGTCCTGTCTTCCCAGAGTCCTTCCTGTCTCCACTATGAATACTTCCTTAAATATTTTGTTGAGCTCCTCACATACCTCTTGATCGTTTCTTGTGAGTTCCCCACCTTCTTTCCTCAGCCTGATCGCTGGTCTTTGACTGTTGTCTTTCTCCTAATGTGTGTGTGTGTGTATACGTATGTTACTCTCACACCCACACGTTGCTCTCACACCCCCACATTATTCCCACCCCCCCACCCCCTCACCCCCACGTTAGTCTCACACCCCCACGTTACTCCCACACTCACACGTTACGCCCACACTCGCACGTTACTCCTTCACTCACACGTTATTCCCACACAACCTACGAAACCTCACACAACTCACACAAACCACACAGTATATAAGGGTAGAACAAGGTCATTGAAGGGAGGGAGGGAGGTCAAAGGAGGGAGGGAGGGAGGTCGAGGGAGGGAGGGAGGGAGGTCATGGGAGGGAGGGATGCAGGAGGTTGAAGGATATTAAACGTGTCCCCTCGTTCAGTAATTTATGCCCAAGATCACTAGAGCAAAACACAGAACTACTGCCACTCTCTCTCTCTCTCTCTCTCTCTCTCTCTCTCTCTTTTTTTTTTTCTCTTTCTCTATCTCTTTCTCTCTCTCATACGTCATGGCGTCGCTGTTGCGATGCCAGGATAAAGAAATCACTCAGTCAATCACACGCACACTCAGTCTCCCTTCAGAGCTGCAATTCAGACAGTATTGTCAACGCTGTCTAGCCATTGATCTGTCGGTAAGTGCCACAGTGCTCATACACACACACACACACACACACACACACACACACACACACACACACACACACACACACACACACACACACCTACACACACCTACACACACCTACGAAGAAAGGTTAAGGGAATCTGCCTGACGACACTGGAGGACAGGAGGGTCAGGGGAGCCATGATAACATACAAAATACTGTGAAGAATTGACAAGGTGGACAGTGACAGGATGTTCCAGAATGGGACACAGAAACAAGGGGTCACAATTGGAAACTGAAGACTCAGATGAGTCAAAGGGATGTTAGGAAGTTTTTCTTTAGTCATAGAGTTCACAAGAAGTGGAATAGTCTGGCAAGCGACGTAGTGGAGGCAGGAACTATACATAGTTTTAAGACGAGGTATGATATAGCTCATGGAGCAGGGAGAGAGGACCTAGTAGCGACCAGTGAAGAGGCGGGGCCAGGAGCTATGATTCGACTCCTGTAATCACAAATAGGTGAGCGCACACACACACACACACACACACACACACACACACGAAGAGTGTGTGTGTGTGTGTAAGGAAACGCAAAGGGAAAGCCGTGTGCCTGGAGATTTTCTGTAGTCGCTTCCGGAGGTCACCGCCCCCGCGGCCCGATCCCAGACCAGACCTCTTAGATGCTGCCCTGATCGATCAAACTATTGGTACCCGTCGCCCGCAGTCCAACCTATGCGCCACATCCTGGCTGATCAGTAAGTGTTTTTAGAATTTTGTCTCATTCCCTCTCGACAGTTGGGCGTCTCTTAGTTCTCTCAGTGTACTAATCGTTCCCCTGTTTTTCCTGCACCATTTGCGAAGCTTCTTGTGTTAAATAATAATTTCGGTGTGTAGTTGTGGGGCCAGTCCCTCAAGTACGAGTGTTTTCGTGCTGTAGATTATGATGTATCTTTCTTGCCTACGTTTTAAGGAGTACCGTTCTAAGGACGAGAACGGAGAAGTGGTCAGCAAAGCTAGGAAGGAATATGCAAGGCTGATGAGAGAAACTGACTCACAATTTAAGAACGACATAGCGTAAGGCAAGTCTGAAACAATGCTGCTTCACTCCAGAAGGAAGACAGTACAACATGATGTGATTCAGCTGAAGAGGAAAGGAGAGTTCACGTGAAACAACAAGGAAGACTGTGGGTGTTAAACGTATTGAAACAGGTGTTCTCAGTGGAAATATCGTCATTACAAGAAAGCCAAGGAGAGGGTTACACCGAAAGATACTGGACACCATGTACAGAACAGAGAAAGAGGTGAAAAGCAAAAAATTTAGAGTGAGCTGACTACATCAGACAGTGGAACCTGACAAGCAGTCACAATGGATTCTACGAGAGGAAGCAGAGGCACTGTCTAAACCACTAGCTAAGATCTACAAGAAGTTAGTGGACATGAGACAGTTACCAGAGATCTGGAAAACAACGAATGTAGTCCTATACTTAAGAAAGTATAGGAAGCATTGACCTACAGACAAGTATCACTGACATACATATCATGCAAGGTAATGGAGAGATAATCAGGAGAGTGATAGTACAAATGGAGAAGGTGTTTCATAAACAACCCGAATGGGCCAAATTTTGTCTTACAAACTAGATGGAGTTTCTAAGACTAAGCGGAAGAAATGACAGGAAAGAGAGAGAGATGGGTGAATAGCATATTCTTTGGACTGCAAGAAGCCATTTTATAGTGTCTCACAAGAGACTGAGTAAACAACCTGAGGTGGAGGTAGGAATAACTGGAGAATATGTACTAGGGTGGATCAAAGACCTTGGGGAAAGGAAACGAGGAATAACTCTCCGGGAAGAGATGTCACAGCAGGGTAGTGTTATAAGTGTTCTGCAAAGATTGGTATTAGAACCACTGTTATTTCTGTTACATGTAAATAACATACCAGAAGAAACTGAGTCAGATACATCGTTATTTGTTGATGTAAATCTATAAAGTCCAACCTCAACCAATGGAGATAAAGGCTACAGTTGTATGTGAAGTAAGATTTGTCGGGTAGGTGGTTACTTGAGTTTAATCCCCGCACATGCAACACTGTGAAGAGTGAGAAAGAAAGAAACAAGAGAAATGGACGCAGAGGCCGAGGACATCACTCAACGAGAAACACATAAGGATACGCAAAGTGGTGGAGGGACACATCAAATGAATAACCTCTGCAGCCAGTGCTCTTTTGGCGAGTCTATGAGTAGCCTTTTGCAACATGTTAGACACCTTATGGAGTATACAGTGGTAAAAGAAACTAGATGGGAAAAAATGAATGAAATAGGGAATATGTAGCTGGAAAGTGTGGGAAAACATGGAAAACTCGTATCCAAAAGCAGAAGCAGCAATGAGGAGAGAGAGAGAGAGAGAGAGAGAGAGCAAAAGAGCCAGAAACAAATATGCATAAGTAGAAGAGAGGCTGAGTAGCAACATGAGAAGGAAATGGCATTGAAAGTCATACCTGAACTACATTTGCTATATAGTCACTCCAGAAGGAGATCTACAGTAAAATATCGGATAATAAGACCGAAGGAAAAAGGAGAGCTCGCAAGATATTACCTGGAGTTTACCTGGAGAGAGTTCCGGGGGTCAACGCCCCCGCGGCCCGGTCTGTGACCAGGCCTCCTGGTGGATCAGAGCCTGATCAACCAGGCTGTTGCTGCTGGCTGCACGCAAACCAACGTACGAGCCACAGCCCGGCTGATCAGGAACTGACTTTAGGTGCTTGTCCAGTGCCAGCTTGAAGACTGCCAGGGGTCTGTTGGTAATCCCCCTTATGTGTGCTGGGAGGCAGTTGAACAGTCTCGGGCCCCTGACACTTATTGTATGGTCTCTTAACGTGCTAGTGACACCCCTGCTTTTCATTGGGGGGATGGTGCATCGTCTGCCAAGTCTTTTGCTTTCGTAGTGAGTGATTTTCGTGTGCAAGTTCGGTACTAGTCCCTCTAGGATTTTCCAGGTGTATATAATCATGTATCTCTCCCTCCTGCGTTCCAGGGAATACAGGTTTAGGAACCTCAAGCGCTCCCAGTAATTGAGGTGTTTTATCTCCGTTATGCGCGCCGTGAAAGTTCTCTGTACATTTTCTAGGTCGGCAATTTCACCTGCCTTGAAAGGTGCTGTTAGTGTGCAGCAATATTCCAGCCTAGATAGAACAAGTGACCTGAAGAGTGTCATCATGGGCTTGGCCTCCCTAGTTTTGAAGGTTCTCATTATCCATCCTGTCATTTTTCTAGCAGATGCGATTGATACAATGTTATGGTCCTTGAAGGTGAGATCCTCCGACATGATCACTCCCAGATATGGCCAGAAAGTCTGAACAGATTGAAGTAAGCATCATCATAGGTAAACAGAGACATTACCAGAGATCCGAAGAGAAAGAGTTCACCATCCAGTACTAGACACAGTACACACGACAGAAGATATGAAGAAATTATTAAGTACCTTGAAGGCGAGGACAAGCTGCAATATCGTTCTGACAAGTACTGGGATTCAGCCCCCAGCAAATGCAAGGTTATGAAAATTGGGGAGGGGGAAAGACCAGAAGAAGAGTACAGGTTCAGATAGACGAAGGTTGCAAACTTTCCTCGAGGCAAGGGACCCGAGAGTGAGCATAGAGCTGAATATATCACCTAAGGTGCACATCAACTTAATAACCTTAACAGGAAAGGTGAGTTGACGATTCTAACATTAACTTTCAGAAACCTCAGAATCATCCATGATACTGTATACGACATTTCGTCAGGCCCATCTTGGAGTATGGAGCACCAGTATGGAACCACACCTGATAACCTATGCCAAGAATCCGGGAAAATGCAAAGGTTTGCAACAAGAATAGTCACAGAGCCGAGGGGTATGAGCTATCAAGGAACACCAAATTAACTAAAGCTGTCGACATTAGATTTTAGAAAGGAACATAGGAGACATAATAATGATGTAAACAATACAGGAATTAATAGGGTGGACAGAGACAGACTTTTCGATAGGCAGAAACAGGTACACGAGGACACGGTTAAAAAAATAAAAGAAAAAAACACAGATCAATGAGGAAGTGGAATGTTTTATATAAAGTGGTAGAAGCAGAAGTTATACACAACTTTATGAAAAAATGTGTAGCAGGTTAGGTTTGTCAGGAAACAGGACAAGTGTTTCCTGACGCGGACCTCAGTCATATGATGACCCACAGCTGGAGATTTTGGTCATCTGATCGAGGCCTTCCGCTGGCTTACAGGTCTTCCCCTTTAAAAATTAGGGTTATAAGTTCACGACGCTAGGAAAGTGTGAACCTAGTGGGGCAATTTAATAGGCAGGGCCAGGAGCTGATATTTGACCTCTGTAACCACAAATTGGTAAATACAAACACATGGGCTGTGACTCAACCCCTGCAACCACAATTTGGTGAGTATACTCACACATGCGCGCGCGCACACACACACACACACACACACACACACACACACACACACACACACACACACACACACACACACACACACACACACACACACAGCAATACTGGACCTTGTATTCACCTTGAGTAATTTGGACATCGATGATATCACGTATGAAAGGCCCCTTGAAGCAAGTGATCATGTGGTTCTGTGCTTTAATTACATAGTTGAGCTACAAGTGGAGAGAGTAACAGGAATAGGACGGGAAAAACCAAACGACAAAAGGGGGGACTACACAAGCATGAGGAACTTCCTGCAAGACATTCAGTGGGAGAGAGAACTGGCAGGAAAACCAGTAAAATAAATTATGGACTATGTGACAACAAAATGCAAGGAAGCAGAGGAGAGGTTTGTTCCCAAGGGAAACAGAAATAATGGGAAGGCCAGAACGAGTCCTTGGTTTACCCAAAGGTGTAGGTAGGCAAAAACTAGGTGCACTAGAGAATGGAAAAGGTGCAGAAGAAAAAGGACCCAGGAAAATAGAGAGATCAGCCGACGAGCCGGAAACGAACATGCACAGAAAGGAAGGGAGGCTTAGCGACAATACGAAAATGACATAACATCGAAAGTCAAGTCTTTTCCGAAGCTGTTGTATAGCCACATCAGGAGGAAAGCAACAGTCAAGGACCAGGTAATCAGACTGAGGAAGGATGATGGGGAGTTCACAAGAAACGACCAAAAGGTATGTGAGGAGCTCAACATGAGATTTAAAGAAGTATTTAGAGTGGAAACAGGTAGGACTCCAGGAATTCAGAACAGGTACACCAACAAGTGCTGGATGAGGTACACATAACCGAGGAGGAGGTGAAGATGCTGCTATGTGAACTTGATACCTCAAAGGCGGTGAAACCAGACATCTCTCTGTGGGTCCTTAGAGGGGGAGCAGAGATGCTGTGTGTGCCACTAACAAAGATCTTCAACACATCCATTGAAACTGGGCAACTACCTGAAGTATGGAAGATGACAAATGTAGTTTCATTTTTTAAATGAAGAGATAGACACGAGGCATTAAACTACAGACCTGTGTTACTAACGTGTACAGTATGCAAAGTCATGGAGAAAATCATCAGGAGGAGAGTGGTGGAGCACCTGGAAAGAAACAAGCGTATAATTGACAACCAGCATGGTTTCAGGGAAGGAAAATCCTGTGTCACAAACCTACTGGAGTTTTATGACAAGGTGACAGAAGTAAGACAGAGAGAGGGGTGGATAGACTGCATTCTCTTGGACTGCAAGGTCTTTGACAGTGCCTCACAAGAGGTTAATGCAAAAGCTAGAGGATCAGGCACACATAACAGGAAAGGCACTGCAATGGATCAGAGAATACCTGACAAGGAGGCAACAACGAGTCACGGTATGTGACAAGGTGTCAGAGTGGGTGCCTGTGACAAGCGGGGTTCTATAGGGGTCAGTCCTAGGACCTGTGCTGTTTTTGGTATATGTGAATGACATAACAGAAGGGATAGACTCAGAAGTGTCCTTGTTTGCAGATGATGTGAAGTTAATGAGGAGAATCAAATCGGTCGAGGATCAGCCAGGACTACAAAGAACTGGCTCCTTGAATTTAACCCTGTCAAATGCGAAGTTATGAAGATCGGGGAAGGGCAAAAAAGACCACAGACAGAGTGTAGTCTAGGTGGCCAAAGACTGCAAACCTCACTCAAAGAAAAAGATCTTGGGGTGTGTATAATACCGAGCACATCTCCTGAGGCGCACATCAATCAGATAACTGCTGCAGCATATGGGCGTCTGGCAAACCTAAGGATAGCGTTCCAATACCTCAGTAAGGAATCGTTCAAGACTCTCTACACCATATACATCAGGCCCATACTGGAGTATGCAGCACCAGTTTGGAATCCACACCTGGTCAAGCACGTCAAGAAATTAGAGAAAGTGCAAAGGTTTGCAACAAGATTAGTCCCAGAGCTAAGGGGATTGTCCTACGAAGAAAGGTTAAGGAAAATTGGCCGCCTGACGACACTGGAGGACAGGAGGGTCAGGGAACATTATAACGACATATAAAATACTGCGCGGAATACACAAGGTGGACAAAGACTGGATGTTCCAGAGATGGAACACACAAACAAAGGGTCACAATTGGAAGTTGAAGACTCAGATGAGTCAGAGGGATGTTAAGAAGTGTTTCTTCAGTCATAGAGTTGTCAGCCAGTGGAATAGCCTATAAAGTGACGTAGTGGAGGCGCAAACCATACAGAATTTTAAGATGAGGTTTGATAAAGCTCATGGAGCAGGGAGAGAGAGGACCTAGTAGCAATCAGTGAAGATGCGGGGCCAGGAGCTATGAATCGACCCCTGCAACCACAAATAGGTGAGTACACACACACACACACACACACACACACACACAGAGGCAACGAGTAGGAGTGTTTTTGCAAACTATGGGCAGTGGCAAACCTCAAGAGCAGAGAAATGGAAACCAGAGAGCAAATAAGCATTGCAGCGAATGCTTGGAAGGTACAGCCAGGAAGCCCCTGGACGGAGAGGAAAATGTTGATGGCTAGACTTAAACACATGATGGATGAAGACTGGGGTAAAAACTGTTTCTAGATCTTCATATAGAGATGGAGGAGAAGATGAAGAGAATATTGGAAGTAGGCGAGGCTCAAGAGAAAAAGGCCATTGCTCCTGAGGAAGAGATACATCACCTGGAAGTTCTCAGAATGTTGAGGACACAACTAGAGGAGATGAAGCGGTGTGAGGTGGAGACAGTACAAAGTTCAACAGGTGTAAAACCAAATGGGAGGACAGAGAGGACAAACAAGACTTTTCATAAAGGCTTTCAGAAAACCGGGAGATGAAAGAGATGGTACATGAAGCAGCAAGACCAGTGGCTACAAATCACAATGGGAAAAGATGTGGGAGGAGGAGAGCATATCACTTATTATCCATGGTCTCTGGGAGGCTGAAAGAATGACATCTAATTAGATATTTGCAGCAGATGCAATGGAGGTTCATAACATCATTGAACATTCAGGTGCTGAGGATGAGGTTGCATATTTTTGAAGTATAGAAAATTACTCATGGGACAAAATATGATTGGTCAAACTGAACCCATCAGCAGGAACAGCATGAGATCAGATCTGCAGATAAGAACATTAGAAAGGAGGAACACTGCGGCAGGCCTGTTGGCCCATACTAGGCAGGTCCTTCACAAATCCATCCCACTAATAGAATATTTACCCTCATATGAACATAAAGAAGGAACGCTGTAACAGGCCTACTGGTCTATGCGAGGCAGCTCCAAGTCTCCCACTGGCTTAAGCCAATGCCTTGACCTAGTGAAGTCAGACACGTCACTTAAAGAGCACAAGCCTGACACCAATAGTCTCTCGACCCCTAACCCACCATCTTGCTCAAGCAGAGTAATTCTGAACAAAACTATACCCTGCCTCCCCCCCATCCTTCAAAAACCTACACTCCAAGTCTTAACCCCTACCACTGCAAAATACTTTCTCACAACACCCCCTCATCCTAGATCCCAATTCTCCTCATTCCAATCCCCCGTCCCTCTCATCCCATCCCCCAATCTCCCTTCGTCCATTCTCCCTCTCCATATTTCCTCATCCCCTCTCACCAACACCCAGAGGCCCACCCCATCCCAGTGCATGATCAACCCTTACAGTCATTATTCCCACTCCAAACTCCACCCTCCCCAATACCCAGTCATACACTGACACATGGATGGGCAAGAACCAGGAGAACATGACCCTGAAAACATAAAAGCAGTAATGGAAAGGAAATTGAAAGCGTGGTATATTAATAACGATGGGAAAACAAATAAGAATGGTGAATGAAAAGAGTGAATAATGGAGATTCTCCCAGACATTGTAGTAATAAAGACTAAACTGAAGGAGTTTTTTTTCCCAGGAGTATATCATTTAAGAAACAACACAGATAACAGAGCAGGTGAAGGAGTAGCATTGCTGATCAGGAACCGGTGGATTTTTTAGATGAACTGAATAAACAGAAAGGGGTCAAATGACTATATAATAGGGATACTCTGAACAGGGAAATCCAAGGTGATGACAGCAGTGTTGTAGAACCCACTGAACAGCAAGAGACCAAGACAGGAATATGAGGACAACAATAGGGCAATGGCGGCTACAATAACAAAGACAGCCTGAAGAGCCCACGTGAGCAATGCATAACTAATGATCATGGAAACTTCAACCATAAGGAAATAAATTGAGAAAGTCTGGGAGAACCAGAAACATAGAGAGCTAAGCTGTTGGAGGTGGCAATGGAAAACTTCAAGTGGCAACATGTCAGGGACACAGCTAGGCAGTGTGGAGGTGACGAACCAGCGAGGCTGGACCTTTTGTTCACCTGACACTGATGTAGGGAATATCAAATATGAAAGGTCCATTGTTGCTAGTATCCACACAGTACTGAGGTTCTAATACCTTGCGGAAGTGAATGTAAGGAAGAACAGAGAATATGAAGGGACAAACCTGTCTTCAAAAGAGGAGACTATGATTGTATGAGGCAATTCATAGGCAGAGTGCCATGGTAATGGGGCCTAGAAGGTAGGACAACAAATGAAATGGAGTATGCGGCTGGAAAATGTCGGAAGGCAGAGGAGAAATTCATATCCAGCAGCAGACAAGGCATAGTCACTAACAAAATGAACCCATGGTTCGTCCGGAGGTGCAGGGAAGCAGAAGCTAAAAGTGCAAGAGTATGGAAGACATATTAAGCAAAGTATGCAAGAGAATAGGGCTGAAGCAGAAAATCCAGGAATGAACATGATATACCTTTGAATGGGCAAGAAGAAAAGTTGAATGACAATTTTAACTTAAGTTGATGTACAGCCACATCAGAAGGAAAACAACCGTAATAGCACTAAAGAAGGAAGGAGGAGAGCTCACTAGGACTGACCAGGAAGTCTGTGAGAAGCTGAACAAAACGATTTAGGAAGGTATTCACACTGGAATCAAGAACACTGCCAGAGAGTCAGAGGAAGTGCACCAGCAAGTACTGTAAACAATAAAAAGAACATGAGAAATATAAGAAAATACCGAATGAACCTCGGAGACAATGGCAGCAGAGAAAGTTTCTCTGTGGGTTCTGAGAGAGTGAGCAGAGGAACTGTGTGAATCACTAAGTCATGTATTTACATAAAGTACAAGCATGTGTTTACACATGCACCAGAATGTGTTTACACAAGCACAAAAGTGTGCTTACGCAAGCACCAGGGAGTGTTTACACAAGCACCAGTGTGTTTACACAAGCACCATAGTGTGTTTACACAAGTACTAAAGTGTGTTTGCATAAGTAATCGTGTGTGTTTACAAATACCAGAGTGTATTTATACACGTTCTAGGCTGGGTCTGTACAAATTCCAGTATGTTTACAAAAGTTCCAGGGTGTGTTTACGAAAGTTCTAGGTTGTGTTTACACATGAGGGAGAGTGTGTTTAGACAAGTTCCAAAGTATGAATATCAATGGCATACCGTACCGAAAAAGATGAATTATTAGAGACAAGTGCAACATCTGGGTATCTTTATTATGTAGACCAGTAGCTATCCAGTGACTATCAATACAATACAGAAGACTGAAGCAGGTGTTCAGTACCGTAGTCTTGGTGAATCTGGAACACTGGCAGGAATAAGTGGGCTTATATACTGGGGTCAGATGAGATGAAAACATTGTCACTGGTAGGTGGGGTTGCCCACTGGTAGTAGGTCACACCCAGGAGTAGGTTGTGGTGAAGTTTAATACTAAGATGATGGTGTGTCTGACAAGTTGAGCATCAATGGTACACAATGCCGACAAGATGATAAATCAGACACATGTAGACGTTTCGCCAACCACTGATATTCAACTTATCGGACACAGCAATATCATGAAAATCTTGGTACAGAAGACATCTCCACAACCTACTTGCTAGCTCCTGGCCCTGCTCCTGGCCCTGCTCCTGGGTATGACTTACTACCACCGGGGAATCCCACCTGCCAGTGACAATGTCTTCATCTCATCTGACTCCAGTATACAAGTCTACGTCTACCTGCCATTGGTCTACATAATAAAGATACTCAGATGTTGCACGTGTCTAATCTATCATCAAGTTCCAAAATATGCTTTGATAAGTTCCAGAATTATTTAACAAAAGTTTCAGAGTTTACATAAGTTCCAGAGTATTCAAATAAGTTCCCGAATGTGATTCCACGAGTACCGGAGTAAGTTTACACATGTTCCAGAATGTCTAAGTACTGGTCAACTTAGAACTGGTGAACTAAGTTAATATTGATGAATGTAGAACTTAAATAAGCGCTGATAAACATAGAACTAGACTAAGCACTGATAATCTTAGAAATGAGCTTAGAACTGGACGAGGATCTCAATTCAAAAGCGTAAATTATCACATAAATGAAAAAAAATATATCGTAAATCAGTCAGATTATATTTTAAATCAGTACGGTGATATTATAGTAAATGAGTAAGATTAAATTGTAAATAAGTAGGGTAATATTGATTTAAGATTATATTGTAAATCATTAAGATACTGTAAATCAGTAAGATTGTATTGTAAAACAGCAAGGTAATATTACTGTAAATCAGATTATATTGTAAATCAGCAAGGTAATATTACTGTAAATCAGATTATATTGTAAATCAGCAAGGTAATATTACTGTAAATCAGTAAGATTACATTGTAAATCAGTAAGATTACATTGTAAATCAGTAAGGTAATATTAAGAAGGTGCCGAGGTCCTGAGCGACGTTGGTCACATTTAGAAGAATCATTAGTGCCATAGCTTGGACAAGGTCGTATTAACTATGAATATTTTTTTTTTTTTTTATTATCACACCGGCCGATTCCCACCAAGGCAGGGTGGCCCGAAAAAGAAAAACTTTCACCATCATTCACTCCATCACTGTCTTGCCAGAAGGGTGCTTTACACTACAGTTTTTAAACTGCAACATTAACACCCCTCCTTCAGAGTGCAGGCACTGTACTTCCCATCTCCAGGACTCAAGTCCGGCCTGCCGGTTTCCCTGAATCCCTTCATAAATGTTACTTTGCTCACACTCCAACAGCACGTCAAGTATTAAAAACCATTTGTCTCCATTCACTCCTATCAAACACGCTCACGCATGCCTGCTGGAAGTCCAAGCCCCTCGCACACAAAACCTCCTTTACCCCCTCCCTCCAACCCTTCCTAGGCCGACCCCTACCCCGCCTTCCTTCCACTACAGACTATGAATATATTGAAGCAAAAACAACAAGGGGCACAAGACCGTGACTGGAACCATACACAAATAACCCGCACATAGAGAGAAACTAACCACGACGTTTCGCTCCGACTTGGACCATTAAAACATCTCACTACTTGATAAATTAGACACATGTGCAACTCTTTGGGTATCTTTATTGAGGAAACGTTTCGCCACACAGTGGCTTCATCAGTCCATACGTAGGAGAAACTTGAAGAACAGGAGAAGAATGAGGTAATCAGTCCCTCAACCTTGAGTCGATGTGTTCAGTCCATCAATCTTGAATAGAATACGGCATATCAGCGGAGAAGCAGCTTATAAACCGTATGGCAGGAGAGGTGCAGCAGTCATAGGTGGTGTCACATTTGTTCAATGTGGAAGTAGGTCGTGCCCAAGAATTAGGCAAGTGAAGAATTCCTAAGTATTAAGATCCCAAGAAGTTGCAGTGTCTGACAGATTTGTAGATGAATGGTTCTTAATACTTAGGAATTCTTCACTTGCCTAATTCTTGGGCACGACCTACTTCCACATTGAACAAATGTGACACGACCTATGACTGCTGCACCTCTCCTGCCATACGGTTTATAAGCTGCTTCTCCGCTGATATGCCGTATTCTATTCAAGATTGATGGACTGAACACATCGACTCAAGGTTGAGGGACTGATTACCTCATTCTTCTCCTGTTCTTCAAGTTTCTCCTACGTATGGACTGATGAAGCCACTGTGTGGCGAAACGTTTCCTCAATAAAGATACCCAAGAGTTGCACATGTGTCTAATTTATCAACATGTCGGTTCTCTGAACCATTCATCTACAAACCTGTCAGACACTGCAACTTCTTGGGATCTTAATACTTAGGAATTCTTCGCTTGCCTAATTCTTGGGCACGACCTACTTCAACATTGAACAAATGTGACACGACCTATGACTGCTGCACCTCTCCTGCCAGGGCGACAGAGAGTGAAGGAAGGCGGCAGAGAGTGAAGGAAGGCGACAGAGAGTGAAGGAAGGCGACAGAGAGTGAAGGAAGGCGGCAGAGAGTGAATGAAGGCGACAGAGAGTGAAGGAAGGCGACAGAGAGTGAAGGAAGGCGACAGAGTGAAGGAAGGCGACAGAGAGTGAAAGAAGGCGGCAGAGAGTGAAGGAAGGCGACAGAGAGTGAAGGAAGGCGACAGAGAGTGAAGGAAGGCGACAGAGAGTGAAGGAAGGCGACAGAGAGTGAAGGAAGGCGGCAGAGAGTGAAGGAAGGCGGCAGAGAGTGAAGTAAGGCGGCAGAGAGTGAAGGAGGGCGACAGAGAGTGAAGGAAGGCGGCAGAGAGTGAAGGAAGGCGGCAGAGAGTGAAGGAAGGCGGCAGAGAGTGAAGGAAGGCGACAGAGAGTGAAGGAAGGCGACAGAGAGTGAAGGAGGGCGACAGAGAGTGAAGGAGGGCGACAGAGAGTGAAGGAGGGCGACAGAGAGTGAAGGAGGGCGACAGAGAGTGAAGGAGGGCGACAGAGAGTGAAGGAGGGCGACAGAGAGTGAAGGAGGGCGACAGAGAGTGAAGGAGGGCGACAGAGAGTGAAGGAGGGCGACAGAGAGTGAAGGAGGGCGACAGAGAGTGAAGGAGGGCGGCAGAGAGTGGAGGAAGGCGGCAGAGAGTGGAGGAAGGCGGCAGAGAGTGGAGGAAGGCGGCAGAGAGTGGAGGAAGGCGGCAGAGAGTGGAGGAAGGCGGCAGAGAGTGGAGGAAGGCGACAGAGAGTGAAGGAAGGCGACAGAGAGTGAAGGAAGGCGACAGAGTGAAGGAAGGCGACAGAGAGTGAAGGAAGGCGGCAGAGAGTGGAGGAAGGCGGCAGAGAGTGGAGGAAGGCGGCAGAGAGTGGAGGAAGGCGGCAGAGAGTGGAGGAAGGCGGCAGAGAGTGGAGGAAGGCGGCAGAGAGTGGAGGAAGGCGGCAGAGAGTGGAGGAAGGCGACAGAGAGTGAAGGAAGGCGACAGAGAGTGAAGGAAGGCGACAGAGAGTGAAGGAAGGCGACAGAGAGTGAAGGAAGGCGACAGAGAGTGAAGGAAGGCGACAGAGAGTGAAGGAAGGCGACAGAGAGTGAAGGAAGGCGACAGAGAGTGAAGGAAGGCGACAGAGAGTGAAGGAAGGCGACAGAGAGTGAAGGAAGGCGACAGAGAGTGAAGGAAGGCGACAGAGAGTGAAGGAAGGCGACAGAGAGTGAAGGAAGGCGACAGAGAGTGAAGGAAGGCGACAGAGAGTGAAGGAAGGCGACAGAGAGTGAAGGAAGGCGACAGAGAGTGAAGGAAGGCGACAGAGAGTGAAGGAAGGCGACAGAGAGTGAAGGAAGGCGACAGAGAGTGAAGGAAGGCGACAGAGAGTGAAGGAAGGCGACAGAGAGTGAAGGAAGGCGACAGAGAGTGAAGGAAGGCGACAGAGAGTGAAGGAAGGCGACAGAGAGTGAAGGAAGGCGACAGAGAGTGAAGGAAGGCGACAGAGAGTGAAGGAAGGCGACAGAGAGTGAAGGAAGGCGACAGAGAGTGAAGGAAGGCTATAAAGGGCTTGTTTGGTAGCTGTAGAGCGGGTAGTTAAATGATATACTTCTTCGGAGGCTTCTTAGTTTATTGTTAAGTAGTGGTGGGTTACACAGGCTTGTGTGTTTGTGCCCATGGCCCGGGCAGGGCCATGCCCACGAGAGAGAGATGAGAGTACTTGTGTGTTGAAGCCAGGCCGCTGTGTGAGTGAGAGCGAGGCAAGTCTGGGCATACTGAAGTGGCAAGGCCTATAGGTGGCAGCACTTGAGTGGCGCGAAATATGAACTAAGCTGGCAGACAGCATGGGCTGTCTGTGCAGACAGTACAGGCTGTCTACATACGCTCGGCCACCTACCGCGCGTCGTCCCGACGCGACAATACTGGTAGTAAAAGAAACTCGGTCTCTCTCTCGTAGGAACAGGGCACAGAACACAAAATAAAAACATATATATACATATGGACATGGAAAAAAAACTTCCTACAGGGAGGGAAGAAAAAACATGTGGGGTGTGCTAAACATCGTGGTCATAGGCAGTGAGCATCGAAGTGCATCACTGCACGCCTTCCTGCGTCTGGACAGATACTGCAACACGGGAGACATCGCTGCGGCTGAGCTGTGACGTAACAGGGTACGGTCTCCTCTGGAACGGTGAAGCAGACATCGTAGGAGTCGCTGCAGGTTTTCACTCAACCTGGGGCACGACATGCTGGTGCCCTCGAGTGAGGCGTCGACAAAACTCGGCAACTGGGCAGGACTTCTGGCAAGCGACTCAGGACACTCCTCGACTGGTACTGTCGCTGGGCTGTCACTGCCGGCGAGCGTGGAGCGAGTTGTGGAGCGAGTCGTGGCAGAGACGACTGGGCAAAACATCTGGGAGTCGTAACATCATACACCAGACTGCAGTGAGAGAGCTAGCAGTCAAAGTGACATCTTCTTTGTGCAGGCTGCTCACTGAAGCTTGTGACACGAGGCTGACACAGCGCCTGCCGACAGGCCTGGCTGCGGCTTGACGAGTATCATCTCTCGACAGGTGGAGTTATAGCAGAGGTTAGTCTAAGCGTCCCCAGACTTGTTTCTCTACATATAACTGCACTCTGAAGGTCTGGAGGTGAAGTGAAACAAATCTCGATGGGAATCGTAGCAGGTACGATTCTACAGAACATCACGAGCGACGAGCATAAAAGCTTTCTGTACAAGGGGGCTCATACGCTCAGGGCTGAGAAATCAGCTGTCAAACACACTGGTCACGGGTGACTTAGTGGTACAACTCAAGGGTCTGACCACAGACCTCACTGGACACACGGAAAACTTACAAACACACCGCTGTACATACGGTACAACATGGCTTAACTAGCAAAAGATGCTTTTCTGCGCATAAAACTGACTAAGACATACTAAAATGTGAGAACACTGACTGAGAGGAATTAATTAACACACGACATATATTTTCTCTCAATCTTCTCGACAATACTGAAATAATTACTAGAACACTCGATGTGACATCATGTGATGTCAGGCGTGATGTCGCAAGGTGACGTCAGCAGCAGTGACGTCAACAGACATCTCGAGGTGACGTCAGGCAGACATCGTGAGGTGACGTCAGCAGACATCGTGACGTCAGCAGACATCGTGTGACGTCAGCATCTCGAGGTGACGTCAGGCAGACATCGTGAGGTGACGTCAGCAGACATCGTGAGGTGACGTCAGCAGACATCTCGAGGTGCAGACATCGTGAGGTGACGTCAGCAGACATCTCGAGGTACGTCAGCAGACATCGTGAGGTGACGTCAGCAGACATCGTGACGTCATGAAGTCGGGCAGCATCGTGGGTGGCGTCGATGTGATGCGGGCAGCAGACCACAGCATGAGGCCTGGGACATCTGGTAACTCACGTGGCTTTGTAGGTCTACATGATCGCCCACACCCACGTGACGTCGTAATCCACGTAGCTTCGAGTGGCCTCGGGCACTCGGATACACAGCACTGGCAATGAATTCACACGAAAAGCAGCAGAAAACACAGCAGAGGGAGAGATGGCGTGGTGGTGTATGGTAGTGTGGTGGCGAGGAGCGTGGGTGAGTGTACGGCGAGGGAGGATCTGGCAACTTCCTCCTCTCAAACCCAAAACACGGCGAAACGCACACTGGACGCAGAAATCACCACAAAACTCACCTCTGGCTCGCTGAAACAGCTGTGCTGAGCTGAACAACAACAGCAACATACAAGTGACGCTGAACACGTGACTTGAGAAACAGCGTGGGGTCACTGGGACGCCACTTACAATTCTCGTAGAATTTCGATAAATTTCGGCTGGATCCTGCTTGTACCTGTGTCTGGATGCTCAAACGTGCAGACACGACATCAGGATAACTCGTTGAGAGACGGATGCTTCTTGTGTAGGGTGATGAAATGAAGGTGACTTCATACCTCTCCTTCCTCTCTCCAGGGTAAACACAACGCTGCGACCACCGCTGGTACCAATATAAAGGGGTTTGTTTGGTAGCTGTAGAGCGGGTAGTTAAATGATATACTTCTTCGGAGGCTTCTTAGTTTATTGTTAAGTAGTGGTGGGTTACACAGGCTTGTGTGTTTGTGCCCATGGCCCGGGCAGGGCCATGCCCACGAGAGAGAGATGAGAGTACTTGTGTGTTGAAGCCAGGCCGCTGTGTGAGTGAGAGCGAGGCAAGTCTGGGCATACTGAAGTGGCAAGGCCTATAGGTGGCAGCACTTGAGTGGCGCGAAATATGAACTAAGCTGGCAGACAGCATGGGCTGTCTGTGCAGACAGTACAGGCTGTCTACAAGGCGACAGAGAGTGAAGGAAGGCGACAGAGAGTGAAGGAAGGCGACAGAGAGTGAAGGAAGGCGACAGAGAGTGAAGGAAGGCGACAGAGAGTGAAGGAAGGCGACAGAGAGTGAAGGAAGGCGACAGAGAGTGAAGGAAGGCGACAGAGAGTGAAGGAAGGCGACAGAGAGTGAAGGAAGGCGGCAGAGAGTGAAGGAAGGCGACAGAGAGTGAAGGAAGGCGACAGAGAGTGAAGGAAGGCGACAGAGAGTGAAGGAAGGCGGCAGACAGTGAAGGAAGGCGACAGAGAGTGAAGGAAGGCGGCAGACAGTGAAGGAAGGCGACAGAGAGTGAAGGAAGGCGACAGAGAGTGAAGGAAGGCGACAGAGAGTGAAGGAAGGCGACAGAGAGTGAAGGAAGGCGACAGAGAGTGAAGGAAGGCGACAGAGAGTGAAGGAAGGCGACAGAGAGTGAAGGAAGGCGACAGAGAGTGAAGGAAGGCGACAGAGAGTGAAGGAAGGCGGCAGACAGTGAAGGAAGGCGACAGAGAGTGAAGGAAGGCGACAGAGAGTGAAGGAAGGCGACACAGAGTGACAACACACTGACAAACCCAACATCTGCAGCTGGATGCTGGAAGTCAGTCTGCATGAATAATCAAGACGAGAGGAAAGAAAGAGAAACTTTCTATAATTACGTAGGCCGAGACGAGCAAAAACTTTAGGCCTACAGTCCTATGAGAGGGGAGGGGAGGAGGGAAAGAAAGGGGTGCGGGAAGATGAGGAAAGTAATGAAGGGGAAAGTAAAAGGAAAAACAGAGTGAGGTGCGGAGAGAGTGAGGTGCGGGGAGAGTGAGGTGCGGGGAGAGTGAGGTGCGGGAAGAGTGAGGTGCGGGGAGAGTGAGGTGCGGGGAGAGTGAGGTGCGGGGAGAGTGAGGTGCGGGGAGAGTGAGGTGCGGGGAGAGTGAGGTGCGGGGAAAGTGAGGTGCGGGGAGAGTGAGGTGCGGGGAGAGTGAGGTGTGGGGAGTGAGGTGCGGGGAGAGTGAGGTGCAGGGAGGGTGAGGTGCGGGGAGAGTGTGGTGCGGGGAGAGTGAGGTGCGGGGAGAGTGAGGTGCGGGGAGAGTGAGGTGCGGGGTGAGGTGCGGGGAGAGTGAGATGCAGGGAGAGTGAGGTGCGGGGAGAGTGAGGTGCGGGGAGAGGTGCGGGGAGAGTGAGGTGCAGGGAGAGTGAGGTGCGGGGAGAGTGAGATGTGGAGAGAGTGAGGTATGGGGAGAGTGATGAGTGAGGTGCGGGAAGAAGAATGGGTGAGGTGCGGGTAGAGAAAGAAGAGGCTCGGGGAGAGAAAAGCAAAAGGAGTGGTGAGGGAGAGTCTGGAAGAGAAGGTTGAATGATGGATGGGAGAGGAGAGTGAGAACAGTGAGAGTGTAGAGCATAATGTGGGAAAGGGTGAGTGAGTGAGCTGATGAATGAGTGTGTGGTTGAACGAGTGGGTGTGTAGGTGGACGAGTGGGTGTGTGGGCGGGCGAGTGGGTGCGTGGGCCTGTGGGTGGGTGCGTGGGTGGACGAGTGGGTGTGTGGGTGGACGAGTAGGTGTGTGGGCGGACGAGTGGGTGTGTGGGCGGGCGAGTGGGTGTGTGGGCGGGCGAGTGGGTGTGTGGGCGGGCGAGTGGGTGTGTGGGCGAACGAGTGGTTGCATGGGTGGACGAGTAGGCGTTTGGGCGGACGAGTGGGCGTGTGAACAACCTGTTGATAGTTGTAATCATGGCGTCAATGATCCGGTCTCAGGTTTCCAACTTGTCTACGTTTGTTCAGCCAGGCTGTTGGTACATGCTACACGCATTTTCACATAGGTACCAAAGCCTGACTCATCTGTAGCTTTATGGCTGAACTTATCAAGTTCTATCATGAAGACAGCTGAAGGTCTGATGGTGTTTTCCCTTAAGTATAAAGGGAGGATGTTGAGCCCCCTTGAAGTCTGTAAATTTGATCAGCCTTCTGTTTGAGTACACTGGAACACTGCTTTTCATTGTGGGTATTTTGGATTATTTTTCCTTGTATCTCCTGTACTCGTAAGGAGCTATTTCAGTGTGTAGATTTGTAACCTGTTCCTCCAGTATTTTCTAAGCGTCAATTGTGCATGATTTCTCTTCATTACTTACGCTCCTACGTGTACAGTCCGAGATATTTTAAATACTCGGACTAGCTCAGGTATTTGACCGAGTGCACACGACCATTGAAACTTACATTCTTCAGATCTGTATTTAACCTCTCGTCCTGAAGATTCTTCTTATCCAGTCTACCATATTTTTTGCACTTGTGGTAATAACACCGCTGTGAGCCTTGTACGTAGCATCTTCCTACACTGTGTCGGGTGGCATGGTTGTGATTTTGATTGTATTCCAGTATGTATTTATTCAATATTGTA
The DNA here is from genome assembly GCF_038502225.1 of Cherax quadricarinatus. Lineage (NCBI taxonomy): Eukaryota > Metazoa > Arthropoda > Malacostraca > Decapoda > Parastacidae > Cherax > Cherax quadricarinatus. Next base: position 55,353,946 of record NC_091292.1, read on the forward strand.
GAGCAATGTATCTTTAATGTTTACTCTCTGTATCACATTGTATTCTGCCGTCCAATGCAAGACTTGGCATACATCAGCTTGAAAGGTTTGGTGACTCTCCCATGGATACCTAAAGTACCCCGACCAGCTGGGCTATGGTTGTTATGTTAAATTGCGTGTGGTCAGCAGTAACAGCCTGGTTGATCAGGCCCTGATGCACCACGAGGCCTGGTCATGAACTGGACCGAGGGAGGCGTTGACCCCTGAAACTACCTCCAGGTAGATTCCAAGTAGGATGTCACATACGTATTTCACAGCTGGATCATTTGTAAAATATTAGCATGCACGAGTTTCACGTTTATTAATATTTACCAGAATGAGAAAGAACGATTTATTAGACAGGTGAGAACCCATCTGTCTACTTTCCCAGTTATTTGTTTTTCACGTCTTGTTAACTTGAAGAGACTTGCCGAAGACCTTTGCAAAGTCTGCATAAATCACGTCGATATTTCCTTCATCTTGCAGTGCGTCCAAAAACCACACTTACTCTAGCAGGAGTGAGAAGCAAGGTTATTTATTTCAGAAAATGCGCCAGACCCGCACGAGTCATAAAGCGATACACGCGCAAGCGAGACAATGGCGACCTGGTTTAAACCTATGTTGCCCTGTGTCTAGTGTAAATGTTATCATTCCAGTCTTATTCTCCAACACTCTTCCAAATGTTTCAGTCACGCGAGGCGTCAGTAACATAGGTTAATTAATTTTATCTTCCATTTGCATTACAGCCATCTGTAAGGAATGGCACCAGAAAGCTTTTTAAACAACTAGCAGGATGACGCCTGGGTGAACTCTCACTCCATAGTACATGAACCCTGGGAGAATTTTTTCACGATTTTTCAGTGAAGACTGAGTTGCATGACTCTGTCTGGGGACAGGAGAGTGTCAGTCTCAACAGCTGAATCTTCAGAGTTAAGCGAAATTAAAACTGTTTTGTGGCCACTTGCTCGGAAAAAATTGTGTTTAATGAATCACTAACACCCGCCATATTGTATGGTCAGTATTGTGTGATTAGTATTGTGTGATTAGTATTGTGTGATTAGTATTGTGTGATTAGTATTGTGTGATTAGTATTGTGTGATTAGTATTGTGTGATTAGTATTGTGTGATTAGTATTGTGTGATTAGTATTGTGTGATTAGTATTGTGTGATTAGTATTGTGTGATTAGTATTGTGTGATTAGTATTGTGTGATTAGTATTGTGTGATTAGTATTGTGTGATTAGTATTGTGTGATTAGTATTGTGTGATTAGTATTGTGTGATTAGTATTGTGTGATTAGTATTGTGTGATTAGTATTGTGTGATTAGTATTGTGTGATTAGTATTGTGTGATTAGTATTGTGTGATCAGTATTGTGTGATCAGTATTGTGTGATCAGTATTGTGTGATCAGTATTGTGTGATCAGTATTGTGTGATCTGTCTTTAAGGTTCAGTGTCTTATGGTCAGTCTTGAAGGTTCAATAATGTGTGGTCAGTATTGAAGGTTCAGTATTGTGTGATCAATATTCATCATATTTCACTGTTGTCATCAATGAAAGATGAATCTCCCTGAGAGAGAGAGAGAGAGAGAGAGAGAGAGAGAGAGAGAGAGAGAGAGAGAGAGAGAGAGAGAGAGAGAGAGAGAGAGAGAGAGAGAGAGAGAGAGAGAGAAAGATTTAATTTCACGTGGGTCGTTATGATTTGTATACCATCACTAGCATGGTAAGGTCATGATTTTCTCCCTTGCTGCAACTTAATTATGGTGGGGTATTGTGATCTTGTGTCATGTGAGCGCATGTGTAGATGGGTGTATATGGGCGTATATGGGCGTGTGGTCGGGTGAATTGAGGTGTGGGTGAGGGATGGGGTGGGGAGGTGAGTGTGGGTGGGGAAGTGTGGGTGTGGGCGAGGTGTGTATGTGGGCGGGATCTGGGTGGTGGGTGGGAGAGGGTTCACACGCCCGTCTTCAGACTCGATATGTTATTGATTTCTGAGGCAGAACCAGTCACCACCCCCGCCCACTCCGCCCACCCCTACCCGTGCAACCACCTTCACCCCCACCCTCACCCCAACCTTAAAACAAGCGTGGGGAGGGGGAGAGGAAGATGTGGATGAAGGTGATAAGATAATGAAATAAACAAGACAGTACCATGGTGATAGGCAGAGACAAATAAATGATAGGAAGAGGAATGGAGAGAGAAAGAGGAAGAGGAATGGAGAGAGGAAGAGGAAAAGAAAGAATACCATCACCAACATGCTATTACCAATACATTACTATTGTTATTATTGTATTATCATTACTATTGTTGATGTTATTATTATTGTTAATAAGAAATCGTTAAACCTGTAATAATCACACGGCGCCTGGGGAGGTGGTGGGTAAGGGGGGGGGGTTGCATTGATCACTTTCATTACAACGAAGGGAATAGGAATAATAATTATTATAATATAATAATATTACACAAATAACCCGCACATAAAAGAGAGAAGCTTACGACGACGTTTCGGTCCGACTTGGACCATTTACAAAGTCACGGTATTATGCCTTTTTTTGTTATTTATAATAATATTCTTATAATAATTATTATAATTATTACAATAATAATTTATAATTATTATGATTATAATAATACATTGCTATTATAATTATAAAAAAATATAATAAATAATTATTATATAGAAATCCTCTTGTTATGCTGAGCATTTCGGGAAAATAAGGTCAATTTTGTCCTCAGGATGCGACCCACAAAAGTCGACTAACACCCTGGTACCTATTTTACTGATGAGTGAACATGGTGTCTTATAGAGACACGTTCTAATGTTTTCCAGCCGTACCGGGGGATCGATTCCCGGTGCGCTAGCGATCGATAGATGAAGCACCTAGGATCAAGAGCCCTTCACCGGCATCAAGGAACCTACCTTTAAGGGACAGTACGAACACAGTTGTCATCAGTATTTCTGACATCATCAGGTGTCGTCAGTCATCATCAGTCAGTTATTACCAACGTAATTATCTTCAGGAGAATTAGAAGCACACTATCATCAATACTATCATCAAAACACTATCATTAACACTATCATCAGCACTATCAATACTATCATCAACACTATCATCAACACTATCATCAACACTATCAACACTATCATCAACACCATCATCAATACACTGTCATCAACACTATTATCAACACATTATCATCAGCATACTATCATCAACACTATCTGTTCCAGTATTATCTTTCAGACCCACACGTAGCGTTCCAGCTGTTCCATAATTGCCTTCCGGACCTACAAGTAGCATTCCAGGTGTTCCAGTATTACCCTCCAGAGCCACAAGTTGCGTTCCAGCTATTCTAGTATAACCTTCCAGAGCTACACGTAGCGTTCCAGTTGTTCCAGTATTACCTTCCAGAGCCTCAAGTAATGTTCCAAGTGTTCCGGTGTTACGTTTCAGACCCCACAAGTAACTTTCCAGTTGTTCCATAATTACCTTCCATACCCACAAGTAGCGTTCCAGCTGTTCCAGTATTACCTTCCAGAGCCACAAGTAGTGTTCCACCTGTTCCAGTTTCTCACACCTTCACTAGGGTTACTGAACATACCTCTCATCATTTTTCCTCACCTCTGATTCTCCTCGTCTTACCATCATTCTCGTCAAGCATCGCTGTTCAGTACATGACTCCCACTGAAACTCCTAATCTCTTACCAAAACTCTTGGTTCATCTTCTATTTTTCTTCTTTTCACTAAGTCTCGAGTCTTTTTTGGTTTAGTTTTTGTTTTTATCTTTATCTTTCTGTGCCCATTCACCCTCCTGGCTCACTTTTACAGCCCAGTGGTTAACGCACTGGCCTGTGAGTTTTAGGACTCGCTTGACATGGGTTCAAACCCTCACCCGTTCCCTGATTTGTTTGCAATCGTGTTACTGTGATTTCGTGAGTTACTCTTGTTGTGCCTCCGAGGCCAAAGTTAACATTCTGTGGATGGTTCTTCATCGCCCCGTCCCGCCTCCTTGTCCCATTCCCTTTAGCACCTCTCTTTCCTCTTCCCACAAACTTTCGCTCCTTCCAAAACTCTCTTTCCAACTTTTCCTTCCTGCTTTCCACGACCTTCCCCCGACCCCACCCTGCCCACCCACATGTTATTTGCATATCTCGCCTCTGGTTCTGATAATTTCGTAGCCTTCTAATGAAGAGTTATTGCTGTTACTGTCTCCCTTATTTCTTCCGTTTTTTTTTTCTCTGTCCCGGTTATCAAGTTGTCTTCAGCCAGCACTTTTTGCTCCGGTTATCAGTTAACTTCACCCATTACTTTTTGTCCCAGTTATTAAGTTAGTTGGTTCCACTCAACAAGTTATCTCCACTAAACACTTTTCTAAACATTACAAGCCATCTGTTTAAGATATAATACATGTACTCTGGAGTACAGTACATATCCTATGGAGTCAGTAGTGGAGATAGCACATCCATCACTCTAGTCATCTTCTGCATCCATAGCGGAATACTTGCTGTTATCCCCAGTCACCCTGCTGAAGTCTACCTGGTCAGTTTTACAGATGTCATTTTCATAACTTCAACCCAACCTGTGTGAGGTAATGTGACGGGGAAACCTAGATAGCTTTTGTTCCCACAATAGAATAGAATAGGATGGCCGCACATTGCTGGCGTTTTAAAGTTTGTTTGTTAAAAGGCATTCTACGAGTGTCTGGCACTATCTGTACCCCAGGAATGTCTGTCAGCATCTGTACTCCAGGAGAGTCTGTCACTATCTGTACCTCGTACCTCGGTGACACTGCCTGGCTGAGAGCTGCGTAACATTTACGCACATCCGAAATGCTACCAATTTAACATACAATATATATATATATATATATATATATATATATATTTTATATATATATATATATATATATATATATATATATATATATATACTGTGAGGATGTGATTAATAACTGCGTAATTTAGTACATGTAAACAAGAGAACCCAAGGAAAATAATGCAGCTGACAATCTCCATTACAGAGAGAGAAAATTTGTCAATAGAACGACCATGACAGTATGTTACCACGCTGCCCACTCATCCTGGTTTTTTTCTTCTCAAAGCTCTCTTGCCACAGTCGAAATCCGCATTCAACACAGATATGAATTTCATAAATAATTCGCCCATACACGCGAAGGAAACGGCGTGAATGTAAATACGGCGTGTATTTATATGTATATATAAAAAAATTTCCCCTCGTGGTAGCAGCGAGAGGTGGCAACTGTTCCTCTTTAAAGGGGAAATACCTCTGCCTGCTCCGGCCCCACATCATGCCGCTCTTCTCTAATTAATTAACCCAGCCACAAGGAAAATTAACAGGAAAAATCCTGCCCAGAAACCATGCTTGAAGGCTGCTCTGGCTGCTCTGAGGTGGCTGACTGGGGTAATACTGCAGCCACGTAGGTGTAATATGGCTTGGCTGGCTGCCTCTTTGAGATATTATTCCAGCAACTCCTTTGATGGAGAAATGAGAGTGGTGGACGCATGCGTGAATATGGCTGGCTGGCCCCGGGCGACCCTGCTCTCTCTCATGACTCTTCACCACTCTCTCTACTCTTATGAATGTTTACTACTACTACTACTACTATTACTACTACTACTACTACTACTGCTGCTGCTGCTGCTGCTGCTGCTGCTGCTGCTGCTGCTATTAGTACAGCTAATATTACTGCTACTACTGCTACTTTTACTGTTACTACTGCTGCAGCTGCTACTACTGCTGCTCATACTAGTACTGCTGATGCTATTGCTACTACTACTACTGCTGATGCTGTTGCTGCTACTCCTAATGATGCTGTTGCTACTACTACTACTGTTAATGCTGTTGCTACTACTACTGATGCTGTTGGTACTACTACTACTGATGCTGTTGCTATTACTACTGCTGTTAATGCTGTTGCTACTATTACTACTACTACTACTACTGATGTTATTGCTACTACTGCTGATATTGTTGCTATTACTATTGCTGCTGATACTGTTGATTCTATTACTACTACTGATGCTGTTGCTACTACCACTACTACTACTTCTGATGCTGTTGCTGCTACTACTACTTCTGATGCTGTTGCTGCTACTACTACTTCTGATGCTGTTGCTGCTACTACTACTGTTGATGCTGTTGCTACTACTGCTGATGCTGTTACTACTACTGCTGATGCTGTTGCTACTACTGCTGATGCTGTTACTACTACTGCTGATGCTGTTACTACTACTGCTGATGCTGTTGCTACTACTGCTGATGCTGTTACTACTACTACTACTGATGCTGTTACTACTACTACTGCTGATGCTGTTGCAACTACTGCTGATGCTGTTGCTACTACTGCTGATGCTGTTGCTACTACTGCTGATGCTGTTACTACTACTGCTGATGCTGTTGCTACTACTGCTGATGCTGTTACTACTACTACTGATGCTGTTACTACTACTACTGCTAACGCTGTTGCTACTACTGCTGATGCTGTTACTGCTACTACTGCTGATGCTGTTACTACTACTACTGCTGATGCTGTTACTACTTCTACTACTACTGCTGTTGCTACTACTGCTGATGCTGTTACTACTACTACTGCTGATGCTGTTGCTACTACTGCTGATGCTGTTACTACTACTGCTGATGCTGTTACTACTACTACTGTTGATGCTGTTGCTGCTACTACTGCTGATGCTGTTGCTACTACTACTACTGCTGATGCTGTTGCTACTACCACTACTGCTGATGCTGTTGCTACTACTACTGCTAATGCTGTTGCTACTACTGTTGATGCTGTTGCTGCTACTACTACTGCTGATGCTGTTGCTACTACTGCTGATGCTGTTGCTACTACTGCTGATGCTGTTGCTACTACTACTACTGCTGATGCTGTTGCTACTACTACTACTGCTGATGCTGTTGCTACTACTACTGATGCTGTTGCTACTACTACTGCTGATGCTGTTGCTACTACTACTACTGCTGATGCTGTTGCTACTACTACTGCTGATGCTGTTGCTACTACTACTGCTGATGCTGTTGCTACTACTACTGCTGATGCTGTTGCTACTACTACTGCTGATGCTGTTGCTACTACTACTACTGCTGATGCTGTTGCTACTACTACTGCTGATGCTGTTGCTACTACTACTGCTGATGCTGTTGCTACTACTGCTGATGCTGTTGCTACTACTACTACTGCTGATGCTGTTGCTACTACTACTACTGCTGATGCTGTTGCTACTACTGCTGATGCTGTTGCTACTACTGCTGATGCTGTTGCTACTACTACTACTGTTGATGCTGTTGCTGCTACTACTACTGCTGATGCTGTTGCTACTACTACTACTGTTGATGCTGTTGCTGCTACTACTACTGCTGATGCTGTTGCTACTACTACTGCTGATGCTGTTGCTACTACTACTACTGTTGATGCTGTTGCTGCTACTACTACTGCTGATGCTGTTGCTACTACTACTGCTGATGCTGTTGCTACTACTACTACTGTTGATGCTGTTGCTACTACTGCTGATGCTGTTGCTACTACTACTACTGCTGATGCTGTTGCTACTACTACTGCTGATGCTGTTGCTACTACTACTACTGCTGATGCTGTTGCTACTACTGCTGATGCTGTTGCTACTACTACTACTGCTGATGCTGTTGCTACTACTACTACTGCTGATGCTGTTGCTACTACTACTACTGCTGATGCTGTTGCTACTACTACTACTACTGATGCTGTTGCTACTACTACTACTGATGCTACTACTACTTCTAATACAATAACTACTACTATTACTACTATACTGTTGCTGCTGCTAATACTAATGTTGCTGCTACTAGTACTATTACTTTTAAAACTACTATACTTCCACTATTATTACAGCTGCTGCTAGTACTGCAGCTGCTGCTTTTGCTATTAACACCGTTACTACCGTAGTTACTACTTTACTATCACTATTGCTGCCTGTAATCATTATTATAGTTAATAGGTATTGTGGTTGCCTGCAATAATTAGTTTTCTTTAAAATGTTTTTCGTAAGCAAGTAGAGAGAGAGAGAGAGAGAGAGAGAGAGAGAGAGAGGAGGGAGGGGGGAGGGAGGGGGGGGGAGGGTGAGAAAGATTGATTAAGAAGGCAAGGGTGAGGGAGATGCTGGTGGGTGGGGGGTGGAGGAGTGGGTGGTGTGGGAAATGAGTGAGTTTTGAATAAGAAGGATTGGGTGGAAAAATGGGAGGAGTGGGTGGTGGGTGGAATGTGAGTGGGTGGTGAGTGGAATGTGAGTGGGTGGTGAGTGGAATGTGAGTGGGTGGTGAGTGGAATGTGAGTGGTCTACCTACGTGGAGTCTACCTGGAGTCTACCTGGAGGTCATTCCGGGGATAAACGCCCCAGCGGCCCGGTCCACGACCAGGCCTTCCGGTGGATCAGGGCCTGATCAATGAGGCTGTTACTGCTGGCCGCACGCAATCCAACGTACAAACCACAGCCCGGCTGATCCAGCACCGTCTTTAGGTATCTGTCCAGCTCCCTCTTGAAGACAACCAGGGGTCTTCCCGTAATGCCTCTTATTGCTGGTGGGAGGCTGTTGAACAGTCTTAGGTCCCGGACACTTACTGTGTTTTCTCTTAGTGTACCACTGACGCCCCTACTTTTCACTGGGGGTATGTTGCATCGCCTGCCAAGTCTTGGTTAGTGGAATGTGAGTGGATGGTGAGTGGAATGTGAGTGGGTGGTGAGTGGATTGTGAGTGGGTGGTGAGTGGATGATGAATGGAATGAGAGTGGGTGGTGAGTGAAATGAGAGTGGGTGGTGAGTGGAATGAGAGTGGGTGGTGAGTGGAATGTGAGTGGGTGGTGAGTGGAATGTGAGTGGGTGGTGAGTGGAATGTTAATGGGTGGTGAGTGGAATGAGAGTGGGTGGTGAGTGGAATGAGTGGGTGGTGAGTGGAATGTGAGTGGGTGGTGAGTGGAATGTGAGTGGGTGGTGAGTGGAATATGAGTGGGTGGTGAGTGGAATGTGAGTGGGTGGTGAGTGGAATGTGAGTGGGTGGTGAGTGGAATGTTAATGGGTGGTGAGTGGAATGAGAGTGGGTGGTGAGTGGAATGAGAGTGGGTGGTGAGTGGAATGAGAGTGGGTGGTGAGTGGAATGAGAGTGGGTGGTGAGGTGGGAGTAATGAGGATTATAGCAGTGTTAGTAACACTGTAGCAATAATAGTTGTAGTAGCTGTAGAAGCAGTAAAAGTGTAGTAGTAGTAGTAGCAGAAGTAGTAGCACTGATAGAAGTAGCAGTAGTAGAAGTAGTAGCACTGATAAAAGTAGTAGTAGAAGTGGTCTTTGGTCGACCATTATTAACTAACATAATGGTTGCCTTGGTTACAGTCGTATATCTACACACAATGTTATCAGAGTATCTATCTGCTTCACGAACGACTGCACTGATTTTGCCTTCGACACCTTGAGAGAGCAGTCTGTGCCGGGGCTCTACGATTTTCGTAGAAGCAAACTTAACCTACAAATGTGTTGCATCTCTTGCCAGCTAGTTTTAATTCTTTTGCGATATCGAATAACTTGAATCATTCAATAATTCTTTGTGAAAGAGTATGATCAGTTCTTTGTATTCTTGGAGGGGAGAAGGGAAATGTTGTGGTATGTGTGGTGTGGAGATGAGGCAGGGAGTTTGTGGTGCGGATGAGCAGGGAAGAGTGTGTGGTTTGGGGTATGGTGAAGGGGATTGGTCAAATGAACGTTGAAGGGGAAGTGTAGAAGGAAGAGTGAGTGGGAAGAGGCTGGGGAGTGGAAAGCCTAGCCGGGATAAATGTAGTGGAGCTGAGGTGTGGGAAATGTGTTGTAGGATGAATGTGTTAATAATGAAGTGTGAACACATCACCTTCACCTTCAGGTGATCAGTCCCTAAGTCTTGATAGAAGGTGATCAGTCCCTTAGCCTTGATAGAAGGTGATCAGTCCCTTAGTCTTGATAGAAAGTGATCAATCCCTTAGTCTTGATAGAAAGTGATCAGTCCCTTAGTCTTGATAGAAAGTGATCAATCCCTTAGTCTTGATAGAAAGTGATCAGTCCCTTAGTCTTGATAGAAGGTGATCAGTCCCTTAGTCTTGATAGAAGGTGATCAGTCCCTTAGTCTTGATAGAAAGTGATCAGTCCCTTAGTCTTGATAGGAGGTGATCAGTCCCTTAGTCTTGATAGGAGGTGATCAGTCCCTTAGTCTTGATAGGAGGTGATCAGTCCCTTAGTCTTGATAGGAGGTGATCAGTCCCTTAGTCTTGATAGGAGGTGATCAGTCACTTAGTCTTGACAGAAGGTGATCCGAGTGATGGATCAAACCATTACACTGTCTCCAGTGTAACACTGGCCTGTGTGTGAGAGCAACAAGGAGTCTGCTACGCCGGAGATCAGTTTTGTGGTGAAGAGCTGCAGGTGTTGGACACGTCTTATTTATCAACTTATCACCATAGTGTACCATGAATGTAATGAAGTGTGTTGGGGATGAGTGTGTTGGGGATGAGTGTGTTGGGGATGAGTGTGTTGGGGATGAGTGTGTTGGGGATGAAAGTATTGAGGGATGAGTGTGTTAGGGGATGAGTCTGTTGGGGATGAGTGTGCTGGGGTGAGTGGTTTGGGAATGATTGTGTCGGGGATAATTGTGTTGGGGATTGTGATGGGGATGAGTGTGCTGGGGTGAGTGGTTTGGGGATGAGTGTGTCGGGGATAATTGTGTTGGGGATTGTAATGGGGATGAGTGTGTTGGGGATGAGTGTGTTAGGGGTGAGTGTGTTAGACTAACCCTCCTCTGACTCCATCCCTACCCCTCCCTCCACTCCCTCCCCACTCTCCACACCCCTCCCCTCTCTCCCTGCTCCTTCCCTCCCCTCCCACCCCTATCTCCCTGCCCCTCCCCTTTAACTCTTTCTTTCCTCCCCTTCCCTCCCTCCATCCCCTCACACTCTCCCTCCCTTCCCTACCCCCTCCCCTCCCCGCCCAGCCCAGTGTCTAGTTATCTCGGCATCGTTGACAGGGAGGGGATGGCAGGGGTGGGTGGCAGGGAGGGGATTTGGGGTGTATGAGGAGTGAGAGAGGGAGGGCGGAGGGGAGGGGGAGGGGAGGGGAGGGGTTATTTGAGGGAGGGGAGAGGGTTTTTTTTTGAGAGAGGGGAGGCGAAGGGGAGGGGTTGTTTGAGGGAGGGGAATTAGGAGGGGAAGGGTGAGGGGTTGTTTGAGGGAGGGGAAGGGTGAGGGGTTTGAGGGAGGGGAAGGAAGAGGGGAAGGGTGACCCCCCTCACCCCCTGACCCCGGTGACCCTTGACCCCTGACCTTGACACCCTAACCTTGATGACCCCCTGACCCCGGTGACTCCTTGATTCCCTGACTTCTGTAACCCCAGTGACCCCCTGATCCTCTGACCCTTGACCTTCCTGACTCCAGTGACCCCGTGACCCCAGGTAACCCCCCTCACCCCCTAACCCCCTGACTTCCTGACTCCCCTGGCTCCCGTGATCCCCTGACTCTATGACCCTTGACACCCTGACCCCCTAACCCCGGTGACCCCCTGATTCCGGTGACCCCCTGACACCCTGACTCCTAACTCTTGACCTTCTAACTCTGGTGACCCCAGTGACCCCCCTCACCCCTGAGCCCGGTGATCCCTGACCCCGTGACCCTTAGCAACTTAACCCCAATGACCCCATGACTCCGTTGACCCCAGTGACACCGTAAACCCCCCTCACCCCGGTGACCCTGTGACCCCCCTTCATCCCTGACCGTGACCACCTAAGCAGTGCACAAGGTCACATTAAAGGTCTTATAACCTCCTGAATTCAGGACACTTGAGGTGATTTTCTTTTGCACGAGACAGTGACCCCCATGACGTGTGAGGGTCATGGGTGACCCCATGATGCGTAAGGATCATGGGGTGAGTGACCCATGACGTGTGAGGGTCATGGGTGAATTACCCCATGACGTGTGAGGGTCATGGGTGAGTCACTCCATGACGTGTGAAGGTCATGGGTGACGCCATGATGCGTGAAGATCATGGGGTGTGACCCATGACGTGTGAGGATCATTGGGTGAGTGACCCATGACGTGTGAGGATCATGAGGTGAGTGTCCCATGAATGTGAGGATTATGGGGTGAGTGACCCATGACGTGTGAGGATCATGGGGAGACCCATGACATGTGAGAATCACGGGGTGAGTGACCCATTATGTGTGAGGATTATGGGGTGAGTGACCCATGACGTGTGAGAATCATGGGGTGAGTGACCCATGACGTGTGAGGATCATGGGGTGAGTGACCCATGACATGTGAGAATCATGTTGTGAGTGACCCATGACGTATGGGAATCATGGGGTGAGGGACCCATGATGTGTGAGGGTTATGGGGTGAGTGACCCATGACGTGTGAGGATTATGGGGTGAGTGACCCATGACGTGTGAGGATCATGGGGTGAGTGACCCATGACACTTGGGGATCATGGGTGAGAGAGTGACCCATGACGTGTAAGGATCATGGGATGAGTGACCCATGACGTGTGAGAATCATGGGGTGACCCATGATGTGTGAAGAACATGGGGTGAGTGACCCATGACATGTGAGAATCATGGGGTGAGTGACTCATGACGTGTGAAGAGCATGGGGTGACCCATGATGCATGAACATGGGATGAGTGACCCATGACGTGTGAGAATCATGGGGTGAGTGACCCATGACGTGTGAAGAACATGGGGTGACTGACCCATGACACGTGGCGATCATGGGTGAGTGACCAATGCCGAGCGGGGATAGTGGGCGTGGAGGTGGTGGTGGGCGTGGAGGGGTTGAGATGGGGGTTGGAAGTAGGGTGGTTGGGGAGGGAGATGTTGAGGGGAAGGGGGATAGGGAAAGTGGGTGGGAGGTTAGGTGGTAGGGAAGGGGGGGGAGTGGGGAGGGGTTAGAAGTGATGCGGGAAGGGGGAGTTGGAATTAAGGGGGAGGGTGAGATAGGAGGAGAGAACAAGGCAAGATAAACAAGTTGTGAAAACATCAACACTTCTTATTCACTGATACTTGTGCTTCTGGGGAGGGGGAGAGGGGGTGGAGGGGAGAGGGTGGAGGGGAGAGGGGCGAGGAGAGGGAGGGGACGGCTGGGAGGAAGAGGTGAAAGGGAGGATGGGAGGGGGTGGGCCGTTGGGAGTAAAAGGGATATTGGGAGCGAAGGGGAAAGAGGGGTGGGAGAGAAGACGAAGAGAGAGAGAGAGAGAAAAGAATGCTTGGAGGAGGAGGAAGAGCTGGAGGAAGAGGCGGACGAGGAGTAACAAGGACAAAGAAAAGATGTGAAGGAAAGTGAGGAAAAAAGGTAGAAGTGGGAAGGAAGGTCGAGCAGAATGGATAGGAAAAGATGGGGATAAAAGGGAAAGTTAAATGTCAGGGGATAACGGAAAGGACGAGAGAAGTATAAAAAGCTAAAATATAAGAAAAGACATAAAGGCTAGAAATGGGAGTGGGGAAAAAATGAGAGAGTGTAAGAGAAATGTGATAAATAAAACAAATACAGAAATGGGGAGAGTAATGAGGGTCAGGCAGAGGGAAGGGACTGGGAGTAAGGCGGATGTATCAAAGAGATGAGTAAGGGGTGAAGGAGAAACAAGGAGTGAAGGGAGGGAGGGATGAGATGAGTGAGGGGGAGAGACGGGGTTGGTGAGGGAGACTGAGGTGTGTGAGCTGAGGGAAGAGGGAAGAAGGTGGGTAGTTGTGTTGGGGAGCAAAACACACCCCCCGTCATCTCTGGCCTCCAGTTCCGGGGAAACAGGAAAGGTCTGCATAAAAAACAACATTTGGAAAGCCTGCGTGTACCGCTCCATAATGAACACATTACCAGCGGAGAGGCGAGGCGACACAGCTCACTACCCGCCCTGGAAACACCGCCTCAACTGCCTTCCAGCTAGCCTACACCACAGTGAAAGTGGGTGTTGATGAGTCTCTCTCCCCAAACACCCACCCACCCACCCAGCACACCCAAGGCCTGGGTGAATCTGCCTGGAAGCTGGAGCCTGGCACCTCTGGCAACTGGGGTATCTTCCAGAGCCAGGCGGGCTGGGCTGGAACATGGTACAGTCATAAATCATTCCAGGACGCGGGGGCCTCAGCCTCCAATCCAGTTAGTTTTCCAGCCTCGAGATGGCCTGAATTTTTTTTTTCCTCTCTTCTCCATAAAAAAATGGCGACTGTGATGTGGGACACTTGGAGTGGCATGGCACGCGCACGCGCACACACACACACACACACACACACACACACACACACACACACACACACACACACACACACACACACACACACACACACACACACACACACACACACACACACATACACACATACACATCTCACCTCATGCACAAAGATCTTTTCTCCAAGACCACTACGTCATACAAACAAAAAATGGCGGAGGAGGGGTGCAGAGTAAGGGCAGGGAAGACAGAACGGGGGAGATAGGGGAAAGAGAGAGAGGGAAGGGGAGCGGGGAGGGGGAGGGGGAGGGGAAGGGGAGAGCTAAGCTGCTTTGCATGTTAAAAAAAACGTGTGTGGTGTTTGAGTATGGCGGTGGTGCGTGGTGAGTGGAGGAGGCTGGTGCAGGAGGGAGGGGCTGCTCCAGCAGTGCCACACGCTGTACAACCCCCTCGATCGTTCCAGTATGCAAATTGGATGTCGTAAAACGGCACTGAGGGGGGGCGCACACGACCATCTTCCAGGATCCAGGGGCTTTACTGAGCGACGCGACCGCCATCCTGGGAAACTGCTGCAGGTTTTATTCGTTGTTTACATACGTGATGTACATATTGGATGCTGGAGGCGAACCATTACTTCAGACGAGACCCACAACAATACTCTCCTCTCCACCCTAATAGACACTTCTCTCAACGTCAACACAATGATCACTGGCATGAGCAAGCGTTCCTGCCACTCCATGCGATGAAGCTGGAATACTTTGGCATAATTTGAGAGACTGAAAAAAATAGCTTTTCTCCTATGCGAATTAATGAATTTCTTCCACCACCAGAGGTATATTTCTCTCGTTTTCTGTGACCTGATGGTTTATTTCAATCAATATTTCAGGGATTAAAGCAGTTTTGTTTAATGATTTATAGGTTAAATGCGGTTGTAATGACCCTCGTGTAGCCGCTAAGCTTGAAACTTAATGTAGTTATATGGACAATGTCCAGGATATTTTGTTGAGACTACCTAACCTCGCCAGGAGCTTTATGAAGCTTTAATAAGGCTTTATCAAGCCTATGTAATATAGGCTTATATAATATCGACAAACAGAGTAAGACACATGTGCAACAGTTTGGTATTTTATTGATGAAACGCTTCGCCTGCTCAGCAGGCTTTTTCAGCTCTGATGAATGAGATATTTGTGTAACATTTGGGTATGTTTATGCTGGAAACGTTTCGGCAGCCAGTGACTTCAGTTCAAAGCAGAGAACTTGAAGATGCGGATGACTGTAAGGTAATCAGTCCCTCAGCCTGGAGTAGATGTGTTCAGTCCATCAGTCTTGATAAAAGTGCAGCATATTCGCGGAGATGAGGCTTATATACTGCAGACAGTGGTAGGCGGAGTCACAAGACTGATGGACTGAACATATCGACTCCAAGCTGAGGGACTGATTACCTCCAAGTCCTCTTCATCTTCAAAAGTTTTCTGCTTTGGACTGAAGAACCTACTGGTTGACGAAACGTTTTCAGAATAAAACTACCCAAATATTGCACAAGTCTCTCATTCGAAACTGTCGCACATGTGTTGACGTTCCAGCAAGGACTTGAGGGCTGCCACATGATGAGTAATTGGAGAAGGTTGGATCATTGTACCTGTACAAAAGTGGAAGGGAAAAATCGGGCAATAATCTGCATGGCTTGTTGATCTTGATGATTGTTCCACAAGCCAGATGGATCCTAGTGTGTTTCACTGGAGCTGTTCCTTTCTCGAACTAGAGGTGGAGGTAATTAGAATGTGCCCATGAGCTATCAAGTCCCAAGTTCGAACCCCGCCAGTGCTCTACAATCATCATTTTTATATTTCGCTTTATTGTGAGGCTGTGAATATAGGAAAGCAATATTTAACAAAGACAAGGAACCAGCATAACTGCACTAGGTCACGTGACCTCTTCAACTGGAATAACCTAGACGTGAGTTGACTACCACCAAGGTGAGGTACATGACATCCAGTTGACTACCACCAAGGTGAGGTACATGACATCCAGTTGACTACCACCAACGTGAGGTACATGACATCCAGTTGACTACCACCAAGGTGAGGTACATGACATCCAGTTGACTACCACCAAGGTGAGGTACATGACATCCAGTTGACTACCACCAAGGTGAGGTACATGACATCCAGTTGACTACCACCAAGGTGAGGTACATGACATCCAGTTGACTACCACCAAGGTGAGGTACATGACATCCAGTTGACTACCACCAAGGTGAGGTACATGACATCCAGTTGACTACCACCAAGGTGAGGTACATGACATCCAGTTGACTACCACCAAGGTGAGGTACATGACATCCAGTTGACTACCACCAAGGTGAGGTACATGACATCCAGTTGACTACCACCAAGGTGAGGTACATGACATCCAGTTGACTACCACCAAGGTGAGGTACATGACATCCAGTTGACTACCACCAAGGTGAGGTACATGACATCCAGTTGACTACCACCAAGGTGAGGTACATGACATCCAGTTGACTACCACCAAGGTGAGGTACATGACATCCAGTTGACTACCACCAAGGTGAGGTACATGGCATCCAGTTGACTACCACCAAGGTGAGGTACATGACATCCAGTTGACTACCACCAAGGTGAGGTACATGACATCCAGTTGACTACCACCAAGGTGAGGTACATGCCATCCAGTTGACTACCACCAAGGTGAGGTACATGACATCCAGTTGACTACCACCAAGGTGAGGTACAACGTGACATCCAGCGAGCGGGTATTTGTCCAATCACGACTGAAGGGAACCTGAAGCAGTGGACTGTCACACCCTTCAGAATTCTAATGCCAAGTCTTTTAGTGCAAATTATAGTGTTCATATTAACTTGCGTTTCCGATACTTTAAAGTTTGTAAGTGAGGTAGCAAGATGTGATTCATCAGTACGTCTTGGACATCAGTTTGAAACTGTCGGAATCTCGATATTGTAGTTACATTTGTGTACATGACACAACACTGTTAGTATAACCTATTCTAACATCTCATTTGTGTTCATACACAAGCTTGCTCAAACATCCACCAGTTTCCCCCATACACACCTTCTGTGGACCACATACACGACGATCCTCTCAACGTTGTCATTTGGTTTAGTTCCGACTCCGATACTTCATAATATATAGTGATTATATTATGCTTTTGCATCTCACTGTAATACCTATACATACGTTCTGTGTCCATGTATTCTTTGTAATGCTTGACAAAACTCCTGGAGAGCGACACGTTGCCACAATAAAATGTGTCATTAGTTGCTCATGTGTTCTTTTACCTAACATAAATACTTACCATTCCTTGACGCGCTGTTTACACTGAGATAAATCCTTATTTAATGTGTCCAGGAAACCAACATACACACTTGACATAACAGAACCAAAAAGGAGCGTCGCCTCACAATAAGTGTCGGTGGTGCGATCCCCGGCGTGGGTGAAACATTGAGCACGTTTCCTTCCACCTTCTGTCCCCGTTCATCTAGCAAGTAGTTGCCTGGGTGTTAGCCGACTGGTGTGGGTCGCATCCTGGGGGACAAGACTGAAGGTCCACAGTGGAAATAAGACAGACAGTCCTCCATAACGCACTGACTTTCTTGGGTTATCCTGGGTGGTTAACCCTCTGGGGTTAAAAATCCGTACAATATCTTATCTCTCATTATTATTTTTCCCCCTCAGAGCTTCTAGGATATCCAGCCTTCACGTCCTCGAAGAAATATGTGAATACCTTTCTGTTAGTCTCCTACACTTCACTCTTCACTTTATCACTGATTGCATAAAGCGTGCAATGCGTTTTCTCAACAGGAACAACAACGACTCAACAGAATAAGCACCTAACAACCTTATTACAAGTATATTGTTCTAGCTGTGATAAACATATGGAAGGTAAGAGAGGCTGGTAGCCGGGTTAAAACAACTAGCAACTCTTCTCTCCTAAAGCCTTGGTAAGGGCAATGTGTCGTGTAAATATTATGCGGAGAATTCGTAGTATGGAAATTAGGAGGTGTGGAGTTATTAAAAGAATTAGAGGGCTGAAGAGGGGCTGTTGAGATGGTTTGGTCATTTAGAGAGGATGGATCAAAGTAGAATGACTTGGAGAACTTATAAATCTGTAGGGAAAGGAAGGTGGGGTAAGGGTCGTCCAAGAAAAGGTTGGAGGTAGGGGGTAAAGGAGGTTTTGTGGGCGAGGGGCTTGGACTTCAGGCAAGCGTGCGTGAGCGTGTTAGGAGTGAACGGAGGGTTTTTGAGACCTGACGAGCTGTTGAAGTGTGAGCAGGGTAGTATTTAGTGTAGGGATTCAGGGAAATCGGTTAGCCAGACTTGAGTCCTGGAAGTGGGAAGTACAATGCCTGCACTTTAAAGGAGGGATTTGGGATATTGGCAGTTTGGAGGGACGTCTAAACCGTCGTACATGAGCGTCTCTGCAAAGACAGTGATTATGAGTGATGATGAAAGTGTTGAATATTGAATTTTTTTTTCTTTCTTTTTGGGTCACCCTTCTTCGGTGGGAGACGGCCGACGTGTTAAAAAAATATGTATATATTTTCCTTTAATCACGATCTTATAAGGTACTATTAAAAGATTGTTCATTTATGAATATGAGTTAATATAATAAACTTATCTATAATATATAATATAATATATAAACTGATCTATAACAATAAATGCTTATTAAGTAGACAGGAAACCTTAACAAATAACTAGGGGATACAAGGTACACCCAGGTACACCCTTGTACACTCAGGTACACCCTTGTAAACCCTTGTACGTCCAGGTACACCCTTGTACACCAGGTACACCCTTGTACACCCAGGTACACCCTTGTACACCCTTGTACGTCCAGGTACACCCTTGTACACCAGGTACACCCAGGTACACCCTTGTACACCCAGGTACACCCTTGTAAACCCTTGTACGTCCAGGTACACCCTTGTACACCAGGTACACTCCTCAAACAAGCGACCCCTGAATCACAAAAGAACGACCCGTGGGGGAAAACTCAACCAACAGAGAAACAAAGACTTATGAAACATGGGAGTGTGGTGGGCAACCCCCATGTAAGGCACGAGCATGGGTGTGTGTGTGTGTGTGTGTGTGTGTGTGTGTGTCCATCCACGACCCCCTCCCCCTCAACCCTCACCCCCATTCACCTCCACCACCTTTTCAGAAGGACATTGGTATTTTAGTGGGTCGGTCGGCGTGTTTGCCAGGACTCAATCCCACCCTCGTTTCTAATTCCTTCAAAGTTTATGAGAAACCTCGCGTTCCATTCTAAAGTTGGATAACATTATTCTGGGCCGAGCACTCCACCTAATGCAGTGTCCAGTTGAGTAAATATGAGAGAGCCAGAGCGCCGGGCACCGCATGAAAGATTCAGATTGGGCTGCGGTGGACAGTTTAAAGGATTGGGTCGCATTTGCCCGCGTTAGTGCACTTGGGATGACAAAAGACGCTCACCCGGGAGGCCAGACCATGTCGCTTATTGTTGCTTATTTGGGGGAAAGGGAGAGTGTAAGCGAGAGGAAGGGAAGTGAAAGGCAGAGAAGTAATAGGGAGGATGGAGGGAAACAGAAGAGAAAAAAGGGACGAGGGAGGGAAAACAAAAGGAAGAATATGAAAAGAGCATTGGAAGAAATGGGGAATGGAGAGAAGGGAATAAAAGAAGAAGTCAAGTGAAGAGAAACGATGATATGAAAGAAGGAACAGACAAGAGGAAGTAGAGAGGAAAGAGAATGGGGAGGTAGTGAGAAACAGAGAGAGAGAGAGAGAGAGAGAGAGAGAGAGAGAGAGAGAGAGAGAGAGAGAGAGAGAGAGAGAGAGAGAGAGAGAGAGAGAGAGAGCAGGAAAGGTAAGGTATCAGAAGCCGATGAAAGATACTGAGAGAGAGAGGAAGGAAAAGAAGTCAGAGACACACACAATAAAAAAATAACTGCGGAAGAGAAGAACTAGAAGAGAAACTGAAGAAATAAAGGAATAAGCGAGGGAGGAAAAAACTGAAGCGGGAGAAGGAACATGAGAAAAGTAGCAAGAAGAAGACAGTGAGAGAGAGAGAGGCAGTAAAGTGAGAAAGAGAAGAGGACAGACTAAATGGGAACAGGTAAAAAAAGAAGAGAATATTAAGTGATTTGATAAGATGGGGAGAATACGGACACGGGAGAATACGGACACGGGAGAATACGGACACGGGAGAATACGGACACGGGAGAATACGGACACGGGAGAATACGGATATGGAAAAATACGGACATGGAAAAATACGGACATGGGAAAATAAGGCACATCAAAGAAATTTCAGGAAAATGGAGCACAAAGAGAAGGTCATGGAGAGGGTCACAACAAAGAGAAGGTCATGGAGAGGGTCACAACAAAGAGAAGGTCATGGAGAGGGTCACAACAAAGAGAAGGTCATGGAGAGGGTCACAACAAAGAGAAGGTCATGGAGAGGGTCACAACAAAGAGAAGGTCATGGAGAGGGTCACAACAGAGAAGGTCATGGAGAGGGTCACAACAAAGAGAAGGTCATGGAGAGGGTCACAACAAAGAGAAGGTCATGGAGAGGGTCACAACAAACAGAAGGTCATGGAGAGGGTCACAACAAAGAGAAGGTCATGGAGAGGGTCACAACAAAGAGAAGGTCATGGAGAGGGTCACAACAAAGAGAAGGTCATGGAGAGGGTCACAACAAAGAGAAGGTCATGGAGAGGGTCACAACAAAGAGAAGGTCATGGAGAGGGTCACAACAAAGAGGTCATGGAGAGGGTCACAACAAAGAGAAGGTCATGGAGAGGGTCACAACAAAGAGAAGGTCATGGAGAGGGTCACAACAAAGAGAAGGTCATGGAGAGGGTCACAACAAAGGAAGGTCAAGAAAAGGGAGCAGGAGGAGAGAAGATCAAGAAAATGTAATGGAAGAAACGAGAGGTAGAAGAGAGAAGACTAGAAGGATAGGAGTGAGAATAGAATAGAAGGTGAAGGATGAACACAGAAGAACAAGACAATATTAACACAGAAGAACAAGACAATATTAACAAAAACAACAATTAACAAACGTAATCATCGGAGTAACACGAAGGACAAAACAAATACAGCAATAACAGTGATAAATACAATAACAGTGATAAAAAATACATCAATAATAACAGTGATAAATACATTAACAGTGATAAATACAATAACAGTGATAAAAAATACATCAATAATAACAGTGATAAATACATTAACAGTGATAAATACAATAACAGTGATAAATACAACAATAACAACAGTTATAAATACAGCAATAAGAACAACGATAAAAAATACAACAGTGATAATACAATAATGATAAATACAACATTGGTAACAAATACAACAGTAACAAAGATAAATAC
Organism: Cherax quadricarinatus; assembly: GCF_038502225.1. NCBI lineage: Eukaryota > Metazoa > Arthropoda > Malacostraca > Decapoda > Parastacidae > Cherax > Cherax quadricarinatus. The sequence continues at coordinate 55,375,610 of NC_091292.1, forward strand.
AACAAAAATAACAGCGATAATAAATGCAACAATGATAAATACAACAATAACAACAGTGACAAATATAACAATAGCAATGATAAATATGACAATAACAGTGATAACAAATACAACAATAACAACAGTGATAAAAATACAATACGAACAAACACATACAAAGGCAACGAAGACAACGACAATAAATGAACAAAACAGCAATAACAAGTATAATAGTGATAAATACAGCGACTAATGCAACAACGACAACAGGTAAAACAACGACAACAAGGGCAACAATAACGACAATAACAGCAACAGCCACTCCCCCCCCCACACACTACCTTCAACAGCGTGGTTTGATCCAGGTGAAGGATCTCGATACAAAGAACAGGAACCGTCTCCTTCCTTGGATCAGTCTTATTTACTCCTTCCTTCCCTTGAGCAGGAGCGGTATGACTGGTTTAGCGCTCCCCATGAATATATATACTACTATTACTACTACTACTACTACTACTACTACTACTACTACTACTACTACTACTACTTCTACAACCAGTTAGGTGTTACAGCCTCGTAGTCTACGGTGTTGGCCAGTCAGGTTTCATCTCTCTGGTCCACACAGTTCCAGTACAGCTGTGCACTCTAACCACAGTCAAATGAGGGTCCAGGACACACTCAAGGCGGGATTATCATGACTGACAGTCTTCCAAACGCACAGCACACTTACCAGTCAGGGTCCCAGCCAGGGGCCTGGTTGAGGGCCCTTGGCTGGGACTATCTCTGTTTCCTTCTCTCTCGATATATATATATATATATATATATATATATATATATATATATATATATATATATATATATATATATATATATATAATGTCGTGCCGAATATGTAAAACTGGTCAATTAGCAAGAACTTATTTAAAATTAAGTCCTTTCTAAAAATTTCTCTTATACGTTTAAAGATATATTTTTTTATTAATGTTAATGTAAAAAATTTTATTTTTGCAATAAAAGAATCTTAGAAAACTTACCTAACCTTATTATAACAAGCGCAATTTATTTTACCCAAATCCTACTAAATATATTTTAAATACGTTTACAGTAATTGAATACTAAACAAACACAATGAAATATATTTTTTTCGTTAGGTTTACGATGATTTTGGCGAAATTATTGCATACACAAATTTTCACTTGTCCTATATGGCAAAAGGAGCGTTGCTATTTAAGCCAAGATCGCAAGTTCTGCCTATTCGGCACGACATATATATATTATATATATATATATATATATATATATATATATATATATATATATATATATATATATATATATATATATATATATATATATATATATGTTGTGCCGAATGGGTAAAATTGGTCAATTAACAAGAACTCATTTAAAATTAAGTCCTTTCTAAAATTTCCTCTTATACATTTAAAGATATATTTTTCATTTATGTTAATATAAAAAATAATGATTTTGTACCAATACAACCTTAGAAAACTTACCTAACCTTATTATAACAAGCGCAATTTAATTTAGCCTAATCCAACTAAATATATTTTATATAAGTTTACAATAATTTAATAAACAAACACAATGTAATATACATTTTTTTCGTTAGATTCAGAATGATTTTTGCGAAATTATTGCATACACGAATTTTCGCTTGCCGTATTCGGCAAGAAATACGTTGCTATTTAAGCCAAAATCGCAAGTTTTACGTATTCAGCACGACACACACACACACACACACACATATAATATATATATATATATATATATATATATATATATATATATATATATATATATATATATATATATATATATATATCTTTCACATGTAATATTCTATTTTTAATAATAAGTAAAGTTCCCAAACTTGTTTAAAATCTCATGAAGGTCTTGCCTCAGTAATAATCTCTGTCATCTTGTACTTGCACACATTAAAGCTAGCCACAACCTCTCTTTAAACACCTGCTAGCATTCCCCTCGTTCATTCACAGCTTCACAGTTGATCACAATCTCTGGAGGTTTGATGGCGACAATAATCTCACTGACCATCATGTTCCACCACAGACATTACCACTGGTTTTAACGTTTCTTTAACACTTAGCTACACGTCCCCTATCTCTTCCTCTCTCTCTCTCTAGATTATATCAACACGTGAGCTCCTATCTGCAATGTTCTTTCTAACTCGCCTCTTTGTTTGTTGCGAGGGTCGAGTCTCAGCTCCTGTTACCGAAACTTAACCTTATAACACTCATCTTACATGTTTTGTGTTATCCTTCGCCGTCGCTCCCTTCTCATTTAATTAATTCCACTTATCGATTATCCGGAGGCTGAGGATGCTATTCCTAACATACCATACCCCCGGCCGGGATTGAACCCGCGGTCATAGTCTCAAAACTCCAGCCCGTCGCGTTAGCCACTAGACTAGCTAGCCACAATAAGATTCATCCAACTAGGTATATTTCTACACCATAGGAAGGTTAGCACAGGCACCTCTGTGACCACAAATGCAAGTTTTTACAGACGAATCTCCAGCTAGCGTGGCCGTGACGAACTCTAGCTCAAGTCCCTTCACTGCCGTCAACATGACTCAAGAAATCGTAATGACACGATTGCAAACAAACCATACCCCCGGCCGGGATTGAACCCGCGGTATGGTTTGTTTGCAATCGTGTCATTACGATTTCTTGAGTCATGTTGACGGCAGTGAAGGGACTTGAGCTAGAGTTCGTCACGGCCACGCTAGCTGGAGATTCGTCTGTAAAAACTTGCATTTGTGGTCACAGTGGTGCCTATACTAACCTTCCTATGGTGTAGAAATATACCTAGTTGGATGAATCTTATTGTGGCTAGCTGGTCTAGTGGCTAACGCGACGGGCTGGAGTTTTGAGACTCTATGACCGCGGGTTCAATCCCGGCCGGGGTTATGGTTTGTTTGCAATCGTGTCATTACGATTTCTTGAGTCATTCCTAACATCCTCGTGACTTCTCTGTTGTTCCTCATTCTTCCACATCCTCCCCTTGCGTACAGGTTATTCCTACATGCTAAATCAAGTCTTGGATTATTATCATGTTTTCTTGCAGGATCAACAACTTCAGCATCCATTTCTCACGTCTTACCTATGCCGAAGTCATCCCACAACCTTTAATATTCACTGATATAGTCCCACTCCACGAAGATGGCAGTAAAGTAATTGCAAAGAAACTATAGACCAGTAGCGCTTATGTCCCACATTATCAAGATATCTGAAAGGGTATTAAGAAGGTTTGCCAAGCAGTTGCACAACCTAGGTCAACATGGGGTCACAACAGGTCACTCCTATTCCTAACCTACTACGATATGGTTTTCGATACACGGAAGACAAGCTAAATACAGATGTAGTCTATACGGACTTTGTGACAGCCTCTGATAAATGCGACCATGAGGTAATTTCTCACAAAATGTACACGAGGAATACCTGGGATGGTGGCCAGATGGATATTTAATTTCCCATCAAACAAAACTAAAAAGTAATACTCCTTAAGGGAGGTTCCTTGACGCTGGTGAGGGGCTCTTGATCTAGGGAATTGAATCTGTGCTCCGGTTCCCTGAATTGAACCTGAATACCTTCCATCCCCCCCACGTGCTCTGTATAATTCTACGGGTTTAGAACTCCCCCATGATTATACTAATAATTATAATCAAAAAGTAATAGTAAACAGAGTGAAATCTAAGGCGGCTACAGTGAAGAGTTCTGTTCCTCAAGGCACAGTACTCTCCCCACTTCTTTCTCATTCTCATATCTGACATAAACAGGGACATAAACCACAACACTGTATCAGTTTTTGCAGACGATGGTGATTATGAAAGTGGGAATCACTGAAGACACAGTGAGCCTCCAAGATGTCAATCAAGTCTTCCAGTGAGCCACTGACAACAATACACACTGACAACAATACACACTGACAACAATACACACTGACAACAATACACACTGACAACAATACACACTGACAACAATACACATTTGTTTCGTTGATGAAATAAAAACAGGATGGGAGCATAAGACGCACTCAAACTACTCAGTAGAAAGTAAGTCAAATGTGAGAAACCTGGAAGTGATAATGTCTGAAGATCTCACGTTCAAGGACTACAACTATGTTGTTATTTCAACAGCAAGAAAACTGCTACGCTGAATAGCTAGAATCTTCACAACAAGAGAAGCCAAGCTAGTGATGACACTTTAGATCACTGGTTCTCTCTGGGCTGGAGTCCCCTTGATGCTGGTGATGGGCTCTTGATCAAAGGAATTGTATCAGTGCTCCAATTCCCCGAATTAAGCCTGAATGCCTTCCATCTCCCCACAGGCGTTGTATAATCCCTACGGGTTTAGCGTTCCCCTATGAAAATATAAATAATTAGGCTGGAGTACTACTACTACTACTACTTATAATAATAATAATAATAATCATAATAATAATCTAAGCTGTGTACTAGCATCCACCTTCAAGACAACGAAATTGCAGAACTAGAAAATCCACAGAGAACCTTCACAGGTCGTATAAACTCAGCCAAGTACCTAAATTACTGGGAGCGCCTGAAGTCCCTAGAACTATATTCTACATGACAAACTACAAAGCAAGATTTAGGAAGGACTGATTCAGGACCTACACAATATAATGTCTACAACGGAGCAAAAGACGCTAACCAGACAGGGCAAGAAACTTCCAGTGCAAAACAGGGTAGCATTATGTGCACTGAGAGAGAACTCAATAAGTGTAAAGGGACAACGACTCTTCAACGCTCTCCCTTCCTGCATAAGGGAGATAAGACTCCTGGCTGTCTTCAGAAGATAACCAGACAAATTTCTCAAGACAGTTCGTGATCGCCGGGCAATGGTGCATATGCTGGGTTGCTGAAGGCAGGCACTAACAGCTTGATCAATCAGGTCAATAACAAGAAGGCAACGGCAGAGGAACCTCCAGAAGCAATAACCGGTAACCTACAAATAACTACATGGGAGGGGCAGTGTTGTGGGAGGTGGGATGGGAAGGTCAGGTATTGTGGAGGTGGGAAGGGAGGGACAGGAGTTGTAGGAAGTGGGATGGGAGGGGCAGGTGCTGTGGGAGGTGGGATGAGAGGGGCGGGTGTTGTGGGAAGGAGAGGGAAAAGGCAGGTGTTGTGGGATGGAAACTGCGCGTGTTGTTGGCAGTGGTAGAAGGACAGGTGTTGTGGGTGGTGGGATGAAAGGGGAAGGCGTTGTGAGAGTTAGGATGGGAGAAGCAGGTGTTGTGGAATATTGGAAGAGAGCGACAGGTATTTGGTTTAGAAGCAGGTGCAAATATTGTGGGTTGTAGGAAGGGATAGGTGTTGTGGGGGAGTTAAAGACAAATGTTGTGGGAGGGTAAGGGCAGGTATTAAAAGGGATGTAGGGAAATGTATTGTATAGGGAGGTAGGGACAGGTGTTATGTGGGGAGATGGGGACAGGTGTTGTGAGGGGAAGTAGAGGCAGGTGTTGTGTGTGTGGGAAGTAGTGACAGGTGTTGTGTAGGGGAGGTAGGACAGGTGTTGTGTATGGGAGGTGTACCTGGAGAATGCCTGGAGAGGGTTTCGGGGGTCAACGCCCTCGCGGCTCGGTCTGAGACCAGGTCTCGTGGTGGATCAGGTCTGATCAACCTGGACGCACGCAAACTGACCTACGAACTACAGCCCGGCTGGTCAGGTACTAACTTTAGGTGCCTGTCCAGTCCCTTCTTGAAGACAGCCAGGGGTCTATTGGTAATCTCCCTTATGTATGCTGGGAGGCAGTTGAACAGTCTTGGGACCCTGACACCTATTGTGTTGTCTCTCGGTGTACTCGTGGCGCCCCTGCTTTTCATTGGGTGAATGTTGCATCTCCTGCCGAGTCTTTTGCTTTTATAGGAAATGATTTTCGTGTGCAAGTTTGGTACTAATCCCTCTAGGATTTTCCAGGCGTATATTATCATGTATCTCTCTCGCCTGCGTTCCCGGGAATACAAATCAAGGAATTTCAACCGTTCCTAGTAATTTAGGTGCCTTATCGTACTTATTTGTGCCGTGAAAGTTCTTTGTACACTCTCCAGGTCAGTAATTTCGCCTACCTTAAAGGGGGCAGTTAGTGTACAGCAGTATTTCAGCCTTGAGAGAACAAGCGATTTGAAGAGAATCATCATGGGCTTGGCATCCCTAGTTTTGAAGATTCTCATTATCCGTCCTATCATTTTCCTAGCAGATACGGTAGATACATTGTTGTGGTTTTTGAAGGCGAGATCCTCTGACATTATCACTCCCAGGTTCTTCACATTATTTTTTCACTTTATTGTATGGCTAGAATTTGTTATATAACCTGATACAGTTTTAATTTCCTCAAGTTTTCCATATCTGAGTTGTTGAAATTTCTCTTCATTGAACTTCATATTGTTTTGAGTTGTCCATTTGAAGATTGGGTTGATGTCCACTTGGAGTCTTGTGGTGTCTTCGATGGAGGTCACTGTCATGGCAATTCGAGTGTCATCCACAAAAGAAGACTCGGAGCTATGGCTTACATCTCTAAATCAGATATGAAGATGAGGAATAAGATGCGAGCGAGTACTGTGCCTTGTGGAACAGAGCTTTTCACCGTAGCTGCCTCGGACTTTACTCTGTTTACTATTACTCTTCGTGTTCTGTTTGTCAGGAAGTTATAGATCCATCTACCAACTTTTCCTGTTATTCCTTTATCACGCATTTTGTGTGCTATTACACCATGGTCACACTTGTCGAAGGCTTTTGCAAAGTCTGTGTCTACTACAGCTGCATTTTGTTTATCCTCTACAGCATCCAGGACCTTGTCATAGTGGTCCAGTAGTTGGGACAGGCAGGAGCAACCAGCTGTAAACCCGTGTTGCCCTGGGTTGTGTAAATGATGGGTATCTAGGTGGTTGACGATCTTGCTTCTTAGAACCCTTTCAAAGATTTTTATGATATGGGATGTTAGTGCTATCGGTCTGTAGTTCTTTGCAATTTGCTTTACTGCCACCTTTGTTGAGTGGGGCTATGTCTGTTGTTTTTAGTGAGTGTAGGATGACCCCTGTGTCCATGCTCCCTCATGACTCCCTCACCATAGAATGCTGAAGGCACGTGACAGTGGCTTCTTGCAGTTCTTGATGAACACGGAGTTCCATGAGTCTGGGCCTGGGGCAGAGTGCATGGACATGTCATTTATTGTCTTTTCAAAGTCTTATGGTGTTAGGATAATATCAGAGATTTCTGAGATCACCAAATTTTGGATCTCGTTCCTAAAACATTCATTTGGATTGTCGACCCTTAAGTCAGGGTAGCGACTCGCTGAACACTGAGTCGTATAGGGACTTTAGTATCTCACTCATTTTTTGGATGTCATCTGTGTATGTCCCATCTCTCCTGTGATTCTTGTCTCCTGTAGGATTCCTTCAGCTTAAGTTCGATATTTGCTATTTCACCGACCAGTGCCTCCCTTCGTATTTCAGATATATTGGCCCCTCTCAGCAGCTCTGTGATTCTTCGTCTTCGCCTGCATAGGGAGCGTCTCTCTCTTTCTAGTTTACATCTCTTTCTTCGTCTTAATGGAATGTACCTTGAGTTTATTTTTTCTAGGCAAACTTCGGATCCGTGTTGTGTAGGATATCTTCCCAGCTTGTTTCACTTAGGATATTTTTCACTTGTTCCCACTGTATGTTTTTGTTACTGAAATTTAATTTTGTGAAGACACCCTCATGACTGATTGCATTTTGCTGGTCAGGAGCCTTGTGCATGCATGTCTGTATCTCTTTTATGTTGTGATCTGAGTGTATTGTCTTTGATACTGTTATATTTCGTATCAGGTGTTGTGTGGGGAGATAGGGATAGGTGTTGTGTGTGGGAGGTAGGAAGGTAGGAGGTAGAATCCGACGATTGTCACATGCAGCATTCTCTGTCTGACCCAGCATTCTTCACCTGACTCCAGCCTATAAATACTCACGTACATTTCACCCAGGTACAACTGTTTGTGACTTGATAAAGCCCACTGTGTGGGCGAAATGTTGCCAATAAAGGATCACATTATACTGCTTATGTGTTTATATTTCCTTTAGCGACGCATGTTGTGGGGGCGACGTAGGAACAGGTGTTGTGGAGGAGGCAGCGATAGGTGTTAAGAGGAAGAGGTAGGGCCAGTTGTAGGAGAAGCAGGTACAGGTGTTGTGGGGGAGACAGGTACAGATATTGTGGGGGAGGCAGGTACAGGTATTGTGGGGGAGGCAGGTACAGGTGTTGTGGGGGAGGCAGGTACAGGCGTTGTGGGAGGTATGGACGGGTACTGTAGTCGAGGCAACGAGCGACAGGTATTGAGAGAAGGAGGTAGGGACAGGTATTGTGGGGAAGGTAGGGGCAAGTGTTGTGGGGAAGCAGGTACAGGTGTTGTGGGTTAAGGCGTATAGTGGGGAGGAGGTAAGAACAGATGTTGCGGTGGTAGATACAGGTGTTGTTGAGGGGGATATGAGACAGGTGTGGTGGGGAGGCTGTGCATGGGTGGAGGGGAGGATGTAGGGCCTGGTGTTATTGAAACAGAGACAGGTGTTATAGGGGAGAATTAGGAACCGGTGTCGTGGGAAGGAGGGACAGGTGTTATGTGAAAGGTAGGAGCAGGTGTTATAGGGAGGTAGTGACAGGTGTTGTGGGGAAGGTAGATACAGGTGTTATGAGGAGGTAAGGATAGGTGTTGTGGGAAAATGGTACTGACAGGTGTTGTGTGGTGATGGTAAGATAGGTGCTGTGGAGAGGAGGCAGGGACAGGTACTGTCAGGTGGTACGACAGATGTTTTGAAGAGATGTTAGGGACAAGTATTGTGGGAAGGAGGTAGGTAGAGGTGCTGTGGGGGAGGAGGAGGAGGAGGAAGGGACAAATGTTGGGGGATGAGGTAGAAACAGATGTTGGGAGAAGGAAGATACAGGTGTTACGGAGAGAAGGTAGGAACAGATGCTGTTGTGGGGAGGTAGGGACAGATGTTGTAGTGGGAAGGTAGGGACAAATGCTGCAGTGGGGAGGTAGGGACAGATGCTGTAGTGGGGACGTAGGGACAGATGGTGTAGTGGGGAGGCAGGGACAGATGCTGTAGAGGGGAGGTAGGGACAAATGCTGTAGTGGGGAGGTAGAGACAGGCGTGCAGTGGGGAGGTAGGGACAGATGTGTAGTGGGGAGGTAGGGACAGATGTTGTAGTTAGGAGGTAGGGACAGATGCTGTAGTGGGGAGGTAGGGACAAGTGTTGTGGGGGAGGCAGGGACAGGTGTTTAGCCTTACCCAAGTATTACACAGGTGTGTGTGTGTGTGTGTGTGTGTGTGTGTGTGTGTGTGTGTGTGTGTCGGGCCTGCTGATATAACTGTTGATGCTGACTGTTTCTGCTATTACTACTGCTACTATTAGTATTACTGCTTCTGCTGCTATTACTACTGCTGCTATCTGTATAACCTCTGCTGCTGCTAGAGGGACTAGTACCAAACTTGCACATGAAAATCACTCTTATGAAAGCAAAAGACTCGGCAGACGATGCAACATCCCCCAGATGAAAAGCAGGGGTGTCACTAGCACGTTAAGAGACAACACAATAAGTGTCAGGGGTCCAAGACTATTCAACTCCCTCCCAGCATATATAAGGGGTATTACCAATAGACCCCTGGCTGTCTTCAAGCAGGCACTGGACAAGGACCTAAAGTCGGTACCTGACCAGCCGGGCTGTGGTTCGTACGTAGGATTGCGTGCAGCTAGCAGTAACAGCCTGGTTGATAAGGCCCTGATCCACCATGAGGCCTGCTCACAGACCGGGCCGCGGGGTCAACGCCCCCGCGGTATCAGTATTAACCATGTTACTACTATTACTACTGCTACTATCGGTATTATTCCTGTTACTACTATTTACTGCTACTATTTGCATTACTCCTGCTGTGAAAAGTGGGTTATAGTAAGCGTATATGCACCTGGAGAAGAGAGAAGTGTAGAGGAGAGAGAGAGATTTTGGGAAATGTAGAGTGAATGCGTGGGGAGTTTTGAACCAAGTGTGAGAGTACTTGTGGTTGGGGATTTCAATGCTAAAGTGGGTAAAAATGTTGTGGAGGGAGTAGTAGGTAAATTTGGGGTGCCAGGGGTAAATGTAAATGGGGAGCCTTTAATTGAACTATGTGTAGAAAGAGGTTTGGTAATAAGTAATACATATTTTATGAAGAAGAGGATAAATATACAAGGTATGATATAGCACGTAATGAAAGTAGTTTGTTAGATTATGTATTGGTGAATAAAAGGTTGATGGGTAGGCTCCAGGATGTACATGTTTATAGAGGGGCAACTGATATATCGGATCATTATTTAGTTGTAGCTACAGTTAGAGTAAGAGGTAGATGGGAAAAGAGGAAGGAGGCAACAACAAGTAAGAGGGAGGTGAAAGTGTATAAACTAAGGGAGGAGGAAGTTCGGGTGAGATATAAGCAACTATTAGCAGAAAGGTGGGCTGGTGCAGGTATGAGCAGTGGGGGGGGGGGTTGAAGAGGGTTGGAATAGTTTTAAAAATGCAGTATTAGAATGTGGGGCAGAAGTTTGTGGTTATAGGAGGGTGGGTGCAGGAGGAAAGAGGAGTGATTGGTGTAATGATGAAGTAAAGGGTGTGATAAAAGAGAAAAAGTTAGCGTATGAGAGGTTTTTACAAAGCAGAAGTGTTATAAGAAGAGTAGAGTATATGGAGAGTAAAAGAAAGGTGAAGAGAGTGGTGAGAGAGCGCAAAAGAAGAGCAGATGACAGAGTGGGAGAGGCACTGTCAAGAAATTTTAATGAAAATAAGAAAAAAATTTGGAGTGAGTTAAGTTAAGAAAGCCTAGGGAACAAATGGATTTGTCAGTTAAAAACAGAGTATGGGAGTTAGTTGATGGGGAGATGGAGGTTGTGGGTAGATGGCGAGAATATTTTGAGGAAATTTTAAATGTCGACGAAGGGAGGCGGTAATTTCATGCACTGGCCAGGGAGGTATACCATCTTTTAGGAGTGAAGAAGAGCAGAATCTAAGTGTGGGGGAGGTACGTGAGGCATTACGTAAAATGAAAGGGGGTAAAGCAGCTGGAACTGATGGGATCATGACAGAAATGTTAAAAGCAGGGGGGGATATAGTGTTGGAGTGGTTGGTACTTTTGTTTAATAAATGTATGAAAGAGGGGAAGGTACCTAGGGATTGGCGGAGAGCATGTATAGTCCCTTTATATAAAGGGAAAGGGGACAAAAGAGATTGTAAAAATTATAGAGGAATAAGTTTACTGAGTATACCAGGAAAAGTATACGGTAGGGTTATAATTGAAAGAATTAGAGGTAAGACAGAATGTAGGATTGCGGATGAGCAAGGAGGTTTCAGAGTGGGTAGGGGATGTGTATATCAAGTGTTTACATTGAAGCATATATGTGAACAGTAATTAGATAAAGGTAAGGAAGTTTTTATTGCATTTATGGATTTAGAAAAGGCATATGATAGAGCGGATAGGGGAGCAATGTGGCAGATGTTGCAAGTATATGGAATAGGTGGTAAGTTACTAAATGCTGTAAAGAGTTTTTATGAGGATAGTGAGGCTCCGGTTAGGGTGTGTAGAAGAGAGGGAGACTACTTCCCGGTAAAAGTAGGTCTTAGAGGGATGTGTAATGTCACCATGGTTGTTTAATATATTTATAGATGGGGTTGTAAAAGAAGTAAATGCTAGGGTATTCGGGAGAGGGGTGGGATTAAATTATGGGGAATCAAATACAAAATGGATTGACACAGTTGCTTTTTGCTGATGATACTGTGCTTATGGGAGATTCTAAAGAAAAATTGCAAAGGTTAGTGGGTGAGTTTGGGAGTGTGTGTAAAGGTAGAAAGTTGAAAGTGAACATAGAAAAGAGTAAGGTGATGAGGGTATCAAATCATTTAGATAAAGAAAAATTGGATATCAAATTGGGGAGGAGGAGTATGGAAGAAGTGAATGTTTTCAGATACTTGGGAGTTGACGTGTCGGCGGATGGATTAATGAAAGATGAGGTTAATCATAGAATTGATGAGGGAAAAAAGGTGAGTGGTGCGTTGAGGTATATGTGGAGGCAAAAAACATCTATGGAGGCAAAGAAGGGAATGTATGAAAGTATAGTAGTACCAACACTCTTATATGGGTGTGAAGCTTGGGTTGTAAATGCTGCAGCGAGGAGGCGGTTGGAGGCAGTGGAGATGGCCTGTCTAAGGGCAATGTGTGGTGTAAATATTATGCAGGAATTTCGGAGTGTGGAAATTAGGAGGTGTGGAGTTAATAAAAGCATTAGTCAGAGGGCTGAAGAGGGGTTGTTGAGGTGGTTTGGTCACTTCGAGAGAATGGATCAAAGTAGAATGACATGGAGAGCATTTAAATCTGTAGGGGAAGGAAGGCTGGGTAGGGGTCGTCCTCGAAAAGGTTGGAAGGAAGGGGTAAGGGAGGTTTTGTGGGCGAGGGGCTTGGACTTCCAGCAGGCGTGCGTGAGCGTGTTCGATAGGAGTGAATGGAGACGAATGTTATTTGGGACCTGACGATCTGTTGGAGTGTGAGCAGGGTAATATTTAATGAAGGGATTCAGGGAAACCGGTTATTTTTATATAGCCGGACTTGAGTCCTGGAAATGGGAAGTACAATGCCTGCACTTTAAAGGAAGGGTTCGGGATATTGGCAGTTTGGAGGGATATGTTGTGTATCTTTATACGTATATACTTCTAAACTGTTGCGTTCTGAGCACCTCTGCAAAAACAGTGATTATATGTGAGTGAGGTGAAAGAGTTGAATGATGAAAATATTTTCTTTTTGGGGGATTTTGTTTCTTTTTGGGTCACCCTGCCTCGGTGGGAGACGGCCGACTTGTTGAAAGAAAAAAAAAACTTCTACTATCACTATTACTCCTGCTGCTGCTTCAACTGTTACTACTGCTACTATCCGTATTACCCCTGCTACTGCTGCAACTATTGTTGTTGCTATTGTCAGTATTTCTTCTGCTGTTGCTTCTACTATTATTACCGCTTTATAAGTACTGTAAGATCACCCCTGCTTCAGAGCGCAGGTATTGTACTTCCCACCTCCAGTACTGTAACATCACTACCCCTGCTTCACAGCGCAGGTATTGTACTTCCCACCTCCAGTACTGTAACATCACCACCCCTGCTTCAGAGTGCAGGTATTGTACTTCCCACCTCCAGTACTGTAACATCACCACCCCTACTTCAGAGCGCAGGTATTGTACTTCCCACCTCCAGTACTGTAACATCACCACCCCTGCTTCAGAGTGCAGGTACTGTACTTCCCACCTCCAGTACTGTAACATCACCACCCCTGCTTCAGAGTGCAGGTACTGTACTTCCACCACCCCTCCAGAGTACTGTAACATCACCACCCCTGCTTCAGAGCGCAGGTATCACCACCCCTGTTCAGAGTGCTTCTTCCCACCTCCAGTACTGTAACATCACCACCCCTGCTTCAGAGCGCAGGTATTGTGCTTCCCACCTCCAGTACTGTAACATCACCACCCCTACTTCAGAGTGCAGGTATTGTACTTCCCACCTCCAGTACTGTAACATCACCACCCTTGCTTCAGAGCGCAGGTACTATACTTCCCACCTCCAGTACTGTAACATCACCACCCCTACTTCAGAGTGCAGGTATTGTACTTCCCACCACCAGTACTGTAACATCATCACCCCTGCTTCAGCGTGCAGGTACTGTACTTCCCATCTCCAGTACTGTAACATCACCACCTCTGCTTCTTTTCTACGTACACTCAAATTTATCCACCATCCTTTGCAACTTGTCTTCAGAATCTCACAAATAAACTGTCATCGGTCAAGGGTAACTGGGACAATTTCCTGTTTGTATTAGATGGAGTGTATTTTTAATCCCACTCCTCTCCCTAATATCTCAGCTTTCACTTTTCTTACAATCCCATCTATAAATATGTTGAACAGTCATGGTGGCATTACACATTCCCGTCTAAGGACTACTTTTGCGGGGCAATAATCTCTCTCTCTCTGTCTCTCTCTGTCTCTCTCTGTCTCTCTCTGTCTCTCTCTGTCTCTCTCTGTCTCTCTCTCTCTCTCTCTCTCTCTCTCTCTCTCTCTCTCTCTCTCTCTCTCTTCTAAATACATTAATATAAGCCTCACTTTCCGTATAACAGCCCTTTAGCGTTCTTAAAAGCCTACCATCCATTCAATATACTTGCAACCTCTACCACATTGTTCCCCTTTTCCAGCCTATCATGTACCTTAGTAATAAAGGTAGAGAGCGAAACGTTGCCACAATAAAATGTCACATTAGTTGCCATGTGTCCTTTTGCCTAACAAATCGTATGCCTACAAACCATACCACGGGCGGGGATAGAACCCGCGATCAGAGAGTCTCAAAGCTCCAGACCGTCGCGTTAGCCACTGGAGTCATGTTAACGGCTTTGAGGGGACTTGAGCTAGAGTTCGTCACGGCCACGTTAGCTGGAGATTCGTCTGTAAAAAGTTGCATTTGTGGTCACAGTGGTGCCTGTGCTAACCTTCCTATGGTGTAGAAATATACCTAGTTGTGCGAATCTTACTGTGGCTAGCTGGTCTGGAGTTTTGAGACTCTGATCGCGGGTTCTATCCCCGCCCGTGGTATGGTTTGTTTGCAATCTTGTCATTACGATTTCGTGAGTCAAATCATATGCCTATTCTAAATCTATAAATGCTTCTGAAAGTTCCTTAACTTTATCTGTTGCAGCGTTAACACTTGGTCTGTACATCCCCTACCCTTCCTACATCCTCCTTATTCTACTACCCAACGTGCTGTCTCTCTTATCCCTAACCTTTAAGTAATATTGTTACCAAACACTTTACCCGGTGCTCAACAGATTTATTCTTTTACAGTCCGTATACTCTTGTCCTCTTTTCCTTCGTACAGAGGAACTATACATGCTCTCTTTCAGTACCTTTGCTTCTTTCGTTCATATATCGCGTGAAAACACCAGCCACTCCCACCTGTTTTTAACATCTGTCTTAATGCGGTATCTTCCAGTAGCTTTATCCATTTTCACCTCTGGATCTTCCTTACTCTTATATAGAGGCTATTCCACCCTACCTAATGTGTGAAATCATTGCCTCTCTTCGATCATCAGCATTCAACAACTCTTCCTGTCCGGTACCTTCACTTTCCTTTAATTAACATTCTCCCTCTCTCGTCTTTATTTGCCAAGTCCAGTGGCTCTTTTCTTTGCTTATTATTCTCTCTCGAAAAATGTTTGTTATTCTTAGCAAAATTTCCTGACCAAGACTAACCTGTCCTGTTATTTTGCACGCCCTCACCCCCTCTTTTAACTTTTCTTTTCGTTTCCATATACTCTCTCTTTCTTCCATCATCTGCACATTGTAAAAATCTCTCACCTGATCATTGTAACAATCTCTCGCTTGATCATTGTAACAATCTCTCACTTCATCATTGTAACAATCTCTCGCTTGATCATTGTAACAATCTCTCACTGATCATTATAACAATCTCTCGCTTGATCATTGTAACAATCTCTCGCTTGATCATTGTAACAATCTCTCACTTGATCATTGTAACAATCTCTCACTTGATCATTGTAACAATCTCTCACTTGATCATTGTAACAATCTCTCACTTGATCATTGTAACAATCTCTCACTTGATCATTGTAACAATCTCTCACTTGATCATTGTAACAATCTTTCCCTCATCATTCCACCCATACTTACCCTCCTATACCTACAAACATTTATCAGTTTAACACAGCCCTCTTACCTATATCTCAGTCTTCTTCGACCTCCTCTCATTACCTACATTCTCTTCTCTTCATCTTCTCCTAAACGTCTCCCTGAGTACATTAATTTTTTTGCATCAGAAAAAGAGGGAGAATATTTTACCGCATCTTTGCTGTCATACTTCAGATTCTCAACAGTTTACTCTTGCATCAGCACTTGGCCGAACTGAAGGCGTCTTTCCAGCAGCTCTGAAGTTTCTTATACACAAGAATCACTATTTTGGACAGCATAACACACATATTAGAAGGCTAAAGACAGCATTGTGCATTATTTTTAGCATAGCAATAACGTACAAATACTTCAGAGTATAATGGAACAAAAGTATTGTAAATGAATAATTGGAAGACAAGGTAGCAATCTTATTTACGTTCAAGCAACACTTTGTATCATAATATACAAAGTTAATATGTCTTTATTGGTATGTAACAAAGAACTGTAACATGGTTAGCGAACAACAGTACTGGCACGAAGTTATATTTATGGAGAAAGAGACACTGCTGTCAGTTAAATATAACAGTGCATCACCACACAATACTCTTGTTATAAATTTACCAGATTTGTTGCATATTTAGTGTGCAATTTGGAGCATTCATGGAGGTGGGTGATGGATGGCAGAGTCATCAGACAGGTGGGTGGTGGATGGCAGAGTCATCAGACAGGTGGGTGGTGGATGGCAGAGTCATCAGACAGGTGGGTGGTGGATGGCAGAGTCATCAGACAGGTGGGTGATGGATGGCAGAGTCATCAGACAGGTGGGTTATGGATGGCAGAGTCATCAGACAGGTGGGTGGTGGATGGCAGAGTCATCAGACAGGTGGGTGGTGGATGGCAGAGTCATCAGACAGGTGAGTGATGGATGGCAGAGTCATCAGACAGGTGAGTGATGGATGGCAGAGTCATCAGACAGGTGGGTTATGGATGGCAGAGTCATCAGACAGGTGGGTTATGGATGGCAGAGTCATCAGACAGGTGGGTGGTGGATGGCAGAGTCATCAGACAGGTGGGTGATGGATGGCAGAGTCATCAGACAGGTGGGTGATGGATGGCAGAGTCATCAGACAGGTGGGTGATGGATGGCAGAGTCATCAGACAGGTGGGTGATGGATGGCAGAGTCATCAGACAGGTGAGTGATGGATGGCAGTCATCAGACAGGTGGATGATGGATGGCAGAGTCATCAGACAGGTGGGTGATGAGTGACAGTGTGGACGAGTGGAAAATAATTAATTCTGGTTATAAATTAGACACATGTGCAACACCTGGTTATCTTTATTGTGGAAACGTTTCGCCACACAGTGACTTCATCAGTCCAATACAAAGAAGAATGGTGAAGATCAGAAGGAGTTTAAGGTAATCAGTCCCACTCTGTGGCGAAACGTTTCCACAGTGAAGATGCCTAGGTGTTGCACATGTGCCTGATTTATCAACTTGTCTGTTCTCTGAACCATTTACCTACAATTCTGGCTATACAGTAACACGGTCAAACATGAGTGAGAGGGGTTGGATCTGTCTGGGACTTGTACATGAGTTAATAGCGTTATCAAAGCCTATTATACCACGGGCGGGGATAGAACCCGCGATCAGAGTCATAAAACTCAGAGCGACGCGCTAGCCACTGGCCACTGGCCAGTTTGTGGGTTTGTGTATGAGAAGGACTTGCCTAGTATGGCAGAAGCAGTAGAGATGTAAAGATGATGTCATCAGCCTTGAAGACTCTTCTGTACTTGTCTGAAGAAGTCTACTGTGTAGGTGAAACGTTTCGGAACAACCTGACTGTTGCACATGTGTCTTACTTATGAACCTGTCGATATTGTAAATCATTTTAATATTCACAAGAGGTTGTCATCAGCACATCTCATAGGGAGAAATTTTGGATATAAACACTAGGAAAATTGTAGGACCTCACCACTTTGACTATATTGTCCAATGCTGGTCCATAAACTCCACAGATGCGTCACTGGACAAGTATCCTCACCATGTGCCAGATCAGCCAGGCTGTGATGTGTGCGGCAGCGGGCCAACATCAGCTTGGTTGGCCAAGAACCATACAAGCCTGACCCAAGGCCGGGTTCTGGGAGTAGAAAAGCTCTCGGAACTCGTGAAAGGTACATTAAAGGTATATCATTTTATTGAGAAAACTTCTCGTCCAGCAGAGATTTTTATTAATTCTCAGTTGATAAAGTCTCTAATGGACGAAACATTGACTTATTCAATACAATAGACCGCATATTGCGTTTTGCTCTCAACAAAAGTAGATAAGCTGGATAGGCTCCACAGAAGAGGGCAGCGCTATATGGCCCTAGTGGGTTTAGCTCTTCTTTTTGATTGTAATAGTAATCCATAGAAGAGGTACAAGTCTTGGTCCTTCGTTAAGACAAACTTCTCGAAGAAAACTCGAAGAAATTAATCTGTTTTTTTGACATAATAAAGTTTAATAAAGCTCAATACTGAGCGAAACGTCGCCAGAATTAAATCATGCTGTGCCAGTTGTCCCCATCACACTTACTGTGTTCTTCGTAGAGGAGAATATTCATTCAAACTTTCCGGATACTAAAACTGTTGATGCAAAACAATCTTTTTTGAGGTGAAGAGTGACTGTACAACGTGAACCACCACCACGAAACTCCGAAGCAAGAGTTGCAACACAAATGTCGACATTTTTTTTTTTTTTGAAAGTCAGAGTTCAAGGACCTTGGAAAACACTGACTAACAAAGTTCAGTTGTTAAGCAATGAAGGTCGTCAGTGCCTTTTAGAGAACAACTTTGCAAAAACTTGTATGAATCTGGAAACAATGCAAGGGAGGGAGGGGAGGGGCTGCTGTGGCTAATGTAACGCTGAGGTTAATTATCGAAGATCTCCTGGGATGGTCTGGGAACCACGAACCACACAGTATTTGTCATAAGAGTAGTGAAGGTTGGTAAAGTAGTAGTAGTAATAGTAGTATTTTGAGTACTTATAGTAAAAGAAGTGCAAAATTATTTCTATTTTCCCCTTTAAATAGTCATGAATGTTTTCTAAGTCATGTTAAACCCTTCACCCACATTGACCAGTCGGCACTGTGGCTGGAGTGAAGGGTGGGGCGAGAGCCTTCTGCTATACTAACCTAGTCCCAACTATCTAGACAATTATAGGTAGCTAGACTGTAGTTAGTTTTCTTAGCAGATTGCCTTCATCTGGACTACATTGTCTTGCAGAGAACAAACAGGCACAACACCGTCACTGTAACAACACACAACCGCATGTGTGAACTTTTATGTACAATGTCTTATAGTATTTGTCTTTCTGGTGTACTGCTGTTACTGCTTATGCTGTTATTGCTTGTGCTGCTGCTGATATTGCTGTTGCTTCTGCTGCTGTTGCTGATATTGCTGTTGCTTCTGCTGCTGTTGCTGATATTGATGATGCTTCTGCTGCTGTTGATGCTGTTGCTGCTGCTGTTGCTATTGTTGCTGCTTCTGCTGCAATTGCTGCTGCTCCTGTTGCTGATATTGCTTCTGCTGCTATTGCTGCTGCTTCTGCTGCTGTTGCTGCTGTTGCTGCTGCTTCTGCTGCTGTTGCTGCAATTGCTGCTGCTGTTGTTGGTGGTGGTGGCGGTCGTCGTAATGCTGCTGCTGGTGATGGTGGTGGTGGTGGGGTGGTGGTGATTTTGGTGATAGTGGTGGTGGTGTATAAATCACCATTGGGTTCAAGGAGTTTTAGAAACCCTTTAAAAATAGCAATTTAGAAATACCGGGGATTCTACAAGCCACCCCACACCACTACATTTAGAAACCTCTCAAAAGAACTGTAAACCCGGCATAGGTCGATAAATGGGGTCGAGGTGGAGGCTCACATTACCAAGACATTCCGAGGACCAAGATTGATCACGCAGATACTGACACCAATTTTGATATCCTACCCCTTCCCTCGATCACACACACACTCGTACACCAGATTAGAAAAGACGAGAATATGTGCGGATGAAGAAGTTCCCGAATGGGGTCCTGTATGAAGGTCAACTGGAAAAC
Source organism: Cherax quadricarinatus (assembly GCF_038502225.1). NCBI lineage: Eukaryota > Metazoa > Arthropoda > Malacostraca > Decapoda > Parastacidae > Cherax > Cherax quadricarinatus. Next base: position 55,395,436 of record NC_091292.1, read on the forward strand.
AAGACCACAGAAGAAGAGATGGAGTGTCTTGTAGGAAAATGCCGGAAGGCAAAGGAGAAATTCGTACTCAAGAAGAGAAGCCGGAAAATGAATACACGAGAACGAGTAGATAGGTGGAATGATAACATATAAGATACGGCAGGAAAAGCAAAGGTAGAAATAGAACTTTTGTATAGCAACATGAGAGGCATGATGGCAGAGTGAGGGACCAGGAAACAGGTGGCATTATGGAGCAGGATAGGAGGAGGAGACCAGCAGAGACTGGAGACCAGCAGAGACTGGATACCAGCAGAGACTGGAGACCAGCAGAGACTGGAGACCAGCAGAGACTGGAGACCAGCATAAGACGAAGTAAAGAAGCTGTTAAGTGAACTGAACATAGTTTACTGAGCTGGTCTCCATTACTGTCTCACTGAGTCTCCTCAAAAGCAACAAAAGTACTACGTAAACTACGTCTTGAGAGCTGCAAAAACATACTACGTAAACTACGTCTTGAGAGCTGCAAAAACATACTACGTAAACTACGTCTTGAGAGCTGCAAAAACATACTACGTAAACTACGTCTTGAGAGCTGCAAAAACATACTACGTAAACTACGTCTTGAGAGCTGCAAAAACATACTACGTAAACTACGTCTTGAAAGCTGCAAAAACATACTACGTAAACTACGTCTTGAGAGCTGCAAAAACATACTACGTAAACTACGTCTTGAGAGCTGCAAAAAACAAACTACGTAAACTACGTCTTGAGAGCTGCAAAAACAAACTACGTAAACCACTAGGAAGCAAAAAGGAACAAATTGATGGATTATAATAATTTTATATTATTATATTTATAAGAAGTGCTAAACCCACCAGGGTCAATTAGGATAACACAGATTAAGGTAGGAAAGTGAAGAATAGGTTGAGTCAGTATTTCCCTCCCCCCATAGGTCAATTTTAGAGGCTAAGAGCTGTTTACCTACCTCGGATGATTTAAAACCCAGCCCTATCTGACGTATACTGTAACCTTCCCCCCAGGATGCCATCTACAATAGTCGACTAACACCCAGGTATCTGCTTACTGCTAGGTGAACAGGGACAGCAGGTGTAAGGAAACATGCCCAACGTTTCCACCCGTGCCGGAGACCGAACCCCGCACTCAAACGGATGCTTCAAGCTGCATATATTTTTTTTATTTAAATATCTTTAGTTTAATTTATTATTACTATGAGCATTATATTTCTTGTGCACGAGATGTAATTTTAACTACTACCATAAATTTACATTATATCACTGTTCTTATATATTACTGTTCTTATGATACTAGATTTGTATATTCTTTGCTGCATTATTGCTGTGTGTAATTAATAATTAGACACCAGCTTCGTGGATGGTTGAAGCTTGCAGTCTAGTCTTTCCTATGTTCTTCCTTATTGGCTAGCACTGAGGAGGGGGAGCGGCCTCCTCACCTGTGTCATGACATTGTCTTTGCACACACTCTGATATTTTTTCACCTGTAGTTTGGTGCATGTGTTTGGACGTTTCTGTTGTTTATCGTTCACCCATAACAGTACGAAAGATGCCTTAGCGTGTGGGTGTGGACCTGGTACTGCTGCGCTTGACTTATTCTTCCCATGTCTTCTCTTCTGAGTGTTCATTTTATGGCTTTATATGTCTTTCACATCTCTGGTGGTGTTGGTACTGTTCTTGTTGGTTTACCTCACAAGGATCTCACATAGGATGTACTTAGATGTCTTTTCAGTGTTGCAGGATGCTCCTATCCTCATACCTTGTTGTCCAGAGCCTGGCTCTAGATGTCTGACATTGTTGGTTATTTCTGTATTATCACAGTTAAGACAAATGGTAATTTGTCTTAGTTGTTATTGAGACGTTTTGTGGCATCGCCACCTTGAAGGAGTTTGATGGTCGTTACTGTTGTTCCATGTTATCTTATGTGCATCAAGGTATTTTCTCGTGTACATCAAGGTGTTTGCTCGTGTATATCGAGATGTTTGTTCACGTATATCAAGGTGTATGCTCAGGTACATCAAGGTGTATGCTCACGTACATCAAGGTGTTTGCTCAGGCACATCAAGGTGTATGCTCACGTACATCAAGGTGTATGCTCAGGTACATCAAGGTGTATGCTCAGGCACATCAAGGTGTATGCTCACGTACATCAAGGTGTGTGCTCACGTACATCAAGGTGTATGCTCACGTACATCAAGGTGTATGTTCAGGCACATCAAGATGTATGCTCACGTACATCAAGGTGTATGCTCACGTACATCAAGGTGTATGCTCACGTACATCAAGGTGTATGCTCAGGCACATCAAGGTGTATGCTCACGTACATCAAGGTGTATGCTCACGTACATCAAGGTGTATGCTCACGTACATCAAGGTGTATGCTCACGTACATCAAGGTGTATGCTCAGGTACATCAAGGTGTATGCTCACGTACATCAAGGTGTATGCTCACGTACATCAAGGTGTATGCTCAGGCACATCAAGGTGTATGCTCACGTACATCAAGGTGTGTGTTCACGTACATCAAGGTGTATGCTCACGTACATCAAGGTGTATGCTCAGGCACATCAAGGTGTATGCTCACGTACATCAAGGTGTATGCTCAGGCACATCAAGGTGTATGCTCACGTACATCAAGGTGTATGCTCACGTACATCAAGGTGTGTGCTCACGTACATCAAGGTGTATGCTCAGGTACATCAAGGTGTATGCTCAGGCACATCAAGGTGTGTGCTCACGTACATCAAGGTGTATGCTCAGGTACATCAAGGTGTATGCTCAGGCACATCAAGGTGTATGCTCACGTACATCAAGGTGTATGCTCACGTACATCAAGGTGTATGCTCACGTACATCAAGGTGTATGCTCAGGTACATCAAGGTGTATGCTCAGGCACATCAAGGTGTGTGCTCACGTACATCAAGGTGTATGCTCACGTACATCAAGGTGTATGCTCACGTACATCAAGGTGTATGCTCACGTACATCAAGGTGTATGCTCACGTACATCAAGGTGTATGCTCACGTACATCAAGGTGTATGCTCACGTACATCAAGGTGTATGCTCAGGTACATCAAGGTGTATGCTCACGTACATCAAAGAGTATACTCACGTACATCAAGGTGTATGCTCACGTACATCAAGGTGTATGCTCAGGTACATCAAGGTGTATGCTCACGTACATCAAGGTGTATACTCACGTACATCAAGGTGTATGCTCACGTACATCAAGGTGTATGCTCACGTACATCAAGGTGTTCAGAAGCGTTGCACAACTTTATATTTACCAGAGACAGATTATTTGATATGTAGATCATATGTATTCAACCAAATATTAAATATACATACCAGGTATGTCCCCGCACATAGCGTACAAACTATGTATACATACATGTTGCATTCATGATATGTAAACTAGTATGAATAATCGTTGCCTAGAATTGAATTAGAACACTGAGTTTTGTTCTTTGAGAAATATTAATTTGTTAAATATACTTACGTACGCATTCCTGCCTTCCAATGAAAATAATTTTAATAATCTGGCTGATAATTGATGTTTCATCTCTCTGGATGTTATTTACGTGTTTTCTTAATAAAGGGAATCAGGTTCACGTGTGCTGGGGTAAAACTCTACTGTGGAAATTAGGTATCAGCAGTTATATAACTACCTGTATACAGGTCACTCATTGTGGATCAGACTGTGGTATGAAAAATGACAAGGTGATACAGTGAAGATGTGGGAAAAAGATACTGCTGTGTAGTTCAGGACATTTATTACAGGAAACTTTTCGCCAGGAGTGACTTCTTCAGTCCTCAGGACTGAAAAAGTGACTCTGGCGAAACGTTTCCGATGATAAATGTTCTGAACTGTATATGAGTATCTTATCCCACAGACTGTGATAAGCCTTTCCATAACAGAGGTATAAATTCTTAACAGTCGGTCACTGTAGTTCACGAGGCAGTTCCAGGAGCTGACACCCGACCACCTCCCACTTAAACACAACTAGATGAAATGCAAACACACACACACACACTTGGGTTGGATATTTAAAGTGTTGGTGTAGGTGGTATCAGGTGAGTGGGCACCATAACTAACGTAAACTACACCACACCAAGCTGTCTAACTCATTAAAAATCGTATTCAGGTTTCCACTGACAAGTCCTCCTTAACATTTGCATAAATGCTCCTGCTTAATTGATTCTGATTATAACTGGCACTTAGCGTCGAAGCGTACCAATCTTCTGGGATCTTTAGGCAACAGTAAATTGAGAAACACTCATAGAGGCTCGAAACCCTCTCAGAACATTCTATTTCATCTCCTCTGAGGTTTCTGTCGTCATTAACGGGTGTAGATAGGCCGGAGGTGGAGGCCACAGTTTCTACTAGTCTCTCTCCACACACCATATGCTAATGAGGCCAGCTCATTTGCATACAGGGTCCGGCCTCTACACCTCCAGATTGACATTCAAATCGCGGCTGTTCGCTGTTTATGCTTCACGCTCTTCCTCCCCACGACCCACACACTGTTCCTCCCCACGACCCACACACTGTTCCTCCCCACGACCCACACACTGTTCCTCCCCACGACCCACACACTGTTCCTCCCCACGACCCACACACACACACTGTTCCTCCCCACGACTCACACACAGTTCCTCCCCACGACCCACAAACGCACACACTGTTCCTCCCCACGACCCGCAAACACACTGTTCCTTCCCACGACCCACAAACACACTGTTCCTCCCCACGACCCCCCCACACACACACTGTTCCTCCCCACAACCCACACACACTGTTCCTCACCACGACCCCCACACACACACTGTTCCTCCCCAGGACCCACACACACACACTGTTCCTCCCCACGACCCACACACACACTGTTCCTCCCCACGACCCACACACACTGTTCATCACCACGACCCACACACACACTGTTCCTCCCCATGACCCACACACACACTGTTCCTCCCCACGACCCACACACACACTGTTCCTCCCCACGACCCACACACACTGTTCCTCCCCACGACCCACAAACACACACACTGTTCCTCCCCACGACCCGCAAACACACTGTTCCTCCCCACGACCCACAAACACACTGTTCTTCCCCACGACCCACATACACTGTTCCTCCCCACGACCCAAACACACACTGTTCCTCCCCACGACCCACACACACACACACTGTTCCTCCCCACGACCCACACACACTGTTCCTCACCACGACCCCCCCACACACACTCTGTTCCTCCCCAGGACCCACACACACACACTGTTCCTCCCCACGACCCACACACACACTGTTCCTCCCCACGACCCACACACACTGTTCATCACCACGACCCACACACACACTGGTCCTCCCCAGGACCCACACACCCACTGTTGCTCCCCACGACCCACACACACACTGTTCCTCCCCACGACCCCCACACACTGTTCCTCCCCACGACCCACAAACACACACACTGTTCCTCCCCACGACCCACAAACACACACACTGTTCCTCCCCACGACCCAAACACACACTGTTCCTCCCCACGACCCACACACACTGATCCTCCCGACGACCCACACATACACTGTTCCTCCCCACGACCCACACACACACTGTTCCTCCCCACGACCCACACACACACTGTTCCTCCCCACGACCCACACACACACTGTTCCCACGACCCACACACATACTGTTTCTCCCCACGACCCACACACTGCTTCTCCCCATGACCCACACACTACTTCTCCCCACGACCCACACACTGCTTCTCCCCACGACCCACACACTGCTTCTCCCCACGACCCACACACTGCTTCTCCCCACGACCCACACACTGCTTCTCCCCACGACCCACACACTGCTTCTCCCCACGACCCACACACTACTTCTCCCCACGACCCACACACTGCTTCTCCCCACGACCCACACACTGCTCAATATTTGCTTCCTTGTAGAGAGTTCAGTTTTTTCAGCTGTTTAAAGAGGAACGCAGAGAAGAAATCAAGAGTTTCTAGAAAGTCGTGTTCAGGCTATCATACCTAGCTATCAGTCAAGCTGGTTTACAAGTGTAACCTGACAGCAGTAAGAGTATTGTTGACAGTGTTATTGCTGTTATCCATTGAGGTCATCACCCTGTCAACGCTGTCAAGGGTGAAGACATAGCTGTTAACGCTGTCAACTGTGAAGACATTGCTGTCAGTGCTGTCAACTGTGAAGACATCGCTGTCAACGCTGTCAAGTGTGAAGACCACACTGTCAAGGCTGTCAACAACTCACTATACAACAGGAATAATACTCTCCCATAAAACACAAGTATCAAAAATAAATTCTTGTATACGTCTCACACTGTTGTAAATAATAACCGGAAGTGTCACCTTTGCTTACGTTGATTTGTAACCTTAGTAAACATCCGCTATAATTAATGTTGAATATTTAGTATACCAAGAAGACTTTCTTTACGACACAGGTTATGTTGTTGCTATTGTTGTTGTTTGTATTGTTGTTTGTGATGGTGGTGTTGTTGGTGATGGTGTTATTGATGTTGGTGGTGGTGTTAGTGGTGCTATGTTGGTGGTGGTGGTGGTGGTGGTGTTGTTGTTGTTACTGTTGTTGCTGTTGGTGGTAGTGTTGTCGTTGTTGTTGTCCATGGTGGTGTTATTGTTTGTGGTAGTGTGGGGTTATTGTTGTCGTTGCTGTTGATGTTGCCGTTGGTGGTGTTATTGCTGTCGTTGGTGGCGGTAGTGTTACTGTTGTTGTTGTTGATGGTGGTGGTAGTGTTACTGTTGCTGGAGGTGTTGGTGTTATTGGTGTTGTTGGTGCTGGTGTTATTGGAGTTGTTGTTGGTGGTAGTGTTGTTGTCGTTGTTGGTGTTGTTTTTGTTAGTAGTAGTGTTACTGTTGTTGGTGTTGCTGGGGGTGTTGGTGTTGTTATTGGTGTTGTTGGTGATGTTTTTGTTTGCAGTAGTGTTACTGTTGTTGGCTGTGTTGGTGTTATTGGTGTGTTTGGTGGTGGTGGTGCTGGTGGTGGTGTTTGTGGTAGTGTTACTGTTGTTGTTGGGGTTGTTGTCGGTCGTGCTGTTGGTGGTGTTGCTGCTGTTGTTTCTAGTGTTGTTGTTGATGGCGATATTGTTGTTGTTATTGCTGTTGGTGGTGGTGTTGCTGTTGTTGTTTCTGGTGTTGCTGGTGTTCTTGGTGTTATTGTTGGTGGTGTGTTATTGTTGCTGGTGGTGTTGTTGGTGGTGGTGGTTGTGTTGTTAATAGTGATGTTACTGTTGTTTGTACTGTTGTTGTCATTGTTGGTATTGTTGTTGTTGGTGGTGTTGTCGCTGATATTGGTGGTGTTATTGTTGTTGTTGAGTGTGGTGTTACTTTTGTTGTTGATGTTGCTGATGTTTGTTGTTGATATTGTTTACTGTTATTGTCGTGTTGATGTTGTTGCAGTTTTTTTTATGTTGTTGTGTGTTGTTGTTTCTTGTTGTGTATTGTTTTTGTTGTCACTGATGGTCTAACTATTGGTGTCATTGTAGGTGGCGGCGGCGGCGGCGGCGCCTCCTCATTATCTAAAGTTTGTGTCGCGACTTTCACCAGCTGGACTAGTTCTTAGTGAATATTGACCGTGTATCCCTCCTTACTCCCGTATCCCTCCCTCCCTCACTCCTGTATCCCTCCCCATTCCTGTATCCCTCCCCATTCCTGTATCCCTCCCCCAGTCCTGTGAACTGTGCACATGTTTTTGGTGTACGAGGCTGTACTCGTTGTTCCCTTGAGTCTGCCAACGCCCAGTACCAGCCAGTGATGCCCAGGGTATATGTAATATTCTATATATTGTGTATGTTGATAAAATATTTATGTGTACTCACCTAGTTGAGGTTGTAGGGGTCGAGTCCTAGCTCCTGGCCCCGCCTCTTCACTGGTCGCTACAAGGTCACTCTTCACTGTGACTGAAGAAATGCTTCCTAAAATCCCTGTGACCCATCTGAGTCTTCAAATTCCAACTGTGACCCCTTGTTGCTGTGTCCCATCTCTGGAACATCCTCTGTCTGTCCACCTTGTCTATACCTCTCAGAATTTTATATGTCGTTATCATATCCTCCCTATCTCTTCTGTCTTCCAGTGTCGTCAGGTCGATTTCCCTTAATCTCTCCGCGTAGGACATACCCCTTAGCTCCGGGACTAGGCTTGTTGCAAACCTTTGCAATTTCTCTAGTTTCCTTACATGCTTGGCTAGGTGAGGGTTCCAAACTGGAGCTTCATATTCCAATATGGGCCTAACGTACACAGTGTCGGAATGCTGTTCTTAGGTTTGCCAGGCGCTCGTATGCTGCAGCAGTTATTCGGTTAATGTGCGCCTCAGATGTTCCTGGTGTTATACTCACACCAAGATCCTTTTCCTTGAGTGAGGTTTGTAGGTTCTGGCCCCCTAGACTGTACTCCATCTGTGGTCTACTTTGCCCTTTCCCAATCTTCATGACTTTGTACTAAACGGGTTGAACTCCAGGAGCCAGTTGCTGGACCAGGCCTGCAGTCTGTCCAGATCCCTATGTAGTTCTGCCTGGTCCTCGTCCGATTTAATTCTTCTCAACTTCACATCATCTGCAAACAGGGACATTTCGGATTCTATTCCTTCCGTCATGTCGTTCACAAATACCAGAAACAGCACTGGTACTAGGACTGATCCCTGTGGCACCCAACTGGTTACAGGCGCCCACTCTGACACCTCGTCACGTACCATGACTCACTGTTGTCTTCCTGACAGTTATTCTCTGATCCATTGTAGTGCCTTCCTTGTTATCCCTGCCTGATCCTCCAGCTTCCGCACTATCTCTTGTGTGGAACTGTGTCAAACACCTTCTTACAGTCCAAGAAAACGCAATCTACCCACCCCTCTCCCTCTTGTCTTACAGCCGTCACCCTGTCATAGAACTCCAGTAGGTTTGTGACACAGGATTTCCTGTCCCTGAAACCGTGCTGGCTGTCGTTGATCAGCTCATTCCTTTCTAGGTGCTCCACCACTCTACTCCTGATAATTTTCTCCATGACCTTGCATACTATACACGTCAGTAACACTGGTCTGTAGTTTAATGCTTCGTATCTGTCTCCTTTTTTAAAAATTGGGACTACATTTGCTGTCTTTCATACTTCCTGTAGTTGTCCTGTTTCGACAGATATGTTGAAGATACATCTTAGTGGCACACAAAGCACCTCTGCTCCCTCTCTCAGGACCCAGGGAGAGATGTTATCCAGCCCTATTGCCTTTGAGGTATCTACCTCTCTTAACAGCCTCTTCATTTCATCCTCAGTTGTATGTATTGTGTTCAACACTTGATGGTGTACCCCACCTCTCTGCCTTTCTGTAGGCCCTTCTGTCTCCTCTGTGAACACTTCTTTGAATCTCATGTTGAGCTCCTCACATACTTTGCAGTCTTTTTTTGTGATCTCCCTTCCTTCCTTCCTCAGCCTGATTATCTGGTCCTTGACTGTTGTTTTCCTCCTGATGTGGCTGTACAACAGCTTTGGGTCAGATTTGGCTTTCACTGCTATGCCATTCTCATATTGCCTTTGGGCCTCCCGTCTTACCTGTGCATATTCATTTCTGGCTCTATGACTGGTCTCCTTATTCTCCTGGATCCTTTGCCTTCTATACTTCTTCCGTTCCCTAGCACATTTGATTTTGGCCTCCCTGCACCTTTTGGTGAACCAAGGGCTCATCCTGGCTTTTTCATTTTTCATTATACTAAGTTCAGTCTCGCTGGTTCATCCTCTCCTCTCTCTCTCTCTCTCTTTCTCTGGTAGTGTCCCTTACGTGTTGGTACATGAGGTTTTCCAATACCACCTCCATCATCTTAGCCCTCCACGTTTCTTGGCTCCCATGCGGCTCCAAGTTTTCCCAATCAATTTCCTTGCGGTTGAAGTCACCCACGATCAGTAGCTTTGCCCTGCTTACATGAGCCCTTCTGGCCACCTCAGCCAGTGTGTCAACCATCGTTCTATTACTCTCGTCTTACTCTTGCCTTGGCCTCCTGCTGTTCTGTGGTGGGTTACACATCACTGCAATCACCACCTTGGGACCTCCAGACTGAAGCGTTAGTACTATGTAATCTCTTGCTTCTCCTCTAGCTCCTCTCTCCAGCTTATCAAAATCTCATCGGTTTTTGATCAGTGCCACTCCTGCACCCCCTCTGTTCCCTCTGTCTTTCCTCAGGATCTGATATCCCATTGGAAAGATGGCATCTGTTATCCCTGTGAGCTTGGTTTCTGTGAGAGCTATGATGCCCGGTGATGCCTCTTTGACTCTTTCGTGCCACTCCTCCCACTTACTTGTTATTCCATCAGTTTCCTCTCCAACACTGTGTTTTGGGGGGTCTGCGAGGGTGGAGGACCCAGCAGTGTACTGCGGGGTTCTGCAGCGTAGTGTGGGGTGGGGGCTGTGAGTGTATATTGTGGTCTGTGTTGGGACAGCGTGGTTGCTCTGCCCTGCGTGTGCGTGTGTGTGTGTGTGTGTGCGTGTGTGTGTGTGTGTGTGTGTGTGTGTGTGTGTGTGTGTGTGTGTGTGTGTGTGTGTGTGTGTGTGTGTGTGTGTGTGTTTGTAAAAGTCTTCGGATGTATCAACCCTTATATTATAAACTAATTATAGACAGCGTGTACTGGAATGTAAAATGTATAAAGTGTATTGAGATGTAAACTGTATACAAGAATGATTATTCGACTTTACCGCCGAAGACAGAAGTGCACCACATATCCGTCCTGTAGACAGAAGTGCCCCACATATCCGTCCTGTAGACAGAAGTGCCCCACATATCCGTCCTGTAGACAGAAGTGCCCCACATATCCGTCCTGTAGACAGAAGTGCCCCACATATCCGTACTGTAGACAGAAGTGCCTTATCCGTCCTGTAGACAGAAGTGCACCACATATCCGTCCTGTAGACAGAAGTGCCCCACATATCCGTCCTGTAGACAGAAGTGCCCCACATATCCGTCCTGTAGACAGAAGTGCACCACATATCCGTCCTGTAGACAGAAGTGCACCACATATCCGTCCTGTAGACAGAAGTGCCCCACATATCCGTCCTGTAGACAGAAGTGCCCCACATATCCGTCCTGTAGACAGAAGTGCCCCACATATCCGTCCTGTAGACAGAAGTGCCCCACATATCCGTCCTGTAGACAGAAGTGCACCACATATCCGTAGACAGAAGTGCTATCCGTCCTGTAGACAGAAGTGCCCCACATATCCGTCCTGTAGACAGAAGTGCCCCACATATCCGTCCTGTAGACAGAAGTGCACCACATATCCGTCCTGTAGACAGAAGTGCCCCACATATCCGTCCTGTAGACAGAAGTGCCCCACATATCCGTCCTGTAGACAGAAGTGCCCCACATATCCGTCCTGTAGACAGAAGTGCCTCACATATCCGTCCTGTAGACAGAAGTGCCCCACATATCCGTCCTGTAGACAGAAGTGCACCACATATCCGTAGTGTGGACGGTAGCACAAGAACATATTAATGCACCCAGCTGACGTATGTTTCGAGTAAATTTAGGAAATTTGCTTAATATATCTGATAATATATAAGATATCTTTACCTATTCCTCAATAAGTGGACAATTAAGCACGCAGTTTTCAGACCATAGTTCTGGCCACATGGCATTTGGTTTGATCATCATCTGTGTGTCTGCCAAACTTCCAGAAATACTTGTAACCAAACCTAAGCCTGGCCACTACAACATCAGTCAGTCTGTTCACATTGCAAGTTATCATATGTTATTATCTACTCAGGTTTCTGTGTTTATATTACAGTTTCAATATTCGCTTCTCTCCTGATATTATTTCTAATGCTAGACACAGACATGCGAACTTATCAAATTTATTATGGAGTAATACAATGTATACAGGACTGTAGACAATGTATTGTGATGTATATTGTACGCAAACGTGTATACAAGAGTATATTGTAATGTATTTTGGTTACGAAAAATGATTTGATGTGAAGTGAAAGGTGGGAGGAAGATGTTAGATGGGAGAAGAAAGCTGGGAGATGGAAGGTGAAGGATGGAAGATAGAAGGAGGAAGATAGAAGAAGGAAGATGGGAGATCGAAGAAGAGATATGAGAGATGGAAGAAGACGGGAGAAGGAAAAAGAAAGATGAGGAATAGAAGAAGAAAGATGGAAGAAGAAGAAAGATGGGAGAAAGAGAAAGTAAAAAAGAACAAGGAGAAAGAGGCAATAAAGGGAGGACGACAAAAGAAAGAGGAGGAAGAGACGATGAGGGAGAGCGAGGAGGAGGAGGAGGAGGAGGAGGAGGAGGAGGAGGAGGAGAATGGGATGGTGCAGATGCATCAGCTGGTGGAAGTGGCAAATAAGGAAATAAATAGGAAATAAAGATGCCAGGACTAACTGGGAAAACAAGGAAGCAAGACAAGATATGAGATGAGGGGAGAAAGGAGGAGGCGAGGGGAAAAGGAAGGAGGAGGCGAGGGGAGGAGGAAGGAGGAGGCGAGGGGAAGAGGAAGGAGGAGGCGAGGGGAGGAGGAAGGAGGAGGCGAGGAGAAGGAGGAGGCGAGGGGAGGAGGAAGGAGGAGGCGAGGGGAGGAGGAAGGAGGAGGCGAGGGAAGATGGAGGAGGCGAGGGAAGATGAAGCAGGAGGCGAGGGAAGAGTAAGGAGGAGGCGAGGGGAAGAGGAAGGAGGAGGCGAGGGGAGGAGGAAGGAGGAGGCGAGGGGAAGAGGAAGGAGGAGGCGAGGGGAAGAGGAAGGAGGAGGCGAGGGGAGGAGGAAGGAGTAGGCGAGGGGAAGAGGAAGGAGGAGGCGAGGGGAAGAGGAAGGAGGAGGCGAGGGGAGGAGGAAGGAGGAGGCGAGGGGAGGAGGAAGGAGGAGGCGAGGGGAAGAGGAAGGAGGAGGCGAGGGGAGGAGGAAGGAGGAGGCGAGGGGAAGAGGAAGGAGGAGGCGAGGGGAGGAGGAAGGAGGAGGCGAGGGAAGAGGGAGGAGGAGGCGAGGGGAAGAGGAAGGAGGAGGCGAGGGGAGGAGGAAGGAGGAGGCGAGGGGAAGAGGAAGGAGGAGGCGAGGGGAAGAGGAAGGAGGAGGCGAGGGGAAGAGGAAGTAGGAGGCGAGGGGAAGAGGAAGGAGGAGGCGAGGGGAAGAGGAAGGAGGAGGCGAGGGGAAGAGTAAGGAGGAGGCGAGGGGAAGAGGAAGGAGGAGGCGAGGGGAGGAGGAAGGAGGAGGCGAGGGGACGAGGAAGGAGGAGTTGAGGGGAGGAGGAAGGAGGAGGCGAGGGGAGGAGGAAGGAGGAGGCGAGAGGAAGAGGAAGGAGGAGGCGAGGGGAAGAGGAAGGAGGAGGCGAGGGGAAGAGGAAGGAGGAGGCGAGGGGAAGAGGAAGGAGGAGGCGAGGGGAAGAGGAAGGAGGAGGCGAGGGGAAAAGGAAGGAGGAGGCGAGGGGAGGAGGAAGGAGGAGGCGAGGGAAGGAGGAAGGAGGAGGCGAGGGTAGAGGAAGGAGGAGGCGAGGGGAAGAGGGAGGAGGAGGCGAGGGGAAGAGGAAGGAGGAGGCGAGGGGAAAAGGAAGGAGGAGGCGAGGGAAGGAGGAAGGAGGAGGCGAGGGAAGAGGAAGGAGGAGGCGAGGGGAAGAGGAAGGAGGAGGCGAGGGGAGGAGGAAGGAGGAGGCGAGGGAAGAGGAAGGAGGAGGCGAGGGGAAAAGGAAGGAGGAGGGGTGGGGAGGAGGAAGGAGGAGGCGTGGGAAGAGGAAGGAGGAGGCGAGGGGAAGAGGAAGGAGGAGGCGAGGGGAGGAGGAAGGAGGAGGCGAGGGAAGAGGAAGGAGGAGGCGAGGGGAAGAGGAAGGAGGAGGCGAGGGGAAAAGGAAGGAGGAGGCGAGGGGAGGAGGAAGGAGGAGGCGAGGGGAGGAGGAAGGAGGAGGCGAGGGTAGAGGAAGGAGGAGGCGAGGGGAAGAGGGAGGAGGAGGAGGAGGCGAGGGGAAGAGAGTGGAGGAGGCGAGGGGAAAAGGAAGGAGGAGGGGAGGAGGAAGGAGGAGGCGAGGGAAGAGGAAGGAGGAGGCGAGGGGAAGAGGAAGGAGGAAGCGAGGGAAAGAGGAAGTAGGAGGCGAGGGGAAGAGGAAGGAGGAGGCGAGGGGAAAAGGAAGGAGGAGGCGAGGGGACGAGGAAGGAGGAGGCGAGGGGAAGAGGAAGGAGGAGGCGAGGGGAAGAGGAAGGAGGGAGCCAGGGGGGGAGGGAAGGTAGGAGGAAGGCAAGGAGGTAAGGGAAAGACAAGGATTAGGGGAGAAGAGTAAGAAAGGGGTTCAAGGAAGGAACTAAAGAATAAGGAAAGTGAGGGAAATGAGCAATAAGTGAGCAAGAGAGAGAGAGAGAGAGAGAGAGAGAGAGAGAGAGAGAGAGAGAGAGAGAGAGAGAGAGAGAGAGAGAGAGAGAGAGAGCTAAGGTAGTGGAGAGAACGATAACGAAGAGAGTAACAAAGGAAGAGAGAGAGTTCAGCAGATACCATAGAACGGAAGAGGAAGTGAGGAGAGGGTTGAGATCTGGCCGCAGGGAGAGTTGCAGCATCTGTCTACAAACCACAGAACGGGTGGAACTTGAACCTATGGCAAGTGAATCCTAAAATTCACAATAGTTGACGCACTGTCCTGTGAGGTTCACGACTCGCCCACCATGGATTCATACCTCACCCGTTCTCTTGTTTGTTTGCAATCGTGTTATAACGATGTGTCTAGAAGTGTCACGGGTGTGAGCCATCACTGTCATCAAGTTAGTCACCCTCGCCTCACCTCAGGAACACTTTAAGGCAGAGAGACGGACGCTGGTAACACAACACACAACAATAAACACCACATAGAATCGTCTAGCACACAGTAAGGCACATAACGCACAGTAACACCACATAATGCATTGTAACACCACATTACGCACAACCGGAAGCCCTGGGTTAAATCAGCGGGAATTGGTCTTAGTCGCCTTATACACTGTGCACCTCATACAGCAGTAAATAGGTACCCGCGTGATAGTCGTGGGTGGCAGACTGTGGGAAACATTGCATTAGAGAAGATACCACCATTATCACCTTTGTTACTGTACACAGGGAATTATATATTGTTAATTTCACACGCGCACTCACATGCCGCATCGCGACCAGTGAAGAGGCGGGGCCAGGAGCTATGATTCGACTACAGCAACCACAAATAAGTACACACACACGTACTTTAGTAATTCCATGTATGTGTCTTCAAACTTTCTTGAATGTGTCTTCACACACCTGATCTTGGTTATGTTATACTTCCTTTCAAACTCCTCTGTGGAAGTGAGTTTGAATCCTTCACCCGTAGCCAGACGTGTCCTAGAAGGTGACAGATATACCTCACAAGTGTATATCCGTAGAGAAATCTCTCTCATTGTATATACATCGTGAGATACATCTCAGAGCATATACACAGAGACACATATTTCTCGGTATGAGTACACTGAGAAATACACACACACCTTTAAGTGTATGTACACAGAGGTGAATGTACACCTCCGGTGTTTGTACACTGAGTGATGCACACCTTCAATACACAATGTATTTGGTAAAATACATGGAAATAAGATGTTCAGTGTTCGTTGATGTTGTACAGACTCTCAGACAAATGTGCATTAAATTGTACAGATCTTCAGCCGAAATGATTAGTAAAAGTTTTTTTTAACGTAACAGCAAACCAGAGCGCAAGGAAGATGTTACATGATAGTGTTACAGTGTCACATTATAGTGTTACAGTGTTACATGATAGTGGGTACAGTGTTACATGATAGTGGTACAGTGTTACATGATAGTGTTGCAGTGTTACATGATAGTGGTACAGTGTTACATGATAGTGGTACAGTGTTACATGATAGTGGTACAGTGTTACATGATAGTGTTACAGTGTTACATGATAGTGGTACAGTGTTACATGATAGTGTTGCAGTGTTGCATAATAGTGTTACGGTGTTACTTTATAGTGTTAGTGTTACATGATAGTGTTACAGTGTTACATGATAGTGTTACAGTGTTACATGATAGTGTTACAGTGTTACATGATAGTGTTACAGTGTTACATGATAGTGTTACAGTGTTACATGATAGTGTTAGTGTTACATGATAGTGTTAGTGTTACATGATGGTGTTACAGTGGTACATGATAGTGGTACAGTGTTACATGATAGTGGTACAGTGTTACATGATAGTGTTACAGTGGTACACGATAGTGTTACAGTGGTACAGGATAATGTTAGTGCTACATGATAGTGTTACAGTGGTACATGATAATGTTACAGTGATACATGATAGTGTTAGTGTTACATGATAGTGTTACAGTGGTACATGATAATGTTACAGTGGTACATGATAGTGTTACAGTGGTACACGATAGTGTTACAGTGGTACAGGATAATGTTACGCAGGTACAGAATAGTGTTATAGTGGTACAGGATAGTGTTGCAGTGTTACAAGATAATCTTATAGTGGTATATGATAGTGTTACAGGACAGTGTTACAGTGGTACAGCATAGTGTTACAGTGGTATATGATAGTGTTACAGTGGTACATGATGGTATTAGTGTTACATGATAGTATTACAGTGGTACATGAGAATGTTACTGTGGTATATGATAGTGTTACAGTGGTTCATGATCGTGTTGCAGCAGTACAGGATAGTGTTAGTGTTACATTAGTTTTACAGTGTTGCATGATAATGTTAAATGATAGTGTTACAGCGGTACAGAATAGTGTTAGTGTTACAGTGTTGCATGATAATGTTAAATGATAGTGTTACAGCGGTACAGGATAATGTTAGTGTTACATTAGTGTTAGTGTTGCATGATAATGTTAAATGATAGTGTTACAGCGGTACAGAATAATGTTAGTGTTACATTAGTGTTAGTGTTGCATGATAATGTTAAATGATAGTGTTACAGCGGTACAGGATAGTGTTTGTGTTACATTAGTGTTACAGTGTTGCATGATAATGTTAAATGATAGTGTTACAGCGGTACAGGATAGTGTTTGTGTTACATTAGTGTTACAGTGTTGCATGATAATGTTAAATGATAGTGTTACAGCGGTACAGGATAGTGTTAGTGTTACATTAGTGTTAGTGTTACATGATAGTGTTATAGTGTTACATGAGCGTTACAGCGGTACAGGATAATGTTAGTGTTACATTAGTGTTACAGGAGAGTGTCTTCCTGGTGGTGGTGATGACTGTGAAGAACAAAAGTGCACAATATCGTGACTGGAACAAAACACAAATAGCTCATTTACAAAGTCACTGTAAATGATCCAAGTCGGAGCGACACGTCGTGGTCAAGCTCCCGTCTCCTGTGCGCGGGTTATTTGTGTATGAAGATTTTAATGATATTTAAAGTAAAAGGACACAAGTGCAACTAATGTGACATTTTATTGTGGCAACGTTTCGCTCTCCAGGAGCTTTGTCAAGCCGTTACAAACAGTACATGGACACAGAGGGTATATATAGGTTCAGAGTGAGGTGTAATACTAGTGGTAGTAGTAGTAGTAGTGATATAAGTAGTAGTAGTAGTAATAATACAATATATTTGAACAATTAACTTGCACATGAGTAAAGGATATAAAAACTATTACTTGAGAAACATAAAAATTGGTTAGACAAATATTTCTATTGGAGGCTGGATAGAGAAGGTCTGTTTCAATGTTCATTCTCTGTAATGTGCTTGTGTAGTATTAACAGGAGAGACTATGTGATGGCAGGGTTTACTGCTTTCAGGAGGATTCCACACACACACACACACACACACACACACACACACACACACACACACACACACACACACACACACACACACACACACACACAGCCCATACTGGAGTATGCAGCACCTGTTTGGAACCCGCACTTGATACTGGAGTATGCAGCACCTGTTTGGAACCCGCACTTGATAAAGCACGTCAAGAAACTAGAGAAAGTACAAAGGTTTGCAACAAGGTTAGTTCCAGAGCTAAGGGGAATGTCCTATGAAGAAAGATTAAGGGAAATCGGCCTGACGACACTGGAGGACAGGAGGGTCAGGGGAGACATGATAACGACATATAAAATACTGCGTGGAATAGACAAGGTGGACAAGGACAGGATGTTCCAGGGAGGGGACACAGAAACAAGAGGCCACAATTGGAAGTTGAAGACACAAATGAGTCAGAGAGATAGTAGGAAGTATTTCTTCAGTCATAGAGTTGTAAGGCAGTGGAATAGCCTAGAAAATGACGTAGTGGAGGCAGGAACCATACACAGTTTTAAGACGAGGTTTGATAAAGCTCATGGAGCGGGGAGAGAGAGGGTCTAGTAGCAACCGGTGAAGAGGCGGGGCCAGGAGCTAGGACTCGACCCCTGCAACCACAAATAGGTGAGTACAAATAGGTGAGTACACACACACACACACACACACACACACAGCACAGAAAAACTGAAAAAGTACAGGAAGACATAAACAGGGTTTTCCAGTGGGCAGTGGAAAACATGACGTTCATTGGTGATAAGTTCCAGCTGCTTAGGTATGGAAAGAATGAAGAACTCAAAAGGAGCACTATATACAAAACTGAAGTGTCACCAAATAGAACGTAAGGAACACGCAAAAGGCCTGGGAATAATTGTCAGCAGACCTTTCTTTTAAAGACCATAACAAGACAAAGATCACGACAGCCAGGAAGATGACTGGGTGGGTGTTGAGAACTTTCA
Source organism: Cherax quadricarinatus (assembly GCF_038502225.1). Taxonomy (NCBI): domain Eukaryota; kingdom Metazoa; phylum Arthropoda; class Malacostraca; order Decapoda; family Parastacidae; genus Cherax; species Cherax quadricarinatus. The sequence continues at coordinate 55,414,177 of NC_091292.1, forward strand.
AAACAAGGGAAACAATGCCGATGGTGACACTCTTCAAATCGCTAGTGCTCCCTCACTTAGAATATTGCTCAGTACTGACGGCTCCGTTCAGGGCACGAGAAATATCGGAGCTGGAACAAATACAAAGATCGTTTACGGCTCACATTGAGCCAGTAAAGCACCTAAACTACTGGGAACGCCTGCAAGTCTTGAACATGTACTCACTGGAGCGGAGGAGAGAGAGGTACATGATAATATATACCTGGAAGGTACTCGAGGGCTTGGTCCCAAATCTGCACACTGCCATAACAACATACTGGAGTGAGAGATATGGGAGGAAGTGTAAAATAAACCCAGTGAGGAGCAGGGGTGCGGTGGGGACAATAAAGGAACACTGTATCAACATCCGGGGTCCCAGACTGTTCAACATCTTACCAGAAGATATCAGAAACACTGCTGGAACAAGTGTAGAAGCCTTCAAGAGGAAACTAGACAAGTATCTTCACCAGGTGCCAGATCAACCAGGCTGTGATGGATATGTGGGGCAGCGGGCCTCCAGCAGCAACAGCCTGGTTGACCAGGCGAGCATCAGACGAGCCTGGCCCATGGCCGGGCTCAGAGAGAAAATATACTCTCGAAATTCTTCAAAGGTATGTCAAAGGTAAAGGTAAGGAAACAAATACTTAAAATTCAACAATTTGTATTTTTTACTTCCAACAAAATACATCAACAGCTACAAAACTGGTCCTGGACCGACATGTAATAATTAATTCACGAGAAAATAGGCGTCTGTGAGCACCCTCTATTTATCTTACTGTTTAACGAGCATGTGGATATAGCATGTGTATGTGTGAGCATGTATGTGTGAGCATGTGTTTGTGTGAGCACGTGTTTGTGTGAGCATGTGTATGTGTGAGCATGTGTTTGTGTGAGCACGTGTTTGTGTGAGCATGTGTATGTGTGAGCATGTATATGTGTGAGCATGTGTTTGTGTGAGCATGTGCTTGTGTGAGCATGTGTTTGTGTGAGCATGTGTTTGTGTGAGCATGTGTTTGTGTGAGCATGTGTTTGTGTGAGCATGTGAATGTGTGAACATGTGCTTGTGTGAGCACGTGTTTGTGTGAGCATGTGTATGTGTGAGCATGTATATGTGTGAGCATGTGTTTGTGTGAGCATGTGTTTGTGTGAGCATGTGTTTGTGTGAGCATGTTTGTGTGAGCATGTGTTTGTGTGAGCATGTGTATATGAGCAAGTGTTTGTGAGCATGTCTGAGCAAGTGTGGGCATGTGTGTATATGGAGATGTGAATTCCGTGATATGTGTCGACATGTGGCATGCGTCGTGTGCCAACACGTTTTGACATGTGGCATGTGGGAACATGTCTGAGAATGTGGCCTAAACGCGCATGTGGCGTGCATAGGCCTTCAGGCAGGTGGTTTTAATTTTTTTCATTTCATCCTCAGTATGCATCGACCGACCAGAGATTTTTACAGTGTAGAATTCTCAGAACAGACGAAATATTCACTGGTAATTCATATGGTAATTCATGTATGGTTGCTTGATGGGGATTTACAAGCAGCCGATTTTTGCCTCAGTGGAGATTTAATTAAAATCTTCCTGAATTTATACAGGAAAAACTTGTTACTTTCTTCATATTTTCCTACGTATCTTGATGGGCTGGTAGGTGTTGGTGTCTGTGTGTGTAGTTCTTCCATGTTGATGTTCATGGTTGTTAGTACCTCTGTGACGTTCTTCTGTCTTGATGTTCATGGTTGTTAGTACCTCTGTGTAGTTCTTCTGTCTTGATGTTCATGGTTGTTAGTACCTCTGTGTAGTTCTTCTGTCTTGATGTTCATGGTTGTTAGTACCTCTGTGACGTTCTTCTGTCTTGATGTTCATGGTTGTTAGTACCTCTGTGAAGTTCTTCTGTCTTGATGTTCATGGTTGTTAGTACCTCTGTGTAGTTCTTCTGTCTTGATGTTCATGGTTGTTAGTACCTCTGTGTAGTTCTTCTGTCTTGATGTTCATGGTTGTTAGTACCTCTGTGTAGTTCTTCTGTCTTGATGTTCATGGTTGTTAGTACCTCTGTGTAGTTCTTCTGTCTTGATGTTCATGGTTGTTAGTACCTCTGTGACGTTCTTCCATGTTGATGTTCATGGTTGTTAGTACCTCTGTGTAGTTCTTCTGTCTTGATGTTCATGGTTGTTAGTACCTCTGTGACGTTCTTCCATGTTGATGTTCATGGTTGTTAGTACCTCTGTGAAGTTCTTCCGTCTTGATGTTCATGGTTGTTAGTACCTCTGTGAAGTTCTTCTGTCTTGATGTTCATGGTTGTTAGTACCTTTGTGTAGTTCTTCTGTCTTGATGTTCATGGTTGTTAGTACCTCTGTGTAGTTCTTCTGTCTTGATGTTCATGGTTGTTAGTACCTCTGTGAAGTTCTTCTGTCTTGATGTTCATGGTTGTTAGTACCTCTGTGTAGTTCTTCCATCTTGATGTTCATGGTTGTTAGTACCTCTGTGTAGTTCTTCTGTCTTGATGTTCATGGTTATTAGTACCTCTTGTGTAGTTCTTCCCTCTAGCAGTAATGTCTGCAGCTGTCCATGTTCACTACCTCGCTTCTTGTCTGCTGAGGATATCCATACACAGTAAACTTTCCGAATTAACGGCATCCTTGGGGATTAAAGGTGCCGTTATTTCGATTTTTTTCCCGTTGTTTAGAGAGTTTTTGTTTTGACAGTTTAACATCAAACATTGTTGACGACCCAATGTTATATTCTGTCACTATATACTTCTACTTACGCCACGTTCTAGTTTCTTTTATTAATTTTGTCACTAAGTTTTATCGTTGTTCGTGGATTCTTCAGTCCATTTACAAGTTTAGGAGATATTGCTATGGGTTAACTTGCTTTTATTAATTACATATACAGAAAAGATAAAATGACAGTGTATGCTGTAGCATGCTATGTGTATGTTGTATGCTATATGTATGTTGTAGCATGCTAGGTGTATGTTGTAGCATGATACGTGTATGTTGTAGCATGCTATATGTATGTTGTATGCTATATGTATGTTGTAGCATGCTACGTGTATGTTGTAGCATGCTATGTGTATGTTGTATGCTATGTGTATGTTGTATGCTATGTGTATGTTGTAGCATGCTATGTGTATGTTGTATGCTATGTGTATGTTGTATGCTATGTGTATGTTGTAGCATGCTATGTGTATGTTGTAGCATGCTATGTGTATGTTGTATGCTATGTGTATGTTGTATGCTATGTGTATGTTGTATGCTACGTGTATGTTGTAGCATGCTATGTGTATGTTGTATGCTATGTGTATGTTGTATGCTATGTGTATGTTGTATGCTACGTGTATGTTGTAGCATGCTATGTGTATGTTGTATGCTACGTGTATGTTGTAGCATGCTATGTGTATGTTGTATGCTACGTGTATGTTGTATGCTATGTGTATGTTGTATGCTATGTGTATGTTGTATGCTATGTGTATGTTGTATGCTATGTGTATGTTGTAGCATGCTATGTGTATGTTGTAGCATGCTATGTGTATGTTGTAGCATGCTATGTGTATGTTGTAGCATGCTATGTGTATGTTGTAGCATGCTATGTGTATGCTGTAGCATGCTATGTGTATGTTGTAGCATGCTATGTGTATGTTGTAGCATGCTATGTGTATGTTGTAGCATGCTATGTGTTTGCTGTAGCATGCTATGTGCATGTAGCATGCTATGTGTATGTTGTAGCATGCTATGTGTATGTTGTAGCATGCTATGTGTATGCTGTAGCATGCTATGTGTATGCTGTAGCATGCTATGTGTATGTTGTAGCATGCTATGTGTTTGCTGTAGCATGCTATGTGCATGTTGTAGCATGCTATGTGTATGTTGTAGCATGCTATGTGAATGCTGTAGCATGCTATGTGTATGTTGTAGCATGCTAAATATGTACTGTAGCATGCTACAGTGCTATGTATATACTGTAGCATGCTATAGTGCTATGAGTATACTGTAACATGCTATCCGGAGTTCACTTTCAAAATGGTGTATGTAAACCAGCATACGCGTGTGTTGCAGAATTCTGCCACTGCACAACAGAGCCGGTTTCAATGTGCTCGAGTGTGCCGTTATTTAGGATGCCGCAATACCCACAATTTGCTGTATTTGGGTTTTTCTTTAAATCTCATTCAGAAAGCTGAATATCCAGAAACGACTTTGACTCTCCACCATCTTCGCGCTGAGAAGCGTCTTTGTTCCAGTGTTCGAAGCGCCGCCCCTGAGAATGAGTTTTGGAAGACATCCGAGTCTTTGAAGGATGCTGGAAATGGCATCGACAACTGAATAACAACAGTAATAATAATAATAATAATAATAATAATAATAATAATAATAATTGTAGTAGGTTAGACAGCAACCACCCAGGGAGGTACTACCATCCTGCTCAATAAGTGTGAGACGGAAGCCTGTAATTGTTTTACACGATGGTAGGATTGCTTGTGTCTTCTCCCTGTCTAGTAAATACTCTGGATAACAGGTATATCTTGCTACTTGTACTTTCACTTAGGTCACACTACACACATGTATGTACACACACTCATCTGTGTTTGATTTTTTGTCTCAACAGATTATTATTATTTTCCGTTCATCTCCATGGGGAAGTGGACAAGAATCTTTCCTCCGTAAGTCATGCGTGTCGTAAGAGGCGACTAAAATGCCGGGAGCAAGGGGCTAGTAACCCCTTCTCCTGTATATATTACTAAATGTATAAAGAATAACTTTAAGGTGACCTTAAAAGGAAAACTTTCGTTTTTCTTTTTAGGTCACCCTGCCTTGGTGGGAAGCAGCCGGTGCGTTGAAAAAAAAAAATTACTGATAATAATAATAATACTAATAACAACAACAACAACAATAGCAACAATAATAATACAAAGAACAAATAATGATAAAATAACTGATAACAAAAATAATAATCATAAACGTAACTGATAATAAAAATAATTATACTATCACTCATATTAATAACAAGTGCTGTACAATGTGTTTTCGTGTTTACATTAGTGATGTGTTTGAGTGGTGGCGATGTCAAGTGAGCAACCACACGTCATGTCACTCCTGACATGTTTAACCTTCACTGCGGTGCGCATAATTCCCCACAGCGCCGCACAATGGCGCACCCGAGGGGAGGGGAAGGGAGGAGCCATGAATTGACGTTATTAAAATTCAATAAAAACATATCACACGGGATGGGGCGGGTATGAGTGATGTCCGGGGGGGGGGGGCGGTAGAGGGTGTGTTGCGGGCACGTCCGTGGCGGGTGTGTTGCGGGTACTAAAGTGGCTGGTGTGTTGCGGGCACGTCCGTGGCGGGTGTGTTGCGGGTACTAAAGTGGCTGGTGTGTTGCGGGCACGTCCGTGGCGGGTGTGTTGCGGGTACTAAAGTGGCTGGTGTGTTGCGGGCACGTCCGTGGCGGGTGTGTTGCGGGTACTAAAGTGGCTGGTGTGTTGCGGGCACGTCCGTGGCTGGTGTGTTGCGGGCACTCCCATGGCTGGTGTGTTGCGGGCACTCCCGTGGCTGGTGTGTTGCGGGCACTTCCGTGGCTGGTGTGTTGCGGGCACGTCCGTGGCTGGTGTTGCGGGCACTCCCGTGGCTGGTGTGTTGCGGGCACTTCCGTGGCTGGTGTGTTGCGGGCACTCCCATGGCTGGTGTGTTGCGGGCACTCCCGTGGCTGGTGTGTTGCGGGCATTTCCGTGGCTGGTGTGTTGCGGGCACTTCCATGGCTTGTGTGTTGCGGGCACTCCCATGGCTGGTGTGTTGCGGGCACTCCCATGGCTGGTGTGTTGCGGGCACTCCCATGGCTGGTGTGTTGCGGGCACTCCCCTGGCTGGTGTGTTGCGGGCACTCCCGTGGCTGGTGTGTTGCAGGCACTTCCGTGGCTGGTGTGTTGCGGGCACTCCCATAGCTGGTGTGTTGCGGGCACTCCCATAGCTGGTGTGTTGCGGGCACTCCCATGGCTGGTGTGTTGCGGGCACTTCCCTGGCTGGTGTGTTGCGGGCACTCCCCTGGCTGGTGTGTTGCGGGCACTCCCCTGGCTGGTGTGTTGCGGGCACTCCCGTGGCTGGTGTGTTGCGGGCACTCCCCTGGCTGGTGTGTTGCGGGCACTCCCCTGGCTGGTGTGTTGCGGGCACTCCCGTGGCTGGTGTGTTGCGGGCACTCCCGTGGCTGGTGTGTTGCAGTCACTCCCGTGGCTGGTGTGTTGCGGGCACTTCCCTGGCTGGTGTGTTACGGGCACTCCCGTGGCTGGTGTGTTGCGGGCACTCCCGTGGCTGATGTGTTGCGGGCACTCCCCTGGCTGGTGTGTTGCGGGCACTCCCCTGGCTGGTGTGTTGCGGGCACTCCCGTGGCTGGTGTGTTGCGGGCACTCCCCTGGCTGGTGTGTTGCGGGCACTCCCGTGGCTGGTGTGTTGCGGGCACTCCCCTGGCTGGTGTGTTGCGGGCACTCCCCTGGCTGGTGTGTTGCGGGCACTCCCGTGGCTGGTGTGTTGCGGGGACTCCCGTGGCTGGTGTGTTGCGGGGACTCCCCTGGCTGGTGTGTTGCGGGCACTCCCCTGGCTGATGTGTTGCGGGCACGACCACCCAGATGCTTCTCGTATGCTTCTACCATGCTACACCCATGCTTCTACCATGCTTCTCCCATCCTTCTACCATGCTTCTCCCGTTCTTCTGAAGTTCTTCTACCATACTACTACCATGCTATTCCCATTCTTTTACCATGCTAATACCATGCTTTCTCATGCTACTCCCATGTTTCCCCATGCTACTCCCATGTTACTTAAATGCTTCTTACGTGCTACACCCATGCTTCTGCAATACTCCTCCCATGCTACTCTCATGGTACTATCATGCTCCTTACATGTTACCCCTATGCTTCTCCCATGCTATTACCATGTTCCTCGCATGCTTCTCCCATGCTATTACCATGTTCCTCGCATGCTTCTCCAATGCTGCTCCCATGTTACTACAATGCTTCCACCATGCTACTCTCATGCTTCTCCCATGCTACTCCCATGCTATTAAAATTCTTCTTCCAATCTACTCCCATGCTGCTCCTATGCTACTATCATGGTGCTCCCTTGCCCCTATCATGCTACTCCCACGCCACTATCATGCTGTTCCCATGCTACCATGCTACTCTCATGCTTCTAACATGCTTTTCAAATGCTTACCATAGTTCTACCATGCTTCTGTTGTGCTGATACCATGCTACTCACATGCTGTTCCAGTACTACTACCATGCTGCTCGCATTCTTTTCCCATGCTTCTATCATCCTACTCCTATGCTTCTACCATGCTTCCATCATGCTTCTACCATGCTTCTACTATGCTTCTACCATGCTTCTTCATTATTATATTTCTACCATGCTTCTGCCATGCTACTCCCATGCTTCTAACATGCTATTATACTACTCCCATGCTTCTCCATTATTATTCTCCTACCATGCTACTCCTGTGTTTCAACCATGCTACTCCCATGCTTCTACCATGCTGCTCCCATGCTTCTACCATGCTACTCCAATGTTACTACCATACTACTCCCATTCCTCTTCCATGCTTCCATCATGCTACTTTTATGCTTCTACCATTCTACTATCATGCTACTGCCATGCTTCTACCATGTTACTCCAATCCTTCTACCATGTTACTAACATGCTACTCCCATGCTTCTAAAATGCTTCTACCATGTTACTACCATGCTACTACAATGATTCTACCATGCTACTCCTATGCTTCTACCATGTTACTCCAATGCTTCTCCAGTGCTACTACCATACTACTCCCATTATTCTTCCATGCTTCTAGCATGCTACTTTCATGCTTCTACCATGCTACTCTCATGCTAATACCATGCTTCTACCATGCTACTCCCAGGCTTCTACCATGCTACTCCCAGGCTTCTACCATGCTACTCCCATACTTCTACCATGTTACTACCATGCAACTACCATACTTCTACCATGCTTCTAACACGCTACTACCATGCTTCTACTATGCTTCTACCATGCTACTGCATTGCTTCTACCATATTACTACCATGCTACTACCATGCTTCTACCATGTTACCACCATGCTACTACCATGCTTCTTACATACTATTAAAATGATTCTACCATGCTACTCCCATAGTACTTCCATGCTTCTACCATGCTACTGCAATGCATCTACCATTCTTCTACCATGCTAGTACCATACTTCTCCCATACTTCTGCCATCCTTCCATTCTACTTCCATGCTACTACCATACTTCTTCCATGGTGCTACCATGCTACTCTCTGTCTTCTACCCCGATGCTACTCCCATGCTTCTTTATTTCTACTCCCATACTACTCTCGTGCTACTCTCATGCTTCTCCCATGCTACTCTCATGCTACTCTCATGCTTCTCCCATGCTACTTCAATGCTACTCCCATGTTGCTCCCATACTACTCCCATGTTACTCCCATGCTACTCCCATGTTATTACCATGTTACTACCATGCTGCTCCCATGTTGCTCCCATGTTACTCCCACGTTACTCCCATGTTACTCTCACGTTACTACCATGTTACTCCCACGTTACTACCATGTTACTCCCACGTTACTCCCATGTTACTCCCACGTTACTCCCATGTTACTCCAACGTTACTCTTGGTACTTTTTTTGAGATGAAATTGTAGGATTAGTTAGGTTGTTCTGGGTTACTTGTTGTTGTTGTTAGTTTTTGTTGTTTGTCGTTTTTATCGTGTTTTATTGTTGTTAGTTTGTTTCTTCTACTCCTTTTTCGTCATCACTATTCTCGTACCCCTGTGTGAGGCTCCGTACACTCGTACCCCTGTGTGAGGCTCCGTACACTCGTACCCCTGTGTGAGGCTCCGTGCACTCGTACCCCTGTGTGAGGCTCCGTACACTCGTACCCCTGTGTGAGGCTCCGTGCACTCGTACCCGTGTGAGGCTCCGTGCACTCGTACCACCTGTGTGAGGCTCATCGTACTCGTACCACATATGTGAGGCTCCGTGCACTCGTACCCCTGTGTGAGGCTCCGTGCACCCGTACCCCTGTGTGAGGCTCTGTGCACTCGTACCCCTGTGTGAGGCTCCGTGCACTCGTACCCCTGTGTGAGGCTCCGTGCACCCGTACCCGTGTGAGGCTCCGTGCACTCGTACCCCTGTGTGAGGCTCCGTGCACTCGTACCCGTGTGAGGCTCCGTGCACTCGTACCCCTGTGTGAGGCTCCGTGCACTCGTACCCCTGTGTGAGGCTCCGTGCACTCGTACCCCTGTGTGAGGCTCCGTGCACTCGTACCCCTGTGTGAGGCTCCGTGCACTCGTACCCCTGTGTGAGGCTCTGTGCACTCGTACCCCTGTGTGAGGCTCCGTGCACTCGTACCCCTGTGTGAGGCTCCGCGCACTCGTACCCCTGTGTGAGGCTCCGTGCATTCGTGCCCCAGTGTGAGGCTCCGTGCGCTCGTACCCCTGTGTGAGGCTCCGTGCACTCGTACCCCTGTGTGAGGCTCCGTGCACTCGTACCCCTGTGTGAGGCTCCGTGCACTCGTGCCCCTGTGTGAGGCTCCGTGCTCTCGTGCCCCTGTGTGAGGCTCCGTGCACTCGTACCCGTGTGAGGCTCCGTGCACTCGTACCCCTGTGTGAGGCTCCGCGCACTCGTACCCCTGTGTGAGGCTCCGTGCATTCGTGCCCCAGTGTGAGGCTCCGTGCGCTCGTTCCCCTGTGTGAGGCTCCGTGCACTCGTACCCCTGTGTGAGGCTCCGTGCACTCGTGCCCCTGTGTGAGGCTCCGTGCTCTCGTGCCCCTGTGTGAGGCTCCGTGCAATCGTACCCCTGTGTGAGGCTCTGTGCACTCGTACCCCTGTGTGAGGCTCCGTGCACTCGTACCCCTGTGTGAGGCTCCGTGCACTCGTACCCCTGTGTGAGGCTCCGTGCACTCGTACCCCTGTGTGAGGCTCCGTTCACTCGTACCCTTGGGTCAGACTTGATGCACTCGTATACCTGGATCAGGATCTGTGCACTCGTACCCCAGGGTCAGGTTCCGTGTACTTGTATCCTTGGGTCAGGCTCCGTGCCCTCGTACACCTGGATCAGGCTCCCTGCACTCTTACTCCTGAATCAGGCTCCGTGCACTCTTACCCCTGGGCCAGGCTCCGAGCACTCGTACCGTTGGATCAAACTCCGTGCACTTGTACCCCTGGGTCAGAATCCGTGTACTCATACCCTTGTGCCATTCTCCGTGCACTCTTAACTTTTTTGTCAGTTTCCGTGCACTCGTACCCTTGGGGTAGACTATGTGCACTCGTACACCTGGATCAGGATCCGTGCACTTGTAACCCTGGGTCAGGTTTTGTGTACTTGTAACCTTGGGTCAGGCTCCTTGCACTCGTACCCTTGGGTCAGACTCTGTGCACTCGTACACTTGGATCAGGCTCCGTGCACTCATACCGCTAGGTGAGGCTCCGAACACTCGTACCCTTGGGTCAGGTTCCGTGCACTCATACCCCTGTGTCATTCTCCATGCACTCGTGATTCTTTGTCAGTTTCCGTGTACTTGGGTCAGATTCCGTGCACTCTTACACCTGGATCAGGATCCGTGCACTCGTACCCTTGGGTCAGACTCCGTGCACTCGTACACCTGCATCAGGCTCCGTGAACTCTTACCTCCGGATGAGGTTCCAGGCACTCGTACCCTTGGGTCAGGCTCCCTGCACTCTTATCCCTAGGTCAGAATCCGTGCACTCTTACTCCTGGGTCAGGTTCCGTGCACTCGTACCTCTGGATCAAAATCCGTGCACTCGTACCCCTGAATCAGAATCCGTGCACTCGTACCTCTGGGTCAGGCTCATTAATGTCTCGATTATCACCACTTTGATGCACTGCTGTTGATATCCTGTTGTCTGTCACTGTTGTCTGCCTCTGTTGTCAGCAGTGCTGCAGTGTTTTTGTCTGCCAATGAGGGTACGAATATTGCAAGATATTTGTCTGCCGGGGTGGGTAGGAATACCAGAATATACATATGCATGAGAGAGAGAGAGGGAGAGGGGGGTGAAGTGAGAGTGAGAGAGAGTTTAAATTTGCAGCGAGCAGACCCAATTAACTTAGTGATGGAAACTGCAAAGTCCCTTCAACCTTACCGTAAATGTCAACATATTACTGTTATTGGTGACCTCAACCAATATCTTATACTGAGGGATTTTAATGAACTTCTTGCAGTGTTAGACGTGAACGACGTTTTACACTTCCCTACTCATTTCTTTGGCTCCTTCCTTCACTCAGTAGTGAGTTGCTTATTTGAACGTACAGTCTCTGGCAAACCTCTTGGTTATGTTGGCTCATCGGATGAACAAGGCCGTCTTTTCGATACTGAAGATGCCCACAGAACGAAGTGAAGAATCATCACTCTCAGCCTGGATAAGGGTAAGAAGAAACTGGCCTGCCCTTTATTAGGAGCTTGTAGCCTCCCAATGGAATATTTGTTTTCTCCAAGGTGATGTTAGTAAGCAAGTGAACGCCTTCGCTAAACATATCCTTAATCTCTACTACAAGCACATCCCTCACAAGCAGTATGTAACGAACCTTTCAGATCAACTTTGGTTTGGCTATCATTACCAGGAGGCCGCTCCTGCTAAGTACAAGGCCTGTTTAAGGCCCATGAGGCATCCCACTAGCTTACAACAGGAACCTTCACAAGCAATCCTGTCAGTGAATGAATGAAGTCAAAAACTGGGCCATCTCTTGATGGGAAGCCGACATAAAACGAAAACTAGCATTAGGAAGAGTGGTCTCCAAAACCTGGTGATCCTTGGTGAAGGACCGACAATGATATTCACCTGATGAGGCCATTCCAGCTCTAAATCGACTATCGCTGCGAGCTAGAATCTAGAAAAAGCTGACCTACTTGCTGAACTTTTTGCTGCCAGTATGCAAGTCGCTGATCCAATTAGGGAACTTCCATTACTAGCGAAGAGAACTGCATGAAAGTTGTCAGATATGGCATTAAGACAGGATGAGCAACAGTACTCATTTATCTCTTCTTTAAATTACTGGACCAAGAAAAAGCTTTTTGGGCCCTGATATGTTTGCAAAAGATTGCTGAGCAGATGTGTTGACTAGTTAGTCTCACCCTTAGTTCACAACAATCAACTCTGCTTAATCATCTTCGTAGAGAAGGGCAAATATAATCCCTGTTCACAATAAGACCTGAGCGATGATCACTCTTACCAATGACTGACAAAATTCTTGAGATAATTTCACGGCAAATGACATCATTTATTTTTACTCTCACTAGCTTCTTTGAGACCGTCCCTATGACTTCAGAAAATGTCGCTTTGCATCTGATCTCGTGTCGAACCTCTCCACTATGTGGCAAGATTCACTGGATGAATCCAAGATCAACTGTGTAGTAGCATTGGACGTTGATGATGCCATCAATCGAGTAATAGCACCAGGGATTATTGGTAAAGCTAGAAACACTTTAGAGTTTCTGGCTCTGTGATACACTTCCTTAGTGATTACCTTCAAATTAAATCTCCAATATTAGTTCTCAGTTGAGCAGAATCAACAAACCATTTAGTCGGGTCAGTGTTCCACAAGGAAGTAGTGCACTTGGTCCATTGTTATGGACAATAACATGATTTTAATATTTGTGTTCATGGATTTACTTCTGGTTCTGGAGAAGACTGAAATTGCCTCTTTAAGGCAGAGATTCATAAAAAGCAACACATTTGCTCTTAAACATGTCTTTTAGTTTTGTGGAATATTTCACTTTGAACGATGAAAGGTAAATATTCATTACTGGAAGAAGTGCTAATATCTCTTTGTTCAATGTAATATTGCAAACAAATTCCAGACTTCATGCAGTATACTTATAGCCGCTTTGATAGACAATGCTAGGGAAGGATTTTATGTGAGGTAAATACCAGCTCATAGCATGTAAATAGAGACAGTAAATCTTTCTCTCTCTCTCTTACGATGGTAGACTGAGAGAGAGAGACAGAGAGAGAGAGAGGGAGAGAGAGAGAGAGAGATTCACTCTTTAACCTTCCCTTACTTTCGTTTTTCTTCGCTCCTATTCGTCTTCCTCTTAAGGTATCGCGTCTCCTCCACACCATGTGTTATCCTCTCCTTCATTTATTTTTCGTTGACATTTCCTCCTATCCCTCTCTGACTTTCATAGGTTTTCTAATTTACTCATCAGCTCTTTTCTATTTATTCTCTCATTCACATATCTACTCTCTATCTCTTTTTCCTCTCTCCCCCTCCCAGAAACTCGCTCCCTTCGCTCATTTGAGTAGAGCAGCAAAAAAGCCTCTCATTTGCATCTGTTGTGGTCATAAAATCCATCAGTGTCTCGCCACAAGAGACACGACATTACTCGCCCGTATCAGCACCTGCGACATACCTCTCAATATACTCAAGTATGATGCATTATACTCCTCAAAGTTGACGGCCGATGGTAGGGGAAGGGATGCAGGAGGGAGGGAGTGGAGGATGGAGGGTGGAACGCAGATGACAGACTCAGTGAGGATAAGTTAATGGGAGTGATTGACGTTTGGACTTTATAATTCACCCGCTCATCCCTCTGTCTAAATCCGTCCGTTCACCCACTTACACCACCCGTCCCTGCGTTCCTGCACCCACCTACCTAGCTATGTGTCCAACCCACCCCCACATATCCGTCCACCAAGTAAGTTATTCGTAGAGATCCCACTTCACACACACACACACACACACACACACACACACACACACACACACACACACACACACACACACACACACACACACACGCACGCTTTCAGTAATGACATAAAATTAGTAATAATCAGAATTAAGTTCAGTGTTATAAGTAAACTTTAGCTTCATTAGGATGACAAACAATTCAGTTTGCATTGTAAACACCCAGTTGTATATTCGTAATCTAACTCAACATAGTTGCTAGAGTTATTATCTAGGAAGGTGTCAACGTTAGTTACATATTGTCAATCTGGTAACTAACTAACGTTGCTGCCTCCCTTGAAAAGAACTCTAGTAACATGTTAAGATATACATAAGAATTTACAACTGGGCGTTTACACTGCTAACTGGATTGTTTGTCATCGTAATGACACTTAACTAAACTTATGACGCTGAGTTTAACTCTTTGATTATTACATATTTTGTCATGACTGAAGGTTCTTGACTCGCATAATAACTAACAACATGCTCAGTGAAAAACACATTAATGTACAATTTTTATGGATTTCACCACTCACTGAATTACTCTTTCATGATAAAGTTGATTAATTACTCAGAGTACACTGAAGGAAAACGTAGAAATGTAATGACTTTGGTATATCTGTATATAGCATTAGAAAAAATATAAGAGAAGTAAATAATGAAATTGAATGTCACATGAATACACTGAGTAGATTTATAGCAAACTTATGTTAACATGAGAGTGGAAAAGAATATTTATGGAGCAACTTGCAATATTAACAAACTGGCTGATGTTGTATTAGCCAGACTGAGGCTTGGTTACAGCTACAGGCAGTTAGGCAGGCACTCACAAGATCAAACTATAATGCAAAGTATATAGTCAGCTTTATGCTCACTGTCTTGAACACTTGGTGCTTCATTGTCCACTCTTTGAAGAATATAGAGACAGACAGCATAATAACCAATACCATATGTTAAGATACCTTAATAATGAGAATAAAATACAGACTTATTAAGCGAATATCCTAAATCTGCTATAACAAAAAGATACAAATTATAGATATATCCTGGGGCTTAGTTCCTTGTCCATTTGTGAATCCATAGGCTCCTACGCTACTATCCACAGGATGCACAATAAACTAGCCGCTAGCCTCCACAGTATGGTTACGAGGTGCATAATAAATTACACGATTTGTCAGTAAAACTCGAAAATATTTCTCGGTTTACTGATTGTAGAGAATAAGTTCAAGAATATGAAATATGCGACACTTTTTTAAATATTTATTTCTACAAATACATGATACAAATTATACAGGCCTAGTTGACACCAGTGACATAATGTATAGAAAGCCCCTGGTTATGCAGAGCATTTCGGGCAATTAGGTTAATTTTGTCTCAAGGATGTGACCCCCATACTAGTCGGCTAACATCCAGGTACCTAATTACTGCTCGGTAAAGAGGGACAGCAGGTGTCTTAAGGAAACCCGCCCACTCTTTCAATTTTTACCTGGGATCGAACCACGGAGACTATATGAGCTGAGTGCGCTACCAACCGAGCTACGGGTCACCTTGGGGACCTTTATTGTCCAAACGCTTCACCTTCGCAGCAAGTCTCTTCAGTCGAATATATACATATATAGCACTGAAGACAATAGAAGCAGCAATTTTTAGGTAATCAGTCGAACAACCTAATGGAGAAACCTGATGCTAGACCATTTACACTGAAGGAGAAAGGAGGTGTAGCAGCTAGAGGTAACGTCACAGGTGAGCCTGGCCCACTAAAGAAAATATGTCATATTAAACAGTGTTATAATCGACTGTCTTCTACTGAAGAAGCTTACTGAACAGGCGAAATATTACGGAGCAAAAAACACCCCAAGTGTTGGACATATTTCTGTTCACTAAAATATTTTACAAGGAACAGTCGCATATATTGATGATTACCAATACCACACTGATAGTAATATCACACTAATGTTTAGTAATACCACACTGATGTTAGTAATACCACACTGATGTTTAGTAACACCACACAGATGTTAGTAATACCACACTGATGTTTAGTAATACCACACAGATGTTAGTAATACCACACTGATGTTTAGTAATACCACACAGATGTTAGTAATACCACACTGATGTTTAGTAATACCACACAGATGTTAGTAATACTACACTGATGTTTAATGACACCACACTGATGTTTAGTAATACGATATTCATGTTAGGTGATACCACGCTGATGCTTAGTGATGATGCCAGACTGTTGTTTAATAATAACGCCACACTGATGCTTAGTGATGATACCACGCTGATGTTTAGTAATACCACGCTGATGTTTAGTAATACCACGCTGATGTTTAGTAATACCACGCTGATGTTTAGTAATACCACGCTGATGTTTAGTAATACCACGCTGATGTTTAGTAATACTACACCGATGTTTAGTAATAATACCACACAAATATTTAGTAATACCACACTGATGTTTAGTAATAATACCACACTGATGTTTAATAATACCACACTGATAGTAATAATACCACAGTGATGTTTAGTAAAAATAGCACACTGATATTTAGTGATGTCACACTGATGTTTACTGATATCACATTGTTTACTGATATCACACTGGTGTTTACTGATATCACACTGATGTTTACTGATATCACACTGATGTTTACTGATAACACACTGATGTTTACTGATATCACACTGATGTTTACTGATACCACACTGATGTTTACTGATACCACACTGATGTTTACTGATACCACACTGATGTTTACTGATACCACACTGATGTTTACTGATATCACACTGATGTTTACTGATACCACACTGATGTTTACTGATATCACACTGATGTTTACTGATATCACACTGATGTTTACTGATATCACACTGATGTTTACTGATACCACACTGATGTTTACTGATACCACACTAATGTTTACTGATACCACACTGATGTTTAATGATACCACACTGATGTTTACTGATACCACACTGATGTTTACTGATACCACACTGATGTTTACTGATACCACACTGATCAGGATATCAAAAAATGCAAAATTATAGAAACAAATATCAGGGGAAGGTAGCAGATACCAGGTACCAGGAAAGGAGGCAGCAGATACCAGGTACCAGGGAAGGAGGCAGCAGATACCAGGTACCAGGGAAGGAGGCAGCAGATACCAGGTACCAGGGAAGGAGGCAGCAGATACCAGGTACCAGGGATGGAGGCAGCAGATACCAGGTACCAGGGAAGGAGGCAGCAGATACCAGGTACCAGGGAAGGAGGCAGCAGATACCAGATACCAGGGAAGGAGGCAGCAGATACCAGGTACCAGGGAAGGAGGCAGCAGATACCAGGTACCAGGGAAGGAGGCAGCAGATACCAGGTACCAGGGAAGGAGGCAGCAGATACCAGGTACCAGGGATGGAGGCAGCAGATACCAGGTACCAGGGAAGGAGGCAGCAGATACCAGGTACCAGGGAAGGAGGCAGCAGATACCAGATACCAGGGAAGGAGGCAGCAGATACCAGGTACCAGGGAAGGAGGCAGCAGATAACAGGTACCAGGGAAGGAGGCAGCAGATACCAGGTACCAGGGAAGGAGGCAGCAGATACCAGGTACCTGGGAAGGAGGCAGCAGATACCAGGTACCTGGGATGGAGGCAGCAGATACCAGGTACCAGGGAAGGAGGCAGCAGATACCAGGTACCAGGGAAGGAGGCAGATACCAGGTACCAGGGAAGGAGACAGCAGATACCAGTACCAGGGAAGGAGGCAGCAGATACCAGGTACCAAGGAAGGAGGCAGCAGGCACTAGGTACAACGGAAGGAGGCAGCAGACACTAGGTACCAGGGAAGGAGGCAGCAGGCACTAGGTACAACGGAAGGAGGCAGCAGACACTAGGTACCAGGGAAGGAGGCAGCAGGCACTAGGTATCTGTGAAGGAGGTAGCAGACACTAGGTACAAGTGAAGGAGGCAGGAGACACCAGGTATCAGGGAAGGAGGTAGCAGACACTAGGTACGAGGGAAGGAGGCAGCAGACAGCAGGTACCAGGGAAGGAGGCAGCAGACACTAGGTACCAGTGAAGGAGGCAGGAGACACCAGGTATCAGGGAAGGAGGTAGCAGACACCAGGTACCAAGGGAAGGAGGCAGCACACACCAGGTACCAGGGAAGGAGGCAGCAGACAATAGGTACGAGGGAAGGAGGCAGCAGACAGCAGGTACCAGGGAAGGAGGCAGCAGACACTAGGTGCGAAGGAAGGAGGCAGCAGACACCAGGTATCAGGGAAGGAGGCAGCAGACACTAGGTACGAAGGAAGGAGGCAGCAGACACTAGGTACCACGAGAGGAGGCAGCAGACACTACGAGGGAAGGAGGCAGCAGACACCAGATACCAGGGAAGGAGGCAGCAGACACTAGGTACGAGGGAAGGAGGCAGCAGACACCAGGTACCAAGGAAGGAGGCAGCAGGCACTAGGTACCACGGAAGGAGGCAGCAGACACTAGGTACCAGGGAAGGAGGCAGCAGGCACTAGGTACCACGGAAGGAGGCAGCAGACACTAGGTACTAGAGAAGGAGGCTAAAAACACTAGGTACCAGGGAAGGAGGCAGCAGAGACCAGGTATCAGGGAAGGAGGTAGCAGACACCAGGTACCAAGGGAAGGAGGCAGCGCACACTAGGTACCAGGGAACGAGGCAGCAGACACCAGGTACGAGATAAGGAGGCAGCAGACAGCAGGTACCAGGGAAGGAGGCAGCAGACACTAGGTACGAGGGAAGGAGGCAGCAGACACCAGGTACCCGGGAAGGGGGCAGCAGACACTAGGTACGAAGGAAGGAGGCAGCAGACACTAGGTACCACGAGAGGAGGCAGCAGACACTACGACGGAAGGAGGCAGTAGACACCAGATACCAGGGAAGGATGAAGCAGACACTAGGTACGAGGGAAGGAGGCAGCAGATACCAGGTACCAAGGAAGGAGGCAGACACTAGGTACTAAGGAAGGAGGCAGCAGACACCAGGTACCAGGGAAGGAGGCAGCAGTCACTAGGTACCACGGAAGGAGGCAGCAGACACTAGGTACCAGGGAAGGAGGCAGCAGAAACCAGGTACCAGGGAAGGAGGCAACAGACACTAGGTACCAAGGAAGGAGACAGCAGAAACCACGTAACAGGCAAGAAGGCAACAGACACTAGGTACCAGGGAAGGAGGCAGCAGACACTGGGTACCAGGGAGGGAGGCAGCAGACACTAGGTATCTGTGAAGGAGGTAGCAGACACTAGGTATCTGTGAAGTAGGTAGCAGACACTAGGTACCAGGGAAGGAGGTAGCAGACACTAGGTACCAGGGAAGGAGGCAGCAGACACTAGGTATCTTTGAAGGAGGTATCAGACACTAGGTATCAGTGAAGGAGGCAGGAGACACCAGGTACCACGGAAGGAGGCAGCAGACACTAGGTCCCACGGAAGGAGGCAGTAGACACTAGGTACCACGGAAGGAGGCAGTAGACACTAGGTACCAGGGAAGGAGGCAGCAGACACTAGGTACGAGGGAAGGAGGCAGCAGACACCAGGTACCAGGGAAGGAGGCAGAAGGCACTAGGTACCACGGAAGGAGGCAGCAGACACTAGGCACTAAGGAAGGAGGCAGCAGACACCAGGTACCAAGGGAAGAAGGTAGCAGACACCAAGTACCAGGGAAGGAGGCAGCAGACACTAGATACCAGGGAAGGAGGCAGCAGACACCAGGTACCAGGGAAGGGGGCAGCAGACACTAGGTACGAAGGAAGGAGGCAGCAGACACTAGGTACCACGAGAGGAGGCAGCAGACACTACGACGGAAGGAGGCAGTAGACACCAGATACCAGGGAAGGATGAAGCAGACACTAGGTACGAGGGAAGGAGGCAGCAGACACCAGGTAGCAAGGAAGGAGGCAGACACTAGGTACTAAGGAAGGAGGCAGCAGACACCAGGTACCAGGGAAGGAGGCAGCAGGCACTAGGTACCACGGAAGGAGGCAGCAGACACTAGGTACTTAAGAAGGAGGCTAAAAACACCAGGTACCAAGGGAAGGAGGTAGCAGACACCAGGTACCAGGGAAGGAGGCAGCAGACACTAGGTACCAGGGAAGGAGGCAGCAGAAACCAGGTACCAGGGAAGGAGGCAACAGACACTAGGTACCAAGGAAGGAGACAGCAGAAACCACGTAACAGGGAAGAAGGCAACAGACACTAGGTACCAGGGAAGGAGGCAGCAGACACTGGGTACCAGGGAAGGAGGCAGCAGACACTAGGTATCTGTGGAGGTAGCAGACACTAGGTATCTGTGAAGTAGGTAGCAGACACTAGGTACCAGGGAAGGAGGTAGCAGACACTAGGTACCAGGGAAGGAGGCAGCAGACACTAGGTGTCTTTGAAGGAGGTATCAGACACTAGGTATCAGTGAAGGAGGCAGGAGACACCAGGTACCACGGAAGGAGGCAGCAGACACTAGGTACCACGGAAGGAGGCAGTAGACACTAGGTACCACGGAAGGAGGCAGCAGACACTAGGTACCAGGGAAGGAGGCAGCAGACACTAGGTACGAGGGAAGGAGGCAGCAGACACCAGGTACCAGGGAAGGAGGCAGAAGGCACTAGGTACCACGGAAGGAGGCAGCAGACACTAGGTACTAAGGAAGGAGGCAGCAGACACCAGGTACCAAGGGAAGAAGGTAGCAGACACCAGGTACCAGGGAAGGAGGCAGCAGACACTAGATACCAGGGAAGGAGGCAGCAGAAACCAGGTACCAGGGAAGGAGGCAACAGACATTAGGTACCAGGGAAGGAGGCAACACACTAGGTACCAGGGAAGGAGGCAGCATACGCTACGTACCAAGGAAGGAAGCAGCAGACACTAGGTACTAGGGAATTAGGCAGCAGACACCAGGTACCAAGGGAAGGAGGTACGAGACACCAGATACAAGGGAAGGAGGCAGCAGACACTAGGTACCAGGGAAGGAGGCAACAGACACTAGGTACCAAGGAAGGAGGCTGCTGACACTAGGTACCAGGGAAGGAGGCAACAGACACTAGGTACCAGGGAAGGAGGCAACAGACACTAGGTACCAAGGAAGGAGGCTGCTGACACTAGGTACCAGGGAAGGAGGCAACAGACACTAGGTACCAGGGAAGGAGGCAACAGATACTAGATACCAGGGAAGGCGGTAGCCGACAGTAGGTACCACGGAAGGAGGCAGCAGACACTAGGTATCAGGGAAGGAGGCAGCAGACACTAGGTACCAAGGAAGGAGGCTGCTGACACTAGGTACCAAGGAAGGAGGCAACAGACACTAGGTACCAGGGAAGGAGGTAGCAGACACTAGGTACCAGGAAAGGAGGCAACAGATACTACATACCAGGGAAGACGGTAGCCGACAGTAGGTACGAGGGAAGGAGGCAGCAGACAGCAGGTACCAGGGAAGGAGGCAGCAGACACTAGGTACGAAGGAAGGAGGCAGCAGACACCAGGTATCAGGGAAGGAGGCAGCAGACACTAGGTACGAAGGAAGGAGGCAGCAGACACTAGGTACCACGAAAGGAGGCAGCAGACACTACGAGGGAAGGAGGCAGCAGACACCAGATACCAGGGAAGGAGGCAGCAGACACTAGGTACGAGGGAAGGAGGCAGCAGACACCAGGTACCAAGGAAGGAGGCAGCAGGCACTAGGTACCACGGAAGGAGGCAGCAGACACTAGGTACCAGGGAAGGAGGCAGCAGGCACTAGGTACCACGGAAGGAGGCAGCAGACACTAGGTACTAGAGAAGGAGGCTAAAAACACCAGGTACCAGGGAAGGAGGCAGCAGAGACCAGGTATCAGGGAAGGAGGTAGCAGACACCAGGTACCAAGGGAAGGAGGCAGCGCACACCAGGTACCAGGGAAGGAGGCAGCAGACACCAGGTACGAGATAAGGAGGCAGCAGACAGCAGGTACCAGGGAAGGAGGCAGCAGACACTAGGTACGAGGGAAGGAGGCAGCAGACACCAGGTACCCGGGAAGGGGGCAGCAGACACTAGGTACGAAGGAAGGAGGCAGCAGACACTAGGTACCACGAGAGGAGGCAGCAGACACTACGACGGAAGGAGGCAGTAGACACCAGATACCAGGGAAGGATGAAGCAGACACTAGGTACGAGGGAAGGAGGCAGCAGATACCAGGTACCAAGGAAGGAGGCAGACACTAGGTACTAAGGAAGGAGGCAGCAGACACCAGGTACCAGGGAAGGAGGCAGCAGTCACTAGGTACCACGGAAGGAGGCAGCAGACACTAGGTACCAGGGAAGGAGGCAGCAGAAACCAGGTACCAGGGAAGGAGGCAACAGACACTAGGTACCAAGGAAGGAGACAGCAGAAACCACGTAACAGGCAAGAAGGCAACAGACACTAGGTACCAGGGAAGGAGGCAGCAGACACTGGGTACCAGGGAGGGAGGCAGCAGACACTAGGTATCTGTGAAGGAGGTAGCAGACACTAGGTATCTGTGAAGTAGGTAGCAGACACTAGGTACCAGGGAAGGAGGTAGCAGACACTAGGTACCAGGGAAGGAGGCAGCAGACACTAGGTATCTTTGAAGGAGGTATCAGACACTAGGTATCAGTGAAGGAGGCAGGAGACACCAGGTACCACGGAAGGAGGCAGCAGACACTAGGTCCCACGGAAGGAGGCAGTAGACACTAGGTACCACGGAAGGAGGCAGTAGACACTAGGTACCAGGGAAGGAGGCAGCAGACACTAGGTACGAGGGAAGGAGGCAGCAGACACCAGGTACCAGGGAAGGAGGCAGAAGGCACTAGGTACCACGGAAGGAGGCAGCAGACACTAGGCACTAAGGAAGGAGGCAGCAGACACCAGGTACCAAGGGAAGAAGGTAGCAGACACCAAGTACCAGGGAAGGAGGCAGCAGACACTAGATACCAGGGAAGGAGGCAG
Source organism: Cherax quadricarinatus (assembly GCF_038502225.1). Taxonomy (NCBI): domain Eukaryota; kingdom Metazoa; phylum Arthropoda; class Malacostraca; order Decapoda; family Parastacidae; genus Cherax; species Cherax quadricarinatus. Next base: position 55,436,896 of record NC_091292.1, read on the forward strand.
CAGACACCAGGTACCAGGGAAGGGGGCAGCAGACACTAGGTACGAAGGAAGGAGGCAGCAGACACTAGGTACCACGAGAGGAGGCAGCAGACACTACGACGGAAGGAGGCAGTAGACACCAGATACCAGGGAAGGATGAAGCAGACACTAGGTACGAGGGAAGGAGGCAGGAGACACCAGGTAGCAAGGAAGGAGGCAGACACTAGGTACTAAGGAAGGAGGCAGCAGACACCATGTACCAGGGAAGGAGGCAGCAGGCACTAGGTACCACGGAAGGAGGCAGCAGACACTAGGTACTTAAGAAGGAGGCTAAAAACACCAGGTACCAAGGGAAGGAGGTAGCAGACACCAGGTACCAGGGAAGGAGGCAGCAGACACTAGGTACCAGGGAAGGAGGCAGCAGAAACCAGGTACCAGGGAAGGAGGCAACAGACACTAGGTACCAAGGAAGGAGACAGCAGAAACCACGTAACAGGGAAGAAGGCAACAGACACTAGGTACCAGGGAAGGAGGCAGCAGACACTGGGTACCAGGGAAGGAGGCAGCAGACACTAGGTATCTGTGGAGGTAGCAGACACTAGGTATCTGTGAAGTAGGTAGCAGACACTAGGTACCAGGGAAGGAGGTAGCAGACACTAGGTACCAGGGAAGGAGGCAGCAGACACTAGGTGTCTTTGAAGGAGGTATCAGACACTAGGTATCAGTGAAGGAGGCAGGAGACACCAGGTACCACGGAAGGAGGCAGCAGACACTAGGTACCACGGAAGGAGGCAGTAGACACTAGGTACCACGGAAGGAGGCAGCAGACACTAGGTACCAGGGAAGGAGGCAGCAGACACTAGGTACGAGGGAAGGAGGCAGCAGACACCAGGTACCAGGGAAGGAGGCAGAAGGCACTAGGTACCACGGAAGGAGGCAGCAGACACTAGGTACTAAGGAAGGAGGCAGCAGACACCAGGTACCAAGGGAAGAAGGTAGCAGACACCAGGTACCAGGGAAGGAGGCAGCAGACACTAGATACCAGGGAAGGAGGCAGCAGAAACCAGGTACCAGGGAAGGAGGCAACAGACATTAGGTACCAGGGAAGGAGGCAACACACTAGGTACCAGGGAAGGAGGCAGCATACGCTACGTACCAAGGAAGGAAGCAGCAGACACTAGGTACTAGGGAATTAGGCAGCAGACACCAGGTACCAAGGGAAGGAGGTACGAGACACCAGATACAAGGGAAGGAGGCAGCAGACACTAGGTACCAGGGAAGGAGGCAACAGACACTAGGTACCAAGGAAGGAGGCTGCTGACACTAGGTACCAGGGAAGGAGGCAACAGACACTAGGTACCAGGGAAGGAGGCAACAGACACTAGGTACCAAGGAAGGAGGCTGCTGACACTAGGTACCAGGGAAGGAGGCAACAGACACTAGGTACCAGGGAAGGAGGCAACAGATACTAGATACCAGGGAAGGCGGTAGCCGACAGTAGGTACCACGGAAGGAGGCAGCAGACACTAGGTATCAGGGAAGGAGGCAGCAGACACTAGGTACCAAGGAAGGAGGCTGCTGACACTAGGTACCAAGGAAGGAGGCAACAGACACTAGGTACCAGGGAAGGAGGTAGCAGACACTAGGTACCAGGAAAGGAGGCAACAGATACTACATACCAGGGAAGACGGTAGCCGACAGTAGGTACCACGGAAGGAGGCAGCAGACACCAGGTACCAGGAAAAGAGGCAGCAGACATTAAGTACCAGGAAAAGAGGCAGCAGACACTAGGTACCAGGGAAGGAGGTAGCAGACACTAGGTACCAGGGAAGGAGGTAGCAGACACATGGTACCAGGGAAGGAGGCAGACACTAGGTACCACGGAAGGATGCAGCAGACACCAGGTACCAGGAAAGGAGGCAGCAGACACTAGGTAACAGGGAAGGAGAGAGCAAACACTAGGTACCAGAGAAGGAGACAGCAGACACTAGGTACTAGGGAAGGAGGCAGCAGACACTAGGTACCAGGGAAGGAGGCAGCAGACACTAGGTAACAGGGAAGGAGGCAGCGGACACTAGGTACCAAGGAAGGAGGCAGCAGGCACTAGGTACCAGGGAAGGAGGTGGCAAACACTAGGTACCAGGGACCGAGGCACCAGACACTAGGTACCAGGGAAGGAGGCAGCAGACACTAGGTACCAGGGAAGGAGGCAGCAGACATTAGGTACCAGGGAAGGAGGCAGCAGACACTAGGTACCAGGAAAGGAGGCAGAGGACACTAGGTACCAGGGAAGGAGGCAGCAGACACTAGGTACCAGGGAAGGAGGCAACGGACACTAGATACCAGGGAAGGAAGCAGCGGACACTAGGTACCAGGGAAGGAGGCAGCAGACACTAGGTACCAGGGAAGGAGGCAGCGGACACTAGGTACCAGGGAAGGAGGCAGCAGACACTATGTACCAGGGAAGGAGGCAGCGAACACTAGGTACAAGGGAAGGAGGCAGCAGACACCAGGTACCAGGGAAGGAGGCAGCGGACACTAGGCACCAGGGAAGGAGGCAGCGGACACTAGGTACCAGGGAAGGAGGTAGCGGACACTAGGTACCAGGGAAGGAGGCAGTGCACACTAGGTACCAGGGAAGGAGGCAGCGGACACTAGGTACCAGGGAAGGAGGCAGCGGACACTAGGTACCAGGGAAGGAGGTAGCAGACACAAGGTACCAGGGAAGGGGGCAGCGGACACTAGGTACCAGGGAAGGAGGCAGCAGACACTAGGTACCAGGGAAGGGGGCAGCGGACACTAGGTACCAGGGAAGGAGGCAGCAGACACTAGGTACCTAGAAAGGAGGCAGAAGACATTAGGTACAAGGGGAAGAGACAGATGATACTAGGTACCAGGGAAGGACGCAGCAGACACTAGGTACCAGGGAAGGAGGCAGCGGACACTAGGTGCCAGGGAAGGAGGCAGCAGACACTAGGTATCAGGGAATGAGGCAACGGACACTAGGTACCAGGGAAGGAGGCAGCAGATACTAGGGACCAGGGAAGGAGGCAGCAGACACTAGGTACCAGGGAAGGAGGCAGCAGACACTAGGTACCAGGGAAGGAGGCAGCGGACACTAGGTATCAGGGAAGGAGGTAGTAGACACTACGTACCAGGGAAGGAGGCAGCGGACACTACGTACCAGGGAAGGAGGCAGCAGACACTAGGTACCAGGGAAGGAGGCAACAGGCACTAGGTACTAGGGAAGGAGGGAGCAGACACTAGGTACCAGGGAAGGAGGTAGCGGACACTAGGTACCACGGAAGGAGGCAACGGACACTAGGTACAAGGGAAGGAGGCAGCGGACACTAGGTACCAGGGAAGGAGGCAGCAGACACTAGGTACCATTGAAGGAGGCAGCACACGCTATGTACCAGGGAAGGAGGGAGCAGACACTAGGTACCAGGGAAGGAGGCAGCGGACACTAGGTACCAGGGAAGGAGGCAGCGGACACTAGGTACCAGGGAAGGAGGCAGCGTACACTAGTTACCAGGGAAGGAGGCAGCGGAAACTAGGTACCAGGGAAGGAGTCAGCAGACACTAGGTACCAGGGAAGGAGGCAGCGGACACTAGGTACCAGGGAAGGAGGCAGCGGACACTAGGTACCAGGGAAGGAGGCAGCAGACACTAGGTACCACGGAAGGAGGCAGCAGACACTAGGTACTTAAGAAGGAGGCTAAAAACACCAGGTACCAAGGGAAGGAGGTAGCAGACACCGGGTACAAGGGAAGGAGGCAGCACACACTAGGTACCAGGGAAGGAGGCAGCAGAAACCAGGTACCAGGGAAGGAGGCAACAGACACTAGGTACCAAGGAAGGAGACAGCAGAAACCACGTAACAGGGAAGAAGGCAACAGACACTAGGTACCAGGGAAGGAGGCAGCAGACACTAGGTATCTGTGAAGGAGGTAGCAGACACTAGGTATCTGTGAAGTAGGTAGCAGACACTAGGTACCAGGGAAGGAGGTAGCAGACACTAGGTACCAGGGAAGGAGGCAGCAGACACTAGGTATCTTTGAAGGAGGTATCAGACACTAGGTATCAGTGAAGGAGGCAGGAGACACCAGGTACCACGGAAGGAGGCAGCAGACACTAGGTACCACGGAAGGAGGCAGTAGACACTAGGTACCACGGAAGGAGGCTGCAGACACTAGGTACCAGGGAAGGAGGCAGCAGACACTAGGTACGAGGGAAGGAGGCAGCAGACACCAGGTACCAGGGAAGGAGGCAGAAGGCACTAGGTACCACGGAAGGAGGCAGCAGACACTAGGTACTAAGGAAGGAGGCAGCAGACACCAGGTACCAGGGAAGGAGGCAGCAGACACTAGATACCAGGGAAGGAGGCAGCAGAAACCAGGTACCAGGGAAGGATGCAACAGACAATAGGTACCAGGGAAGGAGGCAACAGACACTAGGTACCAGGGAAGGAGGCAGCATACGCTACGTACCAAGGAAGGAAGCAGCAGACACCAGGTACCAAGGGAAGGAGGTACGAGACACCAGATACAAGGGAAGGAGGCAGCAGACACTAGGTACCAGGGAAGGAGGCAGCAGACACTAGGTACCAAGGAAGGAGGCTGCTGACACTAGGTACCAGGGAAGGAGGCAACAGACACTAGGTACCAGGGAAGGAGGTAGCAGACACTAGGTACCAGGAAAGGAGGCAACAGATACTAGATACCAGGGAAGGCGGTAGCCGACAGTAGGTACCACGGAAGGAGGCAGCAGACACTAGGTATCAGGGAAGGAGGCAGCAGACACTAGGTACCAAGGAAGGAGGCTGCTGACACTAGGTACCAAGGAAGGAGGCAACAGACACTAGGTACCAGGGAAGGAGGTAGCAGACACTAGGTACCAGGAAAGGAGGCAACAGATACTACATACCAGGGAAGACGGTAGCCGACAGTAGGTACCACGGAAGGAGGCAGCAGACACCAGGTACCAGGAAAAGAGGCAGCAGACATTAAGTACCAGGAAAAGAGGCAGCAGACACTAGGTACCAGGGAAGGAGGTAGCAGACACTAGGTACCAGGGAAGGAGGTAGCAGACACATGGTACCAGGGAAGGAGGCAGACACTAGGTACCACGGAAGGATGCAGCAGACACCAGGTACCAGGAAAGGAGGCAGCAGACACTAGGTAACAGGGAAGGAGAGAGCAAACACTAGGTACCAGAGAAGGAGACAGCAGACACTAGGTACTAGGGAAGGAGGCAGCAGACACTAGGTACCAGAGAAGGAGGCAGCAGACACTAGGTAACAGGGAAGGAGGCAGCGGACACTAGGTACCAAGGAAGGAGGCAGCAGGCACTAGGTACCAGGGAAGGAGGTGGCAAACACTAGGTACCAGGGACCGAGGCACCAGACACTAGGTAGGGAAGGAGGCAGCAGATACTAGGTACCAATGAAGGAGGCAGCAGACACTAGGTACCAGGGAAGGAGGCAGCGGACACTAGGTACCACTGAAGGAGGCAGCAGTCACTAGGTACCAGGGAAGGAGGCAGCGGACACTAGGTACCAGGGAAGGAGGCAGCGGACACTAGGTACCAGGGAAGGAGGCAGCAGACACTAGGTACCAGGGAAGGAGGCAGCGGACACTAGGTACCAGGGAAGGAGGCAGCAGACACTATGTACCAGGGAAGGAGGCAGCGAACACTAGGTACCAGGGAAGGAGGCAGCAGACACCAGGTACCAGGGAAGGAGGCAGCGGACACTAGGCACCAGGGAAGGAGGCAGCGGACACTAGGTACCAGGGAAGGAGTCAGCGCACACTAGGTACCAGGGAAGGAGGCAGTGCACACTAGGTACCAAGGAAGGAGGCAGCGGACACTAGGTACCAGGGAAGGAGGCAGCGGACACTAGGTACCAGGGAAGGAGGTAGCAGACTCAAGGTACCAGGGAAGGAGGCAGCAGACACTAGGTACCAGGGAAGGAGGCAGCAGACACTAGGTACCAGGGAAGGGGGCAGCGGACACTAGGTACCAGGGAAGGAGGCAGCAGACACTAGGTACCTAGAAAGGAGGCAGAAGACATTAGGTACAAGGGGAAGAGACAGATGATACTAGGTACCAGGGAAGGACGCAGCAGACACTAGGTACCAGGGAAGGAGGCAGCGGACACTAGGTGCCAGGGAAGGAGGCAGCAGACACTAGGTATCAGGGAATGAGGCAACGGACACTAGGTACCAGGGAAGGAGGCAGCAGATACTAGGGACCAGGGAAGGAGGCAGCAGACACTAGGTACCAGGGAAGGAGGCAGCAGACACTAGGTATCAGGGAAGGAGGTAGCAGACACTACGTACCAGGGAAGGAGGCAGCGGACACTAGGTACCAGGGAAGGAGGCAGCAGACACTACGTACCAGGGAAGGAGGCAGCGGACACTAGGTACCAGGGAAGCAGGCAGCAGACACTAGGTACCAGGGAAGGAGGCAACAGGCACTAGGTACTAGGGAAGGAGGGAGCAGACACTAGGTACCAGGGAAGGAGGTAGCGGACACTAGGTACCACGGAAGGAGGCAACGGACACTAGGTACAAGGGAAGGAGGCAGCGGACACTAGGTACCAGGGAAGGAGGCAGCAGACACTAGGTACCATTGAAGGAGGCAGAACACGCTATGTACCAGGGAAGGAGGGAGCAGACACTAGGTACCAGGGAAGGAGGCAGCAGACACTAGGTACCAGGGAAGGAGGCAGCAGACACTAGGTACCAGGGAAATAGGGAGCAGACACTAGGTACCAGGGAAGGAGGCAGCAGGCACTAGGTATCAAGGACCGAGGCAGCAGACACTAGGTACCAGGGAAGGAGGCAGCAGACACTAGGTACCAGGGACCGAGGCAGTAGACACTAGGTACCAGGGAAGGAGGCAGTAGACACTAGGTACCTGGGAAGGAGGCAGCAGACACTAGGTACCATGGACCGAGGCAGCAGACACTAGGTATCAGGGGAGGAGGCAGCTGACACTAGGTACCAGGGACCGAGGCAGCAGACACTAGGTAGCATGGAAGGAGGCAGCAGACACTAGGTACCAGGGAAGGAGGCAGCGGACACTAGGTACTAGGGAAGGAGGCAGCAGACAACAGGTACCAGGGAAGGAGGCAGCAGACACTAGGTACCAGGGACCAATGCAGCAGACACTAGGTACCAGTGGAGGAGGCAGCAGACACTAGGTACCAGGGAAGGAGGCAGCAGACACTAGGTACCAGGGAAGGATGCAGCAGACACTAGGTACCAGGGAAGGAGGCAGCAGACATTAGGTACCAGGGACCGAGGCAGCAGACACTAGGTACCAGGGAAGGTGGGTAGTTTTTATTTTAGTTTCAATCACAAGAACGCGCTAAGCGGTAGAGTTGAAACTGACGTAGTGTCTGGAGAATGAAAAATGTTCAAGGTTTAGTGTGACATGACCCAGAGTTCATTGTGACAAGACCCAGGGTTCAGTGTGGCTAGACCCAGGGTTCAGTGTGGCTAGACCCAGGGTTCAGTGTGGCTAGACCCAGGGTTCAGTGTGGCTAGACCCAGGGTTCAGTGTGGCTAGACCCAGGGTTCAGTGTGGCTAGACCCAGGGTTCAGTGTAGCAAGACCCAGGGTTCAGTTTAGCAAGACCCAGGGTTCAGTGTGACAAGGCCCAGGGTTCAGTGTGGCTAGACCCAGGGTTCACTATAGCAAGACCCAGGGTTCAATGTGGCTAGACCCAGGGTTCAGTGTAGCAAGAGCCAGGGTTCAATGTGACAAGACCCAGGGTTCAATGTGGCTAGACCCGGTTTCAGTGTAGCAAGACCCAGGGTTCAGTGTGGCTAGACCCAGGGTTCAGTGTAGCAAGACCCAGGGTTCAGTGTGGCAAGACCCAGGGTTCAGTGTGGCTAGACCCAGGGTTCAGTGTGGCAAGACCCAGGGTTCAGTGTGGCTAGACCCAGGGTTCAGTGTAGCAAGACCCAGGGTTCAGTTTAGCAAGACCCAGGGTTCAGTGTGGCAAGACCCAGGGTTCAGTGTGGCAAGACCCAGGGTTCAGTGTAGCAAGACCCAGGGTTCAGTGTGGCAAGACCCAGGGTTCAGTGTGGCTAGACCCAGGGTTCAGTGTGGCAAGACCCAGGGTTCAGTGTGGCTAGACCCAGGGTTCAGTGTGGCAAGACCCAGGGTTCAGTGTGGCTAGACCCAGGGTTCAGTGTAGCAAGACCCAGGGTTCAGTGTGGCAAGACCCAGGGTTCAGTGTGGCTAGACCCAGGGTTCAGTGTGGCAAGACCCAGGGTTCAGTGTGGCTAGACCCAGGGTTCAGTGTAGCAAGACCCAGGGTTCAGTGTAGCAAGACCCAGGGTTCAGTGTGGCAAGACCCAGGGTTCAGTGTGGCAAGACCCAGGGTTCAGTGTGGCAAGACCCAGGGTTCAGTGTGGCAAGACCCAGGGTTCAGTGTGGCTAGACCCAGGGTTCAGTGTGGCAAGACCCAGGGTTCAGTGTGGCTAGACCCAGGGTTCAGTGTGGCAAGACCCAGGGTTCAGTGTGGCTAGACCCAGGGTTCAGTGTAGCAAGACCCAGGGTTCAGTGTAGCAAGACCCAGGGTTCAGTGTGGCAAGACCCAGGGTTCAGTGTGGCAAGACCCAGGGTTCAGTGTGGCAAGACCCAGGGTTCAGTGTGGCAAGACCTAGGGTTCAGTGTGGCAAGACCCAGGGTTCAGTGTGGCAAGACCCAGGGTTCAGTGTGGCAAGACCCAGGGTTCAGTGTGGCAAGACCTAGGGTTCAGTGTGGCAAGACCCAGGGTTCAGTGTGGCTAGACCCAGGGTTCAGTGTGGCAAGACCCAGGGTTCAGTGTGGCAAGACCTAGGGTTCAGTGTGGCAAGACCCAGGGTTCAGTGTGGCAAGACCCAGGGTTCAGTGTAGCAAGACCCAGGGTTCAGTGTGGCAAGACCCAGGGTTCAGTGTGGCAAGACCCAGGGTTCAGTGTGGCAAGACCCAGGGTTCAGTGTGGCAAGACCCAGGGTTCAGTGTGGCAAGACCCAGGGTTCAGTGTGGCAAGACCCAGGGTTCAGTGTGGCAAGACCCAGGGTTCAGTGTGGCAAGACCCAGGGTTCAGTGTGGCAAGACCTAGGGTTCAGTGTAGCAAGACCCAGGGTTCAGTGTGGCAAGACCCAGGGTTCAGTGTGGCAAGACCCAGGGTTCAGTGTGGCAAGACCCAGGGTTCAGTGTGGCAAGACCCAGGGTTCAGTGTGGCAAGACCCAGGGTTCAGTGTGGCAAGACCCAGGGTTTAGAGAACATTGTATCAACATCAATGATACAATAGATCCATTATAAGAGAGAACATAATCTGCACGAAGATCTACCAACACTACGTCTACTTTACATAAAGGTCTACTATCTGTCACCACTTCTACTTTACATAAGGGACAGCCATTTTGGAACGACCCTCACAGCTCTTCAAACAATCATTTAACTTCCCCTCGATGGATTAACCATTTTTTATCGACTCCTATTAACCTCAATTACGCACGATCTCCTCCCCTTCCTCTCCCACCTCCCCCAACCATCCCCCTACCTTCTCATCGAGGGTCCCCTCTTTCCATACACGCCTTCCCCTTCACCCACGTGACAAACAAGCCAATCGTGTAGTAATTGGCTGTTAACTCCCTCGTAACTACCCAACCCTTTGATGGTTCACAGGAGATGGTCTGCTGGGGTGGTCACCAGGGGTGCTGGGGTTGTTACCACGGGTACTGGGGAAGTGGATAATTTATTGTACACCACATATCCATGCTGTGGACGGTATTGGATAATTTATTGTCACCACATATCTAAAAAAAAAGCATATGGATACACGATATCTAACACATATCTAAAAAAAGAGCATATGGATACACAAAAGACCTACGAACTAGGCTCTCAAAAGAGTTAACAGGAGCACATCTGGATTTATATCTACAGTTGTCTTATCAAATACAAGGAATCTGAGATATGTGCTGATATGTCTTGTATCTTATTTTCATTATTAAGATACCGTGACATATAACATAGATCATTATACTGCCTATCTCTATATTCCTTAGTAAGGAACAGTTAATCACACAATGTTCATGAGAGTGACATAGGCCTGGCTACATATCTTGCATTTACTTGATCATTTTCTATGAGTCTGCCAGACTGCCAGAAGTACTTGTAACCAAGCCTAAGCCTTGGTACTACAACATCCGCCAGTCTGTTTATATTGCAGGTTGATCCGTAAACATGCTTATATCTACGCTTGTTATCACAGTAAGTGACAGATCTGCTCAAGCTTCTAACTGTATACCTATAACGTTCACTTTCATTATTAGCGTATTTCCTAATACTGTTTTTTTTTCTGAGTTCCGAGTACCTTTGGCTTCTCCAGACACATTATGCGAGTCAAGAAACTTGAGTGATAACGTATTATAGAATCGGGTTATAGAGATGATGGCAGAGTCAGGGATATGGTGAATGAGAGTAGGTAGCGCTCAGTACTTCTGAGCGCTTGGTAATTAAGGATGGTGGTTCAGTGGATAGAGGGATGCGTACTTTGTGCAGTTCACACAGGGCTGGGCATGGGAATGCAGGATCGATTCCTGGCCAAGCGGCAGTTCTGTTAATGATTCAAAATCACTTGTTTCGTGATTTCACTGATGTGTATATATGTGTATATGTGTGTGTGTCATGCTGATAGGTAAAACTTGATATTTTCTCTTGCCTTATTCGGCAAGAAGAGCGCTGCCATTTTAGCCAAATTCGCAAGTTTTACCTATTCGACATATAAATATATATATATATATTATTAGTATATATATATATATATAGTTTGGAGGGATATGTTATATCTTTATATATGCTTCTAAACTGTTGTATCTGGGCGCCTCTGCAAAGACAGTGATTATGTATGAGTGAGGTGAAAGTGTTGAATGATGAAAGTATTTTCTTTTTGGGGATTTTCTTTCTTTTTGGGTCACCCTGCCTCGGTGGGAGACGGCCGACTTGTTGAAAAAAAAAAAAATATATATATAGGGAGTTACCACCTTTCGAACTAGCCTGGGGACCCTGACCCTCAGAGAAGAGAATATACGTACTTCACGGAAAACTCAAGATTCTCCCCGGAACTGTCTGAATATTTTCTTCTACCACCCACTATATTCTGTGTAAACGTTTTTTAAAAACAAAATACATTTACAAATATACAGTGTAAAGGAGAATAACATAAATGATATCTCAGAGCCTACATCTCAAATACTTTATCCAGCTCCCCGGTGGTGGGCCGCATGCCCGGAATCCTGCAGGCATTTTGCCTCTGGATCGTATCACTGAGTCTCTGAAATAGGAAGATTGCTGCTCTGGAGTCCTTGGATTCTGTGATGAATTTCTCACTTAACTCGTTCAAGAATTTTAGAGCACACTTGCCTCATGCTCCGAGGGTTTCCTACCCTACTGGGACAAAGTTATAGCATGGTAGCAGACCTCTGTATTTGTTGATCTTTTGGGTCTCTCTGAAACTGGCGGCCCCACCCCCTTCAGCCTCAGAGTATGGCAGTTAGGCATTAGCTAATGTAGAGGCACAGGTGTAGTCCCATGCAATCTGCTTACCATCCTTCCAGGGTAACATAGTGACTCCATCTGGACGCTTTTGGTTTCTGTCAGACCTCTGTACCTAAAGTTCCCATTCTGCTGCGTAACGGGCTGTGGCGAGACTTCTCTTGATGGTATCGTTGACTTCCTCATATCTATGACACACACACATACACATATATATATGTGTGTGTACTCACCTATTTGTGGTTGCAGGGGTCGATTCATAGCTCCTGGCCCCGCCTCTTCACTGATTGCTACTAGGTCCTCTCTCTCCCTGCTCCATGAGCTTTATCATACCTCGCCTTAAAACTATGTATGGTTCCCGCCTCCACTACTTCACTTTGTAGGCTATTCCACGGCTTGACTACTCTATGACTGAAGAAATACTTCCTAACATCCCTTTGATTCATCTGAGTCTTCAACTTCCAATTGTGACCTCTTGTGTCTGTGTCCCATCTCTGGAACATCCCGTATTTGTCCACCTCGTCTATTCCGCGCAGTATTTTATATGTCGTTATCATGTCTCCCCTGACCCTCCTGGCCTCCAGTGTCGTCAGGCCGATTTCCCTCAACCTTTCTTCGTAGGACAATCCCCGTAGCTCTGGGACTAGTCTTGTTGCAAACCTTTGCACTTTCTCTAATTTCTTGACGTGCTTGACTAGGTGTGGATTCCAAACTGGTGCTGCATACTCCAGTATGGGCCTGACGTAAATGGTATACAGAGTTTTGAACGACTCCTTACTGAGGTATCGGAACGCTATCCATAGGTTTGCCAGGCGCCCGTATGCTGCAGCAGTTATCTGATTGATGTGCGCCTCAGGAGATATGCTCGGTGTTATACTCACCCCCAGATCTTTTTCCTTGAGTGAGGTTTGCAGACTTTGGCCATCTAAACTATATTGTGTCTGCGGTCTTCTTTGCCCTTCCCCAATCTTCATGACTTTGCATTTGGCGGGGTTAAACTCAAGGAGCCAGTTGCTGGACCAGGCTTGTAGCCTGTCCAGGTCTCTTTGTAGTCCTGCCTGATCCTCATCCGATTTGATTCTTCTCATTAACTTCACATCGTCTGCAAACAAGGACACTTCTGAGTCTATCCCTTCCGTTATGTCATTCACATATACCAAGAACAGCACAGGTCCTAGGACTGACCCCTGTGAAACCCCACTTGTCACAGGCGCCCACTTTGACACCTCGTCACGTACCATGACTCGTTGTTGCCTTCCTGTAAGGTATTCTCTTATCCATTGCAGTGCCTTTCCTGTTGTGTGTGCCTGATCCTCTAGCTTTTGCAGTAACCTCTTGTGAGGAACTGTGTCGAAGGCCTTCTTGCAGTCCAAAAAAATGCAGTCGATCCACCCCTCTCTCTCTTGTCTTACTTCTGTCACCTTGTCATAAAACTCTAATAGGTTTGTGACACAGGATTTTCCCTCCCTGAAACCATGCTGGTTGTCAATTATACACTTGTTCCTTTCCAGGCGCTCCACCACTCTCCTCCTGATGATCTTCTCCATGACCTTGCATACTATACACGTTAGTGATACAGGTCTGTAGTTTAGTGACTCATGTCTGTCTCCCTTTTTAAAAATTGGGACTACATTTGCCATCTTCCATACCTCGGGGAGTTGCCCAGTTTCAAATGATGTATTGAAGATCTTTGTTAATGGCACACACAATGTCTGTGCTCCCTCTTTAAGGACCCACGGAGAGATGTCTGGTCCCACCGTCTTTGAGGTGTTAAGTTCGCATAGCAGCTTCTTCACCTCCTCCTTGGTTATATGTACCTCATCCAGCACTTGCTGGTGCACCCCCTGCTCTGATTTCCTGGAGTCCTACTGGTTTCCACTGTAAATACTTCTTTAAATCTTGTGTTGAGCTCCTGACATACCTCCCGGTCGTTTCTTGTGAATTCCCCATCACCCTTCCTCAGTCTGATTACCTGGTCCTTGACTGTTGTTTTCCTCCTGATGTGGCTGTACAACAGCTTCGGTCAGTCTTGACTTTCGATGCTATGTCATTTTCGTATTGCCGCTGAGCCTCCCTTCTTATCTGTGCATATTCGTTTCTGGCTCTTCAGCTAATCTCTTTATTTTCCTGAGTTCTCTGTCTTCTGTACCTTTTCCATTCTCTAGTACACCTAGTTTTTGCCTCCCTACACCTTTGGGTGAACCAAAGACTCGTTCTGTTCTTCCCATTATTTCTGTTTCCCTTGGGAACAAACCTCTCCTCTGCCTCCTTGCATTTTGTTGTCACATAGTCCATCATTTCTTGTACTGGTTTTCCTGTCAGTTCCCTCTCCCACTGGATGTCTTGAAAGAAGTTCCTCAAGCCTGAGTAGTTCCCCCTTTTGTAGTTTGGTTTTTCCCACCCTATTCCTGCTGCTGTCTCCACTTGGAGCTCAACTATGTAGTCGAAGCACAGAACCACATGATCACTAGCTCCCAGGGTCCTTTCATATATGATATCCTCGATGTCAGAACTACTCAAGGTGAATACAAGGTCCAGTCTTGCTGGTTCATCCTCTCCTCTCTCTCTCTGGTAGTGTCTCTAACATGTTGATGCATGAGGTTTTCCAGTACCACATCCATCATCTTGGCTCTCCATGTTTCGGGACCCCCATGGGGCTCCAGGTTTTGCCAGTCAATCTCCTTGTGATTGAAATCTCCCATAACTAGTAACTTTGCTCCCCTCAAGTGTGCTCTCCTGGCCACCTCGGCTAGTGTGTCGACCATTGCTCTGTTGCTCTCACCGTATTTTTCTCTTGGCCTCCTGCAGTTCTGTGGTGGGTTGTACATTACTGCAATTATCACCTTATATCCCTCAGACTGGATTGTTCCTACTAAGTAGTCCCTTTCGCCCGTGCTATCCATTCCTTCCATTTTCTCAAACCCCCACTGGTTTTTAATGAGCAGTGCAACTCCTCCTCCCCCTCTCCTCCCTCTGTCTTTCCTGAGGATTTGATATCCGGATGGAAAGATTAAATCTGTTATTATTCTGGTGAGTTTTGTTTCTGTGAGTGCTATTATGTCTGGGGATGTCTCCTTGATTCTTTCGTGCCACTCCTCATACTTATTTGTTATTCCATCTGCATTTGTATACCACACCTTCAACTTCTTTTCTAAGATTGTGGTCTGGGAGGTGTATTGGGGTTGGGGAAGTGGGAGACCTGATAAGGAACTATGGGTGGTTGCTGTGGGGGTGGAGTTTGTAATGCAGTGGGTGGGGGCATTGGATGTGGCATGGGTGTTTTGGTTTAGAGTGTTTGGTTGCACTGGGGTTGACCTGGTTGGGAGGCTTCTATAGGAAGTTGTAAGGGAGGCTGTATTTGATCTTCCTGTGTCTGGGATCTCCTGTCTGTCTTCTCCATCCCCTCTCTTTCCTCCTTTCGCCTTTGTACCATCTCTCTCTGTTTCTGCCTTTCTGCTTGCTTTCTGTCGCGGTCGAGATACACCTTCCTGTATGTCGGCATGTCCCTTAATCGTGCTTTCTCCTGCAGGATCCTGTTCCGAGTCGATTCTGCCTTGAAGGTAACTTTCACTGGCCGGGTTCTTTTTTTTACAAAGCCCCCTATTCTCCGAAAATTTGCCAGCTGGGTCATGTCTTTTCCTATTGCTTTCTTGATGCTTTCAATTGCTTTTTTTTCCCCTTGTTTTCTTGCGTCATATGTTTCCCCTTCAACTTCCTGAAGCCCATACACAAAGACTGACCTCACCCTTTCATTCTCCCACTGCATATCCCTGTGTATCCCCTCTTTCAATTTGATTTCCTCCATTGCAACTTTCCTTTCTTCAGTTTCACTAGCTAATGTACTTGGGCTCAGTGGCCTGTCATTTTCCCTTCTCGGCTTTCCCTGGGGTCTGCTGTGGTCTGTTAGGGCCTCCACATATAGCTTAGCTCTTTCATTTACTACAGTCTCCACTGATTGAGCTTCTACATGCAGTTTTGCTCCTTTCCCTACAGTCCCCTTATTTGTGACTGAGGTAGCAGTCTCTGTTGTCAATCCCAAAATGTTCTTTAGTTCTTTATGCTGTTTCAGATTTTTCAGTTCCTCTTCTAAACTCTGTATCCTGGCCTCTGCTGCTTTGACTTGCACCTCCCACTTCCTGCTTTCCATGTCTATCCTCTCTTCCATTCTCATGCTAAGTTCTTCTAGTTTCTTTTCCCATTCATGTTCCCTTTTTGTGAGCTCTGCTGCCCAATCTTCCTTTGCAGTTTCCTCCTCCTGTCCCTTGGTTTTTCTTGTTACTCTCTGGCAACCCATTTTTGTTTTATCCTGTTTGCCTCAGAGTGGGAAACCTATGTAATTCTGTATGTTAGGTTAGTATTGTGTATGTCAGAGTGTGGGGGAGGGAGGCAGAGGAGGAACTGTGGCTATGTGGGAGAGTAGTGGGGAGGGGGAGTGCGAAGGAGAGTGAAGCAAGTGGGTGAGTGGGAGAGGGAGAGGTGGGGAGGGGGAGGGTGAAAGAGGGAGGGGAGGGATCAGGTGAAGGAGTGAGATGTCGGTGGGGGAGGGGGGAGTATATGTGTGTGTGTGTGTGTGTGTGTGTGTGTGTGTGTGTATGTGTGTGTGTGTGTGTTGCATGTGTGTGTGTGTGTGTGTGTGTGTGTGTGTGTATGTGTGATTGTGTGTGTGTGTGGGTGTGTGTGGATGTGTGTGGATGTGTGTGGATGTGTGTGGGTGTGTGTGGATGTGTGTGGATGTGTGTGGGTGTGTGTGGGTGTGTGTGGGTGTGTGTGGGTGGGTGTGCGTGTGTGTGGGTGGGTGTGCGTGCGCACACTAGGCTATGCTACTCTTTTGAAGATTATAAAAAAAATTTCACAATCAATTCCTTATTAATATACACTAATATATACTATATAATATTAATTGTGTACACTTGTGTTTGTGTGTGTGTGTGTTTACTAGCTTGTCGTTCTTTGAAAAAGAGGGGGGGGGGTTACGTTAACACTATTTGTTATTGTTGTTGTTTCACCGGTACTCTCCCGGCCCAGATCTCCGCACACTACGCTACTTTACTTTTTGAAGATTATAGGATTATTTTTTCTCACTCAATTCCTTATTAATATATACTAATGTTTATAATAATAATAATTACGGGTGCACACGTGTGTTTGTATGTGCGTACTTGTTTACCAGCTTGTCGCTGTCGGGGGGGGGGGTTCACTAGGCTACACAACTCTTCTGGAGTTTACCTGGAGATATTTAGATAATTTACTAAACATTATCAGGGTAACCACTATCTATCTCCTGGTACTGAAATAGGGAGAGAGTGATGGTATAGCATACACCCAGCAGGGCGAGACACTGAGACTTTAGACACTAACCAAAATTAACCACAAATAGGCAAGTGATGTCGTCTGCACAACAATGGAGGTTCCTGCTGGACGGCTGCTATCAACTCCTTCAATTTTGTAACTCCTTCAGGAACTTTATCATGCATTCAAGTTTTTATTTTCTTTTTCTTTTAAGACTTGGTAATTCCTCTTTTTTCTTTAGTACAGTATTGTGGTCATAACAAGTCTGATGATGTTAGCTACATTCACAACACCAACAGCTGGGGATTGACTAATTTTTTCTTACTTTCAGTATTTACTTAATCACTCTTTTATGACCTTATCACTACACTGCTGTTATAACCAACTAACATATGTATTTGTTAATATTTCAGATCACACCGTTAACCCAATTAATATGTTTGGATATTTTGTGTCAACACTGCAGCCAGCAGCCTCATCAGCTGACTGCTACCCTCCCTCACTCAACATTTATTCAAATTTAAACTGTAAAATTCTTGATCTTATCACATTATTCGCACTCTTGAAAGCTATTACACTCTTGTAGGTATGTTCACTGATTCACTCACGTACGATGACCGCTAATAATATCTTAGGACAGCCACTAGAACACTAAATCCTGGGAGCACTGTTTAGCGATACTGCTTCATGTGTGTGTGTGTGTGTGTGTGTGTGTGTGTGTGTGTGTGTGTGTGTGTGTGTGTGTGTGTGTGTATGCATGTATGTATGTGTGTGTGTGTGTGTGTGTGTGTGTGTATAATCTCACGAGGAGTCAGTAATATATTACATTCAATATATATAAATAATTGAATCAGATTTATTAGTGTTAAAAAATAAAACTGAAAAGCCTTTTTTTTTTAACATTCAACAAATCTTTTGTTTTTCGATCGATTGTTTATTGAATGTATTATAATGCAGACTTCTAATAATGGTGGAAGATTCACCGAATTTTTAATAAATGCCTCTAGAAAACAGATTTTTCTCACTTGATATATATTTTTTGACCACATGGGCCATCTCCCACACAGGTAGTGCGATCCAAAAACGGAAACACATTCACCATCATTCATTAAATAACTGTAATGACAGAAGTGTGCAGACATCACAGTACAGATGATCATCCATCAGTGTACAAGAACTGTTCTTTCCACTAGCAGGAGGATGGAAGTCCTGCTTATTATTTTCTCCCTGATTCCCTTCCTAAGAACAATGTCACCTTGCTCATCTGTCTAGCAGCATATGAAACCCTTAAATCCATTTGTCTCCTCACTCTGATCTAATAATCTCACACAAGCCTGTTTAATGCTCAAGCCTCTGCCACTTAAAATCTCCTTCACTTGTTCCCTTTCCTTTTTTTTACACAGATCAATATTACGGGCTAAAAGCTGTTATCTTGATCCGGCTCATTTCAAAGCCCAGGCTGTCTGAGGTATACTATCACCCCCAGTAATGCGACCCACAGCAGCCGACTAACACCCAGACACCTACTTCTACCCCTCACTGGGGTGGTAGGGGAAGTGGAATATTCAGCTGGCTTTCAGGAAGAAATCCAAATGTTCTTCCTTGAAGCCTTTTTACCCACTCTTAGTTATGCAGTTTTGCTACATGTATTACATTAAATCCTCAATTGATTATCCTGTTTCTGTGTTAATGCTAACTAAAGAAAATACAAAACGAAACTCTCAGAATTATTCTTGGCTGTCATAAAGCTACCAAGGTTCTTAAGATGATGAATGAACTTGGTGTTCTTAGTATCAGTGACAGAATAATTGAGATTAACCCTGTACTTGGTATTAGAATGCTAAGAAATGAACCAGACACTGCCAGTATAAATCTTACTAAATGTCTGAAAGTAAACAATCACAGATCTAAATGGGTAATGAAAACATACAAGTATATTAAGTTTTATATCCTGTATGAAGTGCATCTTCGTAAACAACAACATTTCATCCCTCCATGAAAGATTTATTCAATTTAATATCACGTATCTTACAGTTCCTTCCAAGAAATTCCTTACATTACATCCTCAGACAACTGCTCAAAAAGGACTTTTTTGCTTATTTTTGTAAACAGCCGACCAGCTAAAACATAAAAGTCATAATACCATGACTGGAACAACACACAAGTAACCCGCACACAGGAGACAAACTTATGACCACATTTCGGTCCAACTTTGACTATTAACCGTAACTATTAATGGTCCAAGACGGACTGAAACGTCGCCATTAGTGTCCGTCTCCTACGTGCGGGTTGTGTGTATCAGACCAACTGCCACCGAGGGTAGGTCACTCTCACCGTCATTCATTCAATCTCTTTGTTTCCAGAAGCGTGCTGACGTCACACCCCCACCTCTCCTTCAGAGTGAAAGCATTCGAAAGTTCGGTTAATCGATTTCTCTGAATCCTTTTAGAAATTTTACCCTGCTCACACTCCAACAACACGTAAAGTCATAAAAATCATTTGCTTCCACTAACTCCCAGTTCTGAAAACCTTTTTCACCTCCTCCCTCCGTCCTTTCCTAGCATGACCCCTACCTATCCTTCCCTCCATCACAAATTTATACACCCTCCTAGTGACCCTATTTTCTCCATTCTCTCGAATTGCCAAAACTACCTTAACAACCCTTCTCAGCCCTCTAATTAATACATTTGGTAACCAAACATCTAATTTCCAAGCTCTTAATTCTCTGCATAATATTCACACTACACATTGCCCTCAAACACATAATTTTCGCTACCTCCAGCCTCCTCCTCGCTACAGTGTTTAAAATCCATGTCTCACACCCACATAACAGTGTTGGTACTACCACTTTGGTACATTTCCCCGTTTGTCTCAATGGATAAGGTTCGTCTCCACAGATGCCTCATTGGACCACTTAACCTTTTTTTCCTTCGTCAGTTCTAAGGTTCATCTCGTCTAACACAGATCCAGCCACCAGCTGGAATCCAGTCTTCCACTGCCTAATTTTTTTTTTGTTACTTTCATCACATTGTTCTTTACTGTGTTCATTTTTTATTTCTTTCTTTTACTCGCAAAATCCCTCCATCAACCTTTACAGCCTCTCATCAGAATTTCCCCCTCCCCCCCCCCAAGAAAAAAGATTGTATCATTGGCAAAAACAAACTGTAACAAGCTCCATTTTCAATCAAATTTGTTTTCTTTTTTTCTCGCACTTCTTCCCAACACCCAACGTTCACCTCTATTACATCCTCAACCGAGACTTCACACATCCCTGTCTATAGCCTACTTTTACTAGAGGATAATCAGCCCTCTCTCCTACATAACCTAACCTGAGCCTCACTATTCACAAAAAACTCATTACTGATTATTAGGAACTTACCACCTTTACATTTGAATCATCTCTTATATTTCTCCCCGATTCAACTTATCGTCTGCCTTCTCTAAATCCCTATATATATATATATATATATATATATATATATATATATATATATATATATATATATATATATATATATATATATATAAAATCCTTACCTTTATTCATGTATTGTTCACTTTCATGTTTCACTATAAACACTTGGTTTATACTTCCTTGATCTTCCTAAACTTTCCATGTTCCTCTACACTCCTGTTCTCTGTCTTACCATTAATTCTTTCAATAATAACTACCATACACTTTACTCAATATACTCAACAATCTTATTCCCAATAATTCTCAGAAGCACTGCCAATCCCTAGGTACCCTCCTCTCTTCTACGCACACATTGAACAAATACACTACCCACTTCGGAACCATATCCCCACCTGCTTTTATCATTTCTGTCTAGATCCCATAAAAACCACTTGCTTTACCCCTTTTTATTCTAACCACTGCCTCCTGCAGCTCCTTCACGCAAAAATCGAGCTCTTCCTTACTCTTTCATGATGTTAAGCTGTATAGCCCTTGTGGCTTAGCGCTTCTTTTTGATTATAATAATAATAGTCATGATGTTATACTTCCGTGTTCAGTGTATGAAGTCACTTCCTCCCTTTCGTCATTAGCATTCAGAAAATCAAAATATTCCCTCCATCTTCTCAGTATTTCCATCTTCCCTCATGTAGTGTATCTTTATTTTGATTTTAAATTGCTATAGCCATTTGTTCTCACTTCCACTGGAGTTTTCCACTGGTGACTCCGCCTCCTGCTTCGTCAACTCGTCTGTATGCCGTATATAAGCCACGTCTCCGCGCATATGATGTACTTTTCTCAAGATTAACGGACTGAATATATGGACTCCAGGCTGAGGGACTGATTACCTCAAACTCCTCATCTCATATAGTTCTTCTCTGTATTGGACTGAAGAAGCCACTGGATGGCAAAACGTTTCTACAATCAAGATTCCCAAATGTTGCACAAGTGTCTCATCAACATTCTTTTTGGTTGTTTAAGTAATATACCAGTTGTGTTGGCAATATCAAATGCGGGTTAGAGATGAAGGAATATAGCAAAACTATCAGTGTGTGCAGTGAGAAAGATGGAAATACAATTCTGCACACTTTTTTCGTTACATGAAAACATTGAATTGAAGTGAAAGATGCCTGTGATTGTATGGTGAGTTTATTAAGTATTCTTTCAAATATTTTACAAAGACTAGTTAATGGGAATTAAGTGCATCAGGTAGTAGGTTCTTAAGAATAGAGTGAGACTACTGGTCCAGGAAGTAGGAAGAACACCCTCGGTGTAGCTGAGATTATATACCGTGAGAGGGAAGAGGTTAAAGGTTGGTAGAATGAGAGGCAGATAAGAGGAGAAGAGAAAGAAGGTAGTATACGTAGCTTATTTCTTACCGTGTGAGGGAGGAGGGTCGAGTCGTTTTTCGTGGTGGGGGTCGTGGGGTGACGTGAGGCTCGTGGCGGGGTCGTGGTTGGGGTCACCAGGGCAATTGGGGGTCAACACCCTACCCTCCATCCCGTCCTCCTGTCACCCAAGCTCGTTTACCTTGCTCATCCTTCCTGCTCTCTCTCTCTCTCTCTCTCTCTCTCTCTCTCTCTCTCTCTCTCTCTTTCTCTTTCTCTCTTTCTGTTTCTCAACTCACCGTTCATCTTACATTCACCCTGTCATTTCCACTTTATCCACCACCACTCACCCCCCAACACACCCGCAAACACACACACTCACCCAAACACACACACACCCAAATACACTCATCCAAACGCACACACGCACGCACACACACACACACACACACACACACACACACACACACACACACACACACACACACACACACACACATATTTGCCATTGATTTAAAAGAGGAAGAAATGGGGGAATTACAAGCAGAAAAAGATTAGGGAAGAGAGAAGGATAAGGAGGAGAAGGAGGTGGAGGAGGAGGAGGAGGAGGAGGAGGAGGAGGAGGAGGCAGAAGAGGAGGCAGAAGAGGAGGAGGAGGAGGCAGAAGAGGAGGAGGTGGAGACAGGAGGAGGAGGCAGTGTGGTTGTCATGGCTCACACTACTGAAGCAACTCTACTAACGTCAACTTACGTCTTTACGTGCCATGGTGTTATGTGTCATGGTGTTATGTTATGTATAATAGTATTATGTGTTATGTGTCATGGTATTATGTGTTATGTGTCATGGTATTATGGGTTATGTATCATGGTATTATGTGCTAAGTTTCATGGTATTATGTGTTACGTGTCATGGTGTTGTGTGTCATGGTGTTCTGTTATGTATCATGGTATTATGTGTTATATATCATGGTATTATGTGTTGTCATAATATTATATGTTATGTATCATGGTATTATGTGTTGTGTCATGGTGTTATGTGTTGTGCCATGCTATTATGTGTTATGTGTCATGGCATTATGTGTTATGTATCATGGTATTATGTGTTGTGTCATGGTGTTATGTATTGTCATGGTATGTGTCATGGTGTTGTGTCATGTGTCATCATATGTATCATGGTATGTGTTGTGTCATGGTATTATGTTTTGTGTCATGGTACTATGTGTTATGTGTCATGGTATTATGTGTTATGTCATGGTATTGTGTTATGTATCATGGTATTGTGTGTTGTGTCATGGTGTTATGTGTTATATGTCTTGGTATTATGTGTCGTGGTGTTGTGTCATGTCATGATGTTATGTATCATGGTATCATGTGTTATGTATCATATGTGCCATGGTATTATTTGTTGTCATAGTATTGTGTTATGTGTCATAGTATTGTATTATGTGTCATGGTATTGTGTTATGTATCATGGTATGTGTCATGGTATTGTGTTATGTGTCATGGTATTATGTGTTGTGTCATGGTATTATGTGTTATGTATCATGGTATTATGTGTCATATTATGTGTTGTCATAGTATTGTGTTATGTGTCATGGTATTATGTGTTGTGTGTCATGGTATTATGTGTTATGTATCATGGTGTCATGTGTTATGTGTCACGTTTCTTGATGTCACGTATCTTTAACCAACCCCTGGGGATCCCACTGGTCTTGTTTCCTCTCTGTCAGCCAGTCAGTGAGCCAGTCACTGCTGCTTGTCAGTGAGCCAGTCACTATTGCTGAACAGTGAGCCAGTCAATGCTACTTGTCAGTGAGTCAGTTACTACTGCTTGTCAGTGAGCCAGTCACTACTGCTTGTCAGTGAGCCAGTCACTACTGCTTGTCAATGAGCCAGTCACTACTGCTTGTCAATGAGCCAGTCACTACTGCTTGTCAATGAGCCAGTCACTACTGCTTGTCAATGAGCCAGTCACTATTGCTGGACAGTGAGCCAGTCACTATTGCTTGTCAGTGAGCCAGTCACTACTGCTTGTCAATGAGCCAGTCACTATTGCTGGACAGTGAGCCAGTCACTACTGCTTGTCAATGAGCCAGTCACTATTGCTGGACAGTGAGCCAGTCACTATTGCTTGTCAGTGAGCCAGTCACTACTGCTTGTCAATGAGCCAGTCACCACTGCTTGTCAATGAGCCAGTCACTATTGCTGGACAGTGAGCCAGTCACTATTGCTTGTCAGTGAGCCAGTCACTACTGCTTGTCAATGAGCCAGTCACTATTGCTGGACAGTGAGCCAGTCACTACTGCTTGTCAGTGAGCCAGTCACTACTGCTTGTCAATGAGCCAGTCACTACTGCTTGTCAATGAGCCAGTCACTACTGCTTGTCAGTGAGCCAGTCACTACTGCTTGTCAATGAGCCAGTCACTATTGCTGGACAGTGAGCCAGTCACTATTGCTTGTCAATGAGCCAGTCACTACTGCTTGTCAATGAGCCAGTCACTATTGCTGGACAGTGAGCCAGTCACTACTGCTTGTCAATGAGCCAGTCACTACTGCTTGTCAATGAGCCAGTCACTATTGCTGGACAGTGAGCCAGTCACTACTGCTTGTCAATGAGCCAGTCACTATTTCTGGACAGTGAGCCAGTCACTACTGCTTGTCAGTGAGCCAGCCACTACTGCTTGCCAATGAGCCAGTCACTACTGTTTGTCAATGAGCCAGTCACTACTGCTTGTCAATGAGCCAGTCACTATTGCTGGACAGTGAGCCAGTCACTACTGCTTGTCAGTGAGCCAGTCACTACTGCTTGTCAGTGAGCCAGTCACTACTGCTTGTCAGTGAGCCAGTCACTATTGCTGGACAGTGAGCCAGTCACTATTGCTGGACAGTGAGCCAGTCACTATTGCTTGTCAGTGAGCCAGTCACTATTGCTTGTCAATGAGCCAGTCACTATTGCTTGTCAATGAGCCAGTCACTATTGCTTGTCAGTGAGCCAGTCACTATTGCTTGTCAGTGAGCCAGTCACTATTGCTTGTCAGTGAGCCAGTCACTACTGCTTGTCAATGAGCCAGTCACTATTGCTTGTCAGTGAGCCAGTCACTATTGCTTGTCAGTGAGCCAGTCACTATTGCTTGTCAATGAGCCAGTCACTATTGCTGGACAGTGAGCTAGTCACTACTGCTTGTCAGTGAGCCAGTCACTATTGCTTGTCAATAAGCCAGTCACTACTGCTTGTCAATGAGCCAGTCACTACTGCTTGTCAATAAGCCAGTCACTACTGCTTGTCAATGAGCCCATCACTATTGCTTGTCAGTGAGCCAGTCACTATTGCTGGACAGTGAGCCAGTCACTACTGCTTGTCAATGAACTAGTCACTATTGCTTGTCAATGAGCCCGTCACTATTGCTGGACAGTGAGCCCGTCACTATTGCTTGTCAGTGAGCCAGTCACTACTGCTTGTCAATGAGCCAGTCACTATTGCTGGACAGTGAGCCAGTCACTATTGCTTGTCAGTGAGCCAGTCACTATTGCTGGACAGTGAGCCAGTCACTATTGCTTGTCAGTGAGCCAGTCACTATTGCTGGACAGTGAGCCAGTCACTATTGCTGGACAGTGAGCCAGTCACTACCGCTTGTCAATGAGCCCGTCACTATTGCTGGACAGTGAGCCAGTCACTATTGCTTGTCAGTGAGCCAGTCACTATTGCTTGTCAATGAGCCAGTCACTACTGCTTGTCAATGAACCAGTCACTACTGCTTGTCAGTGAGCCAGTCACTACTGCTTGTCAATGAGCCAGTCACTATTGCTGGACAGTGAGCCAGTCACTATTGCTTGTCAATGAGCCAGTCACTACTGCTTGTCAATGAGCCAGTCACTATTGCTGGACAGTGAGCCAGTCACTATTGCTGGACAGTGAGCCAGTCACTACTGCTTGTCAATGAGCCCGTCACTATTGCTTGTCAGTGAGCCCGTCACTATTGCTGGACAGTGAGCCAGTCACTATTGCTGGACAGTGAGCCAGTCACTACCGCTTGTCAATGAGCCCGTCACTATTGCTGGACAGTGAGCCAGTCACTATTGCTGGACAGTGAGCCAGTCACTATTGCTTGTCAATGAGCCAGTCACTACTGCTTGTCAATGAGCCAGTCACTATTGCTGGACAGTGAGCCAGTCACTATTGCTGGACAGTGAGCCAGTCACTACTGCTTGTCAATGAGCCAGTCACTACTGCTTGTCAATGAGCCAGTCACTATTGCTTGTTAGTGAGACAGTCACTATTGCTGGACAGTGAGCCAGTCACTACTGCTTGTCAATGAGCCAGTCACTATTGCTTGTCAGTGAGCCCGTCACTATTGCTTGTCAGTGAGCCAGTTACTATTGCTGGACAGTGAGCCAGTCACTATTGCTGGACAGTGAGCCAGTCACTACCGCTTGTCAATGAGCCCGTCACTATTGCTGGACAGTGAGCCAGCCACTATTGCTTGTCAGTGAGCCAGTCACTATTGCTTGTCAATGAGCCAGTCACTATTGCTTGTCAATGAGCCAGTCACTATTGCTTGTCAATGAGCCAGTCACTATTGCTTGTCAATGAGCCAGTCACTATTGCTTGTCAATGAGCCAGTCACTATTGCTTGTCAATGAGCCAGTCACTACTGCTTGTCAATGAGACAGTCACTACTGCTTGTCAATGAGCCAGTCACTATTGCTTGTCAGTGAGCCAGTCACTACTGCTTGTCAATGAGCCAGTCACTATTGCTGGACAGTGAGCCAGTCAATACTGCTTGTCAGTGAGCCAGTCACTACTGCTTGTCAATGAGCCAGTCACTACTGCTTGTCAATGAGCCAGTCACTACTGCTTGTCAATGAGCCAGTCACTACTGCTTGTCAATGAGCCAGTCACTACTGCTTGTCAATGAGCCAGTCACTACTGCTTGTCAATGAGCCAGTCACTATTGCTGGACAGTGAGCCCGTCACTATTGCTTGTCAGTGAGCCAGTCACTACTGCTTGTCAATGAGCCAGTCACTATTGCTGGACAGTGAGCCAGTCACTACTGCTTGTCAATGAGCCCGTCACTATTGCTGGACAGTGAGCCCGTCACTATTGCTTGTCAGTGAGCCAGTCACTACTGCTTGTCAATGAGCCAGTCACTATTGCTGGACAGTGAGCCAGTCACTATTGCTTGTCAGTGAGCCAGTCACTATTGCTGGACAGTGAGCCAGTCACTGATCCTCTTACTGCATACATATCTCTGCTACTATCACGTATTCATTCTTCCCTGCCAGTGTTGCAATTGATACTTCTCAACAACACTGTTAGGATCCTTGAGTTGGGTTGAAAGGAAAACGAAAGTAATAGTTGTAAATGGTAAATGTTCCACTACACATGTGTTATTACTTTATTGCTCAGTTTTAGTGTCGTACTTTATTACTCAGAGATTCAGTGTTGTACTTTATTTAAAATACAACACTGAATCTGTGTGCCCTTCATGATTTAATGTCAGGATTCGACTGGGAGGCTACGCTAAATTCTGGTATTATTTCCTTACTTTTTACACTGCTTTTGTATATATCATTTTGAAGATAATAATTCTAGTTTCTCTTTACACAAGTCAATTTTACAGGCTGAGAGTTATCCTACCTCAGCTGTTATCCTACCTCAGCTGAATTTAAAGCCCAGCATTATCTGGGTCGCATCTGAGGGATGCGACCCACACCAGTCGACTAACACCCAGGTATCTACTGGCTGCTGGGTAACCAGGGACAGCAGGTGTAAGGAAACATGACCAATATATCCACTCGTCCCGGGGATCGAACCACAGACACTCAATGTGTGAACTAAGTGCGCTACCAACCGACATAGGGTGTTTATGGCAAGAAAGATTATTGTATATATTATGGAAAAAAGTTTTAGGACATTGTGAATTGTCTGTGAGAATAGTAAGGTTGTTTGTTCTTTGGAATTTGTATGGATATACGTATTTATACGAGGAATTTCCTTGTCTGGTATTATGGTATTATGTGTTATGTATCATGGTATTATGTGTTGTGTCATGGTGTGTCATATGTGTCATATGTATCATGGTATCATGTGTTGTGTCATGGTATTATGTGTTATGTGTCATGGTATTATGTGTTATGAGTCATGGTATTGTGTTATGTGTCATGGTATTATGTGTTATGTATCATGGTATAGTGTGTTGTGTCATGGTGTGTTATGTGTCTTGGTATTATGTGTCATGGTGTTGTGTCATGATATGTATCATGGTATCATGTGTTATGTATCATATGTGCCATGGTATTATTTGTTGTGTCATAGTATTGTGTTATGTGTCATGGTATTATGTGATGTGTCATGGTATTGTGTTATGTGTCATGGTATTATGTGATATGTGTCATGGTATTGTGTTATGTGTCATGGTATTATGTGTTATGTGTCATGGTATTATGTGTTATGTATCATGGTATTGTCATGATATTATGTGTTGTGTCATGGTATTGTGTGTTATGTGTCATGGTATTATGTGTTGTGTGTCATGGTATTATGTGTTATGTATCATGGTGTCATGTGTTATGTGTCACGTTTCTTGATGTCACGTATCTTTAACAAACCCCTGGGGATCCCACTGGTCTTGTTTCCTCTCTGTCAGCCAGTCAGTGAGCCAGTCACTACTGCTTGTCAGTGAGCCAGTCACTACTGCTTGTCAATGAGCCAGTCACTACTGCTTGTCAATGAGCCAGTCACTATTGCTGGACAGTGAGCCAGTCACTACTACTTGTCAATGAGCCAGTCACTATTGCTGGACAGTGAGCCAGTCACTACTGCTTGTCAATGAGCCAGTCACTATTGCTGGACAGTGAGCCAGTCACTATTGCTGGACAGTGAGCCAGTCACTATTGCTTGTCAGTGAGCCAGTCACTACTGCTTGTCAATGAGCCAGTCACTATTGCTGGACAGTGAGCCAGTCACTATTGCTTGTCAGTGAGCCAGTCACTATTGCTTGTCAATGAGCCAGTCACTATTGCTGGACAGTGAGTCAGTCACTACTGCTTGTCAGTGAGCCAGTCACTACTGCTTGTCAATGAACCAGTCAATACTGCTTGTCAGTGAGCCAGTCACTACTGCTTGTCAATGAGCCAGTCACTATTGCTGGACAGTGAGCCAGTCACTATTGCTTGTCAATGAGCCAGTCACTACTGCTTGTCAATGAGCCAGTCACTATTGCTGGACAGTGAGCCAGTCACTATTGCTGGACAGTGAGCCAGTCACTACTGCTTGTCAATGAGCCAGTCACTACTGCTTGTCAATGAGCCAGTCACTATTGCTGGACAGTGAGCCAGTCACTATTGCTTGTCAGTGAGCCAGTCACTATTGCTTGTCAGTGAGCCAGTCACTATTGCTGGACAGTGAGCCAGTCACTACTGCTTGTCAATGAGCCAGTCACTATTGCTTGTCAGTGAGCCCGTCACTATTGCTTGTCAGTGAGCCAGTCACTATTGCTGGACAGTGAGCCAGTCACTATTGCTGGACAGTGAGCCAGTCACTACCGCTTGTCAATGAGCCCGTCACTATTGCTGGACAGTGAGCCAGTCACTATTGCTTGTCAGTGAGCCAGTCACTATTGCTTGTCAATGAGCCAGTCACTACTGCTTGTCAATGAACCAGTCACTACTGCTTGTCAGTGAACCAGTCACTACTGCTTGTCAATGAGCCAGTCACTATTGCTGGACAGTGAGCCAGTCACTATTGCTTGTCAATGAGCCAGTCACTACTGCTTGTCAATGAGCCAGTCACTATTGCTGGACAGTGAGCCAGTCACTATTGCTGGACAGTGAGCCAGTCACTACTGCTTGTCAATGAGCCCGTCACTATTGCTTGTCAGTGAGCCCGTCACTATTGCTGGACAGTGAGCCAGTCACTATTGCTGGACAGTGAGCCAGTCACTACCGCTTGTCAATGAGCCCGTCACTATTGCTGGACAGTGAGCCAGTCACTATTGCTGGACAGTGAGCCAGTCACTATTGCTTGTCAATGAGCCAGTCACTACTGCTTGTCAATGAGCCAGTCACTATTGCTGGACAGTGAGCCAGTCACTATTGCTGGACAGTGAGCCAGTCACTACTGCTTGTCAATGAGCCAGTCACTACTGCTTGTCAATGAGCCAGTCACTATTGCTTGTCAGTGAGCCAGTCACTATTGCTGGACAGTGAGCCAGTCACTACTGCTTGTCAATGAGCCAGTCACTATTGCTTGTCAGTGAGCCCGTCACTATTGCTTGTCAGTGAGCCAGTTACTATTGCTGGACAGTGAGCCAGTCACTATTGCTGGACAGTGAGCCAGTCACTACCGCTTGTCAATGAGCCCGTCACTATTGCTGGACAGTGAGCCAGCCACTATTGCTTGTCAGTGAGCCAGTCACTATTGCTTGTCAATGAGCCAGTCACTATTGCTTGTCAATGAGCCAGTCACTATTGCTTGTCAATGAGCCAGTCACTATTGCTTGTCAATGAGCCAGTCACTATTGCTTGTCAATGAGCCAGTCACTATTGCTTGTCAATGAGCCAGTCACTATTGCTTGTCAATGAGCCAGTCACTACTGCTTGTCAATGAGACAGTCACTACTGCTTGTCAATGAGCCAGTCACTATTGCTTGTCAGTGAGCCAGTCACTACTGCTTGTCAATGAGCCAGTCACTATTGCTGGACAGTGAGCCAGTCAATACTGCTTGTCAGTGAGCCAGTCAATACTGCTTGTCAATGAGCCAGTCACTACTGCTTGTCAATGAGCCAGTCACTACTGCTTGTCAATGAGCCAGTCACTACTGCTTGTCAATGAGCCAGTCACTACTGCTTGTCAATGAGCCAGTCACTACTGCTTGTCAATGAGCCAGTCACTATTGCTGGACAGTGAGCCCGTCACTATTGCTTGTCAGTGAGCCAGTCACTACTGCTTGTCAATGAGCCAGTCACTATTGCTGGACAGTGAGCCAGTCACTACTGCTTGTCAATGAGCCCGTCACTATTGCTGGACAGTGAGCCCGTCACTATTGCTTGTCAGTGAGCCAGTCACTACTGCTTGTCAATGAGCCAGTCACTATTGCTGGACAGTGAGCCAGTCACTATTGCTTGTCAGTGAGCCAGTCACTATTGCTGGACAGTGAGCCAGTCACTGATCCTCTTACTGCATACATATCTCTGCTACTATCACGTATTCATTCTTCCCTGCCAGTGTTGCAAGTGATACTTCTCAACAACACTGTTAGGATCCTTGAGTTGGGTTGAAAGGAAAACGAAAGTAATAGTTGTAAATGGTAAATGTTCCACTACACATGTGTTATTACTTTATTGCTCAGTTTTAGTGTCGTACTTTATTACTCAAAGAGATTCAGTGTTGTACTTTATTTAAAATACAACACTGAATCTGTGTGCCCTTCATGATTTAATGTCAGGATTCGACTGGGAGGCTACGCTAAATTCTAGTATTATTTCCTTACTTTTTACACTGCTTTTGTATATATCATTTTGAAGATAATAATTCTAGTTTCTCTTTACACAAGTCAATTTTACAGGCTGAGAGTTATCCTACCTCAGCTGTTATCCTACCTCAGCTGTTATCCTACCTCAGCTGAATTTAAAGCCCAGCACTGGGTCGCATCTGAGGGATGCGACCCACACCAGTCGACTAACACCCAGGTATCTACTGGCTGCTGGGTAACCAGGGACAGCAGGTGTAAGGAAACATGACCAATATATCCACTCGTCCCGGGGATCGAACCACAGACACTCAATGTGTGAACTAAGTGCGCTACCAACCGACATAGGGTGTTTATGGCAAGAAAGATTATTGTATATATTATGGAAAAAAGTTTTAGGACATTGTGAATTGTCTGTGAGAATAGTAAGGTTGTTTGTTCTTTGGAATTTGTATGGATATACGTATTTATACGAGGAATTTCCTTGTCTGACTAGGTAAGATGATAACTGATAAGAGAAATAATCTACGAATAAAGTGACATGTTATGCTGATATGATTTATAAAAGAGATGTTCCAATCTGTTGTTGAAGTGAAAACACAGATATTGGATAGTCGATGGCTACTAAAGCAAATATCTGCAAATATCTGTACATGATACGGAAATTTCCTGGAATACAAGTTTGTTGTAATCAGGAGAACCTGCTGGTGGACTTAATAACTCTCTGTTTATGCTTGAATCTGTCTAGTATCTAGACACCCTTCATCTCTCTCTCTCTCTCTCTCTCTCTCTCTCTCTCTCTCTCTACATGTGAACGAACAAAATGTTGCAGGCTGATAGGAGATTTAACGAGTCAATTACAATGGCACCTTCTAACAAGGATCTTCCACACACGCACACACACTCTTGTACACACACACACACACACACACACACACACTGATGAAAAATATGGCCGAAAAGTGCAGGGAGACAGAGGAGAAATTTGTAACCATAAATAAGAGAAACAGTGAGAAGAACAGAGTCTATATTTTACCCATAAGAGCAGAGAAATCAAAGTTAAATGTACAAGAAGATGAAAAAAGTACAGAAGGTAAAGTACTTGGGAAAACAAGGAACTGAGCCAAAGAGCCAAAAATGATTATGAATGGGTAAAAAGAGAGACTTAGCGAAAGTGTGCGAAATTTATAGCATCAAATGTCAGCTCTGACCCAAAGTTGTTACACAGCCACATCAGGACGAAGACAACAGTAAAGGACCAGGTAATCAGGCTGAAGAAGGCTACCAGCGAGCCGATGTAACAGAGTGCACCAGTGAGCGTTAGATACAGTACATATAACTGTGAAGGAGGTGAAGAAGTACTATGTGAGTTAGATACCTCGAAGATGGTGGGACCAGATAATATCTCTCCTTGGGAGAGATATCTGTTATCTACTCAGAGGGAGCAAAGGTACTAGCACTAATCTTTAAAATGTTCATGAGCACATGGTAACTGCCGGAGATGTGGTAGACAACAAACGTATTCCCAATTTTCAAGAAAGGAGACAGGCAGTGTTAAACTGCAGACCAGTGTCACTGACGTGTACACTATGTAAAGTTATGGAGACGATTATCAGGAGAAGAGTGGTGGAGTACCTAGAAAGGAGTAGGTTCATGTATGACAACCATCAGCATATCTTAAATGATGGTAAATTCTCTCTGACAAACCTACTGAACTTCCATAAAGTAGCAGAAGTATGGCAGGAGAGAGAGAGGGATGGGTGGATTGCATTTTCATGTACTGTGGGAAGGCTTAGGACAGTTCTGACTAGAGACTGGGTCAAAAGCTAGAGGAACAGGCAGGAATGATAGGAAAGGCTTTACAATGGATCAAAGTATACCTGACAGGAACGAAACAAATGGTGATGGCTGGTGATAAGCGGGGTTCCACAAGGATCAGTACTAGAGCCGGTGCTGTTTCTTATATACGTGAATGGCATGAGGAAAGAGATAGTCAGTGTCCCTGTTCACAGCGATGTGAAACTAATGAGAATACAAGCACACCAGGACCAAGAAAGACTAAAAATAGACCTGGATAGGCTGTAGGTCTGGTCTAACAAGTGGATACTGGAGGTAAACCCCAAACAGTGTAAATTTATAAAGTTTGGGGAAGAGCAAAGAAACAGCAGACGAAGTACAGGCTGCAAACTTTACTCAAGGACAAGGATCTTGGAGTAAGTACTGCATCGAGCATATCACTTGAGATGTACACCAAATAATTGCGTCAAAAAATACCTGCCTGTAAAATGTAAGACTAACTCTCAGAAATATAAGTAAGGAATCCATACATAGGATCCACGCATAGCTTTAAGAAGAGGTACGATAAGGCTCTGTAAGAAAGAAGAGAACCCAGTAGACACCAGTGAAGAGGCCGGGCCAGGAGCTGAGATTCGTCCTCCGCAACCACACATATAGCTGAGTACATACGGGTGAGTACATGTGCACAATCTCAAACGCTGACATTACGTTACAAATCTTGGCACCGCGACCTGACACTCTGCCTGAGGGAGGAGGATAGGGGAAGAGAGGGGAGAGGAGGAGGTGAGGGGAAAGGGTGGGGAGGGAAGGGGAAGGGAGGTTAAGAGTAACGTGGGTATGATAAGCAAGTCATGACAAGAGACTTATGTGAGAAAATGCTCCATATTGGGCACTCAGGGGAAGGGGTAGGGGAAGGGGTAGGGGGAGGGGAAGGGGAAGGGGAGGGGGCATGTGTAGTGAGAGATCAGGTGAGGAACAAGGAAAGGTGGAACTTAAATGATGGAGAGGGAAGGGGAGATGGCAGTAGTGTGGAGTGGCGAGAGGGAGTGTCGAGAGGAAGTGGAGAGAGAGGGAGTGGTGAGAGGGAGTGGAGAGGGAGTGGGGAGAGGGGGAGTGGAGAGATGGAGTGGGGAAAGGAAATTGTGAGAGGGAGTGGAGAGAGGGGGGATGTAGAGAGATTTAGTGGTGGAGGGGGACTGGTGAGGGTGGAGAGAGGGAATGGTGAGAGGGAGTAGAGAGATTGAATGGTGAGAGGGGAGGAGTGGAGAGGTGGAATGGAGAGAGGGAGGTGAGAGAGGGGAAGTGGTGAGAGGGAGTGGTGAGATGGAGTAATGAGATGGAGTGATGAGTGGGAGTGGAGAGAAGGGAAGTGGTGAGAGGGAGGGGTGAGAGGGGGAAGTGGAGAAAGGGGAAGGGGTGAGAGGAAATGGAGGAAGAAACATGAGGAGGAAAGGTGTGACTCAGGGAGATGGGACGCAGGAGGGAGAGATATATCATAATCTACACTTGGAAAATCTTGGAAGGAATGGTCCCAAATCTGCACACAGAAATCACTCCCTACGAAAGTAAAAGACTGGGCAGGCGATGCAAAATGCCGCCAATAAAAAGTAGGGGCGCCATTGGTACACTAAGAGAAAACACCATAAGTGTCCGGGGCCCAAAACTGTTCAACAGCCTCCCATCAAGCATTAGGGGAAGGTTGCCAATAAACCCTGGCTGCCTTCAAGAGAGAGCTGGACAGATACCTAAAGTCAGTGCCGGATCAGCCGGGCTGTGGCTCGTACGTCGGACTGCGTGCGGCCAGCAGTAACAGCCTAGTTGATCAGGCCCTGATCCATCGGGAGGCCTGGTCGTGGACCGGGCCGCGGGGGCGTTGATCCCCGGAATAACCTCCAGGTAACCTCCAGGAATATATGGAGGACTGGAGAGAGGGAGGAGGAAAGGAGAGAGAGAAAAAAAAGAAATAAGGGTGACAAAGAGTGAGGAAAGGAAGGGAAGAAGGGAGGAAGGGGGAGGGAAGAAGGGAGGGAGGGAGGGAGGGAAGAGGAGGGAAGAAGGGAGGGAGGAAGGGAGAGAGGGAAGGGGAGGGAAGGAGGAAGCAGCCATCAGTGGTCCAGGTGGATGTGTTGTGAGAAAGATAAGAGCGAAGTGTGACATTCTTTATGCAGGGCGAGGGGAGGGAGGGAGGGTGAGAGGGAGGGGGAAGGAGGGAGAGTGAGAGGGAGGGGAGGGAGAGTGAGAGAACGGGAGGGAAGGGAGGAGAGTGAGAGGGGAGGGAGGGAGAGTGAGGGAGGGAGGGAGGTGAGAGGAGGAGGAGGAGGAGGGAGGTGAGAGGAGGGAGGCAGGGAGGGAGGGAAGGAGGGAGAGTTAGAGGGAGGGGAGGGAAGGAGGGAGAGTGAGGGAGGGAGGGAGGGAGAGTGAGAGAGGCAGGGAGGGAGGGGAGGGAGAGTGAGAGGAGGGGAGAGTGAGAGGGAGGGAGGGAGGGAAGGAGGGAGGGGAGAGAGGAGGGAGGAAGGAGGGAGAGTGAGAGGAGGAGGGAAGGAGGGAGGAGGGAGAGAGGGAGGGAGGAGGAGGGAGGAGAGGGAGAGGGAGGAGGGAGGAGAGGAGAGAGGAGGGAGGGAGGAGGAGTGAGAGGAAGGGGAGGGAAGGAGAGAGAGAGAGGAGAGAGTGGGAGAGAGGAGGAGAGGGAGGAGGAGAGTGAGAGGGAGGGAGGGAGAGGGAGAGAGAGGGAGAGACGAGGGAGGAGGAGGGGAGAGTGAGAGGGGAGGGAGGGAGGGAGAGTTGAGAGGGAAGCGGGAGGAAGGAGGAGAGTGAGGGGAGGGGAGGGAGGGAGGGAGAGTGAGAGAACGGGAGGGAAGGAGGGAGAGTGAGGGAGGGAGGGAGGGAGGGAGAGTGAGAGAACGGGAGGGAAGGAGGGAGAGTGAGAGAGAGGGAGGGAGGGAGAGTGAGAGAACGGGAGGGAAGGAGGGAGAGTGAGAGAACGGGAGGGAAGGAGGGAGAGTGAGGGAGGGAGGGAGGGAGGGAGAGTGATAGAACGGGAGGGAAGGAGGGAGAGTGAGAGGGAGGGAGGGAGGGAGAGTGAGAGAAAGGGAGGGACGGAGTGAGAGTGAGAGAACGGGAGGGAAGGAGGGAGAGTGAGAGGGAGGGAGAGTGAGAGGGAGGGAGATTGAGAGAACGGGAGGGAAGGAGGGAGAGTGAGAGGGAGGGAGGGAGAGTGAGAGAGAGGGAGGGAATGAGGAAGAGTGAGAGGGAGGGTAGGAGGGAGAGAGAGTGAGAGAGAGGGAGGGTAGGAGGGAGAGTGAGAGAGAGGGAGGGAGGGAGAGTGAGAGGGAGGGAGGGAAGGAGGGAGAG
The DNA here is from genome assembly GCF_038502225.1 of Cherax quadricarinatus. Taxonomy (NCBI): domain Eukaryota; kingdom Metazoa; phylum Arthropoda; class Malacostraca; order Decapoda; family Parastacidae; genus Cherax; species Cherax quadricarinatus. The sequence continues at coordinate 55,473,123 of NC_091292.1, forward strand.
TGAGAGGGAGGGAGAGTGAGAGAGAGGGAGGGAGGGAGTGTGAGAGAGAGGGAGGGAGAGAGAGAGGGAGGGAGAGTGAGAGGGAGAGAGAGTGAGAGAGAGAGAGAGGGAAGGAGAGTGAGAGAGAGGGAGGGAGGGAGAGTGGGAGGGAGGGAGAGAGAGAGAGGGAGGGAGAGACGGAGGGAGAGTGAGAGGGAGGGAGAGAGGGAGGGAGAGTGAGAGAGAGGGAGGGAGGGTTGGAGAGTGAGAGAGAGGGAGGGAGAGTGAGAGAGAGGGAGGGAGGGAAGACATAGAGAAGAGGAGGAGAGGAAAGAGAGAAATTATAATAACTTTAATAAATGTGAGAGGTAGTCACCCCCATACCCATCCTGTGAGAGGTAGTCACCCCCATACCCATCCTGTGAGAGGTAGTCACCCCCATACCCATCCTGTGAGAGGTAGTCACCCCCATACCCATCCTGTGAGAGGTAGTCACCCCCATACCCATCCTGTGAGAGGTAGTCACCCCCATACCCATCCTGTGAGAGGTAGTCACCCCCATACCCATCCTGTGAGAGGTAGTCAACCCCATACCCATCCTGTGAGAGGTAGTCACCCCCATACCCATCCTGTGAGAGGTAGTCACCCCATACCCATCCTATGAGAGGTAGTCACCCCCATACCCATCCTGTGAGAGGTAGTCACCCCCATACCCATCCTGTGAGAGGTAGTCACCCCCATGCCCATCCTGTGAGAGGTAGTCACCCCATACCCATCCTGTGAGAGGTAGTCACCCCATACCCATCCTGTGAGAGGTAGTCACCCCCATACCCATCCTGTGAGAGGTAGTCACCCCCATACCCATCCTGTGAGAGGTAGTGACCCCATACCCATCCTATGGTAGTCACCCCCATACCCATCCTGTGAGAGGTAGTCACCCCCATACCCATCCTGTGAGAGGTAGTCACCCCATACCCATCCTGTGCGAGGTAGTAACCCCATACCCATCCTGAGAGAGGTAGTCACCCCCATACCCATCCTGTGAGAGGTAGTCACCACCATACCAATCCTGTGAGAGGTAGTCACCCCCATACCCATCCTGTGAGAGGTAGTCACCCCCATACCCATCCTGTTAGAGGTAGTCACCCCCATACTCATCCTGTGAGAGGTAGTGACCCCATACCCATCCTATGAGAGGTAGTGACCCCATACCCATCCTATGAGAGGTAGTCACCCCCATACCCATCCTGTGAGAGGTAGTCACCCCCATACCCATCCTGTGAGAGGTAGTCACCTCCATACCCATCCTGTGAGAGGTAGTCACTCCCATACCCATCCTGTGAGGTGGTAGTCACCCCATACCCATCCTGTGGAGGTAGTCACCCCCATACCCATCCTGTGAGAGGTAGTGACCCCATACCCATCCTATGAGAGGTAGTCACCCCCATACCCATCCTGTGAGAGGTAGTCACCCCCATACCCATCCTGTGAGAGGTAGTCACCCCCATACCCATCCTGTGAGAGGTAGTCACCCCCATACCCATCCTGTGAGAGGTAGTCACCCCATACCCATCCTATGAGAGGTAGTCACCCCCATACCCATCCTGTGAGAGGTAGTCACCTTCATACCCATCCTGTGAGAGGTAGTCACCCCCATACCCATCCTGTGAGACGTAGTCACCCCCATACCCATCCTGTGAGAGGTAGCCACCTCCATACCCATCCTGTGAGAGGTAGTCACCCCCATACCCATCCTATGAGAGGTAGTCACCCCCATACCCATCCTATGAGAGATAGTCACCCCCATACCCATCCTTTGAGAAGTAGTCACCCCCATACCCATCCTGTGAGAGGTAGTGACCCCATACCCATCCTTTGAGAGGTAGTGACCCCCGTACCCATCCTGTGAGAGGTAGTCACCCCCATACCCATCCTGTGAGAGGTAGTGACCCCATACCCATCCTTTGAGAGGTAGTCACCCCCGTACCCATCCTGTGAGAGGTAGTCACCCCCATACCCATCCTGTGAGAGGTAGTCACCCCCATACCCATCCTGTGAGAGGTAGTCACCCCATACCCATCCTGTGAGAGGTAGTCACCTCCATACCCATCCTGTGAGAGGTAGTCACCCCCATACCCATCCTGTGAGAGGTAGTCACCCCATACCCATCCTATGAGAGGTAGTCACCCCCATACCCATCCTATGAGAGGTAGTCACCCCCATACCCATCCTGTGAGAGGTAGTCACCCCCATACCCATCCTGTGAGAGGTAGTCACCCCCATACCCATCCTGTGAGAGGTAGTCACCCCCATACCCATCCTGTGAGAGGTAGTCACCCCATACCCATCCTTTGAGAGGTAGTCACCCCCATACCCATCCTGTGAGAGGTAGTCACCCCATACCCATCCTGTGAGAGGTAGTCACCCCCATACCCATCCTTTGAGAGGTAGTCACCCCCGTACCCATCCTGTGAGAGGTAGTCACCCCCATACCCATCCTGTGAGAGGTAGTCACCCCCATACCCATCCTGTGAGAGGTAGTCACCCCCATACCCATCCTGTGAGAGGTAGTCACCCCCATACCCATCCTGTGAGAGGTAGTCACCCCCATACCCATCCTGTGAGAGGTAGTCACCCCCATACCCATCCTGTGAGAGGTAGTCACCCCATACCCATCCTGTGAGAGGTAGTCACCCCATACCCATCCTGTGAGAGGTAGTCACCCCATACCCATCCTGTGAGAGGTAGTCACCCCCATACCCATCCTGTGAGAGGTAGTCACCCCCATACCCATCCTGTGAGAGGTAGTCACCCCATACCCATCCTGTGAGAGGTAGTCACCCCATACCCATCCTGTGAGAGGTAGTCACCCCCATACCCATCCTGTGAGCGGTAGTCACCCCATACCCATTCTGTGAGAGGTAGTCACCCCCATACCCATGCTGTGAGAGGTGACCCCATACCCATCCTGTGAGAGGTAGTCACCCCCATACCCATCCTGTGAGAGGCAGTAGTCACCCCCATACCCATCCTGTGAGAGGTAGTCATCACCCCCATACCCATCCTGTGAGAGGTAGTCACCCCCATACCCATCCTGTGAGAGGTAGTCACCTCCATACCAATCCTGTGAGCGGTAGTCACCCCATACCCATCCTGTGAGAGGTAGTCACCCCCATACCCATCCTGTGAGAGGTAGTCACCCCATACCCATCCTATGAGAGGTAGTCACCCCCATACCCATCCTGTGAGAGGTAGTCACCCCCATACCCATCCTGTGAGAGGTAGTCACCCCCATACCCATCCTGTGAGAGGTAGTCACCCCCATACCCATCCTGTGAGAGGTAGTCACCCCCATACCCATCCTGTGAGAGGTAGTCACCCCCATACCCATCCTGTGAGAGGTAGTGACCCCATACCCATCCTGTGAGAGGTAGTCACCCCCATACCCATTCTGTGAGGGGTAGTCACCCCCATACCCATCCTGTGAGAGGTAGTCACCCCCATACCCATCCTGTGAGGGGTAGTCACCCCCATACCCATCCTGTGAGAGGTAGTCACCCCCATACCCATCCTGTGAGAGGTAGTCACCCCCATACCCATCCTGTGAGAGGTAGTCACCCCCATACCCATCCTGTGAGGGGTAGTCACCCCCATACCCATCCTGTGAGGGGTAGTCACCCCCATACCCATCCTGTGAGGGGTAGTCACCCCCATACCCATCCTGTGAGGGGTAGTCACCCCCATACCAAATCTGAATATGTCATTATGAAAGAAATTATTTTGAACTGTCTATGATTTGGTAATTTTTCTCATTCAACTACAGACTGGAACAGTGTTTATGTTTGGTTACGTCTACATCAGCTGATGGTGTACTGATGTAGTGTAGGTGAAGCCAGGCTGTTGTAGCATGCAAGTGTTTGTTGACAGTGTTGTAGCATACACGTACTTGGTCTGTGTCTGGCATTCACACTAGGTCTACTAGTGTGTTGCTGTTGTGTTGATTCTGGTGTCGGACTCAACACTTGGGGGTCTTGATCATGGCCCACGATCATGGGTTAGTCTTCCCATGCGGCCCATGATCATGGCTCGGTCTTCCCATGCGGCCCACGATCAATCATGGGTCGGTCTTCCCATGCTGCCCATAATCATACGCCAGTCTACCACTGCCACACACACTCACACAACAGTCTATTAGCACAACACTGACTTCTTATACCAATACACAAACACACACACACGCGCGCGCGCGCACACACACACACACACACACACACACACACACACACACACACACACACACACACACACACACACACACCGGGGGGTTATGATAACGACATAAAATACTGAGAGGAATCGACAAGGTGGACAAAGACAGGATTTTCCAGAGATGGGACACAGCAACAAGGGGTAACAGGGACGTTAGGGAGTATTTCTTCAGTCAGAGTTGTCAGGAAGTGGAATAGTCTGGGAAGTGATGTAGTGAAGGCAGGATCCATACATAGCTTTAAGAAGAGGTATGATAAAGCTCACGGTGCAGGGAGAGTTACCTAGTAGCGACCAGTGAAGAGGCGGGGCCAGGAGCTGTGATTCGACCCCTGCAACTACAACTAGGTGAGTACACAAACACACACACTAACCCACAGGACCACGCTATCCTGGTAGGATTGCGTGGTCCTGTGGGTTAGAGCGTCATGTGTTTTCGCTCACCATGAGGCGGGAAAAAGCAACATGGGTTTGAGTCCTTGGCTAGTCACAGTATTGTTATTGATATATATATATATATATATATATATATATATATATATATATATATATATATATATATATATATATATATATATATATATATATATATATATATATATATATATATATATATATATATATATATATATATATATATATATATATATATATATATATATATATATATATATATATATATATATATATAGATAACATATATTAATGGATATAAAGCTAAACATATATTAGTGGGTATTAAGTTGATATATAGCAATTGGTACTAAAACACATGGAAAGTTGTAAATAAACTAGGTTTATTATCTCTAAAGCCCTTGTAGAAAAGACACAGATGTAGGTAGGGAGAGAGAGAGAGAGAGAGAGAGAGTGTACATGTATTTAAAATTAACTGGCATTCCATCTTCACTTCTTTATCCGGCTTAGGTCGAGTTGCATTTTCAGTAAACACAAAGAAATGTTACTGTGTCGGGTCCGTAGACACGTTGTTATTGAGGGCAATGAAGTGGCAGACTCAGCCGCCCCGTCGACTATTCATGACCTCCCGATTTTCTTCAAGAATAGTATTCCCTTCTCGGCTAATTTTCAGTGGTCTCTCAACAACTCCCCAACTGTTGAAAACAACGCTGGTCTGAGCTAGACCATAGTAAATTGCTTTTTGTCGATCCACGTTTAGGTTTCTAGCCGTCATCTTCCCACCGCTGTCAAGTTTGGGAGACTACACTTTCACACTCACATATTGGATACACGTGACTCACCTCTCTGTGGAGACTGTCAGGTTACACTGTCAGTCCAGCATATCCTAACAGATTGTCCTGTCTATCAGAGGGTCCTCAGGATACACTTCTGACATCTGCACTGCATCAGAACACTCTCACTGACCTCCTCACTGAAAGTCCCACCCTTGACGCAGATTCTCTCTTTGACTTTATGATGGAAATTAACCTAATGGACCAACTCAGATTTATTCTTGCACCCTGGACCCATTATGTACCTCTGTAATCTTTTGACTACCGCCCACAGGATGGGTATGGGGTACATAATAAAGATATTAAACTAACCCCCACCAACATGGTGCACCTGGAGAGAGTTCTTAAGGATCAGTGCCACCCTCAGCCCATTTCTTGACCCAGCCTCCCAGCAAATCAAGGCCTGATCAATCAGGCTGTTGCTGCTTAATGCATGCAGTCCAACATATGGACCACAGGCTGGCTGGTCATAAACTGACTTTAGGAATCTTTCCAATTCCCTGTTGAAGACAGATAGGAATCTATTGATAATCCCCCATATGTATGATGTGAGTCTGTTGAATAGTCTTGGGCCCCTTACACTTACTTCACTGTGTTTTCCTTTAGTGTACTCATGGCACTCCTGCTTTGCAATGGGATATATTACATCATCTGCCGAGTCTTTTACTTTCATATGTCTGCATATTTGGGACAAATACTTCTAGGATTTTTCCAGGTTAATATTATGATGTCTCTCACTTGCATTCCAAGGATTACAAGTCAAGGGACTTCAAGCGTTTCCAGTAATTAAAGTGTTTGACAAAACTTGCACATGCTTGTGAAAGTTCTCGGTTTATTCTCTAGAACCACAATTTCACCTGCTTTGAATGGGGTTGTTAGGGTACAGCAGTATTCCAGCCTAGAGAGAACTAGTGACTTTAAGAGGATCATCACTGGCATGGCATCACTTTTTTGAAGGTTTTTATTATCCATGCTATCAGCAGTTTTCCTCGCAGTTGCGATAATGACATTGTTGTGGCCAATGAAAGTGAGATCCTATCATGGTTGAAATGAGATCCTATGACATAATCATTTCGCTCTCTTGTGTTATTAGAATTTGTTTTATTTTCCGTTCTAGTTTTTATTTCCTCAAGTTTTCCGTAATGGACTAACTGAAATTTGTCCTCATTAAATTTCATTTTGTTTTCCGTAGCCTAATTGGAAAACTTGGTTTATATCTGCTTGGAGATTTGCAGTGTCCTCAGTGAATGACACCCTCATGCAAATTCTAGTTCCATGACTCACGAAATCGTAATGACACGATTGCAAACAAACCATACCACGGGCGGGATTGAACCCGCGGTCAGAGAGTCTCAAAACTCCAGACCGTCGCGTTAGCCACTGGACCAGCTAGCCACAATAAGATTCGTCCAACTAGGTATATTTCTACACCATAGGAAGGCTAGCATAGGCACCACTGTGACCTTGTGGCTAGCTGGTCCAGTGGCTAACGCGAAGTTCTGGAGTTTTGAGACTCTCTGACCGGGGGTTCAATCCCGCCCGTGGTATGGTTTCTAGTTCCATCTGGAGATGATGAAAAGGTGCAGTGATTTACATCTCTGTCTATGCCAGTCATGAGGATGAGGAAAAGAATGGTGAATACTGTACCTTGGGGAACAGAACTTTTCAGTGTGGCAGCCTCTGACTAACTGGTCACTATTAATGTTTTGTTCTATTTGTTAGAGAGTTAAAACTGTGTCTGCCCACTTCTCCAATTATTCCTTTTGCACCATGATCGCTCTTGTCGTAGGCTTTTGCAAAATCTGTGTATACTACATCTGCATTTCGTTTGCCCTCCAGTGCATCCAATACCATGTCGTAGTGATCAAGTAGTTGGGAGAGGCATGAGCGACCTGCTTTGAATCCACGCTGCCCTGGGTCGTGCAGTTCGGAATCCAAGTGGTTGGCGATCTTGCTTCTTAGAACCCTCTCAGAGAATTTACACACTGAGGGACGTTAGTGCTATCGGTCTGTAATTCAATTCTATTTCTTTGCTGCTACCTATGTGAGGTCGGGCTGTATCCATTGTGGATGACCCCCCCTCACCCAGGCTCCGTCGCAGGCACACAGCCTCTCGCTCCCTCCTAATCTCGCGTTCCTGCTTTCGCACGCCCCTCCGTGCACCTCTATGACCCTTACGGGTTTAGCACTTAATCTGAATTAACAATAGTAATAATAAATTAATATTATTATTATTTTAAAATAGCTGAGATGGTATAACAGCTCCCATGTTGTTAGTAAACTGAAGCACGATAACAGCTATTATGTTAATAAGCTGAGGTAGGATAACAGCTTCTATCTTGTTATTAAGCGGAGGTAGGATAAGAGCGTCTACCTTGTTAATAAGCTGGGGTGGGATAACAGCTTCTGCCTTGTCAGTAAACTGAGGTAAGATAACAGCTTCTACCCTGTCAGTAAACTGAGGTAAGATAACAGATTCTACCCTGTCAGTAAACTGAGGTAAGATAACAGCTTCTACCCTGTCAGTAAACTGAAGTAAGATAACAGCTTCTACCCTGTCAGTAAACTGAGGTAAGATAACAGCTTCTACCCTGTCAGTAAACTGAGGTAAGATAACAGCTTCTACCCTGTCAGTAAACTGAGGTAAGATAACAGTTTCTACCCTGTCAGTAAACTGAGGTAAGATAGCAGCTTCTACCCTGTCAGTAAACTGAGGTAAGATAACAGCTTCTACCCTGTCAGTAAACTGAGGTAAGATAACAGCTTCTACCCTGTCAGTAAACTGAGGTAAGATAACAGCTTCTACCCTGTCAGTAAACTGAGGTAAGATAACGGCTTCTACCCTGTCAATAAACTGAGGTAAGATAACAGTTTCTACCCTGTCAGTAAACTGAGGTAAGATAACAGCTTCTACCCTGTCAGTAAACTGAGGTAAGATAACTTCTACCTGTCAGTAAACTGAGGTAAGATAACAGCTTCTACCCTGTCAGTAAACTTAGGTAAGATAACAGCTTCTACCATGTCAGTAAACTGAGGTAAGATAACAGCTTCTACCCTGTCAGTAAACTGAGATAAGATAACAGCTTCTACCCTGTCAGTAAACTGAGGTAAGATAACTTCTACCTGTCAGTAAACTGAGGTAAGATAACAGCTTTTACCCTGTCAGTAAACTGAGGTAAGATAACAGCTTCTACCCCTGTCAGTAAACTGAGGTAAGATAACAGCTTCTACCCTGTCAGTAAACTGAGGTAAGATAACATCTACCTGTCAGTAAACTGAGGTAAGATAACAGCTTCTACCCCTGTCAGTAAACTGAGGTAAGATAACAGCTTCTACCCCTGTCAGTAAACTGAGGTAAGATAACAGCTTCTACCCTGTCAGTAAACTGAGGTAAGATAACTTCTACCTGTCAGTAAACTGAGGTAAGATAACAGGATCTACCCTGTCAGTAAACTGAGGTAAGATAACTTCTACCCTGTCAGTAAACTGAGGTAAGATAACAGGATCTACCCTGTCAGTAAACTGAGGTAAGATAACAGCTTCTACCCTGTCAGTAAACTGAGGTAAGATAACAGCTTCTACCCTGTCAGTAAACTGAGGTAAGATAACAGCTTCTACCCTGTCAGTAAACTGAGGTAAGATAACAGCTTCTACCCTGTCAGTAAACTGAGGTAAGATAACAGCTCATATCTTGTAAAACATAAACAGATCCTCTGGGTTTAACTCCCACACATCCGTTAAGTGTAAAAGAAAAGAAGAAAAAGAGAGACTTAAGAGAAAGTGAAATAAAGTGACTGACGAGAGAGAGAGAGAGAGAGAGAGAGAGAGAGAGAGAGAGAGAGAGAGAGATTCAGAATATTATGTATATGTGTCAGCCTTGTATTACCCTTGGAAGTTTAGCGCTTAGTTATGATGATAATAATAATAATAATAATAATAATAATAATAATATGTATATGTGTATGCGTTTGTGTATGTGTGTGTGTGTGTGTGTGTGTGTGTGTGTACTCACCTAGTTGTACTCACCTAGTTGAGGTTGCGGGGGTCGAGTCCGAGCTCCTGGCCCCGCCTCTTCACTGATCGCTACTAGGTCACTCTCCCTGAACCATGAGCTTTATCATACCTCTGCTTAAAGCTATGTATGGATCCTGCCTCCACTACATCTCTTCCCAAACTATTCCACTTACTGACTACTCTGTGGCTGAAGAAATACTTCCTAACATCCCTGTGATTCATCTGTGTCTTCAACTTCCAACTGTGTCCCCTTGTTACTGTGTCCCATCTCTGGAACATCTTGTCTTTGTCCACCTTGTCAATTCCTCTCAGTATTTTGTATGTCGTTATCATGTCCCCCCCTATCTCTCCTGTCCTCCAGTCTCGTCAGGTCGATTTCCCTTAACCTCTCCTCGTAGGACATACCTCTTAGCTCTGGGACTAGTCTTGTTGCAAACCTTTGCACTTTCTCTAGTTTCTTTACGTGCTTGGCTAGGTGTGGGTTCCAAACTGGTGCCGCATACTCCAATATGGGCCTAACGTACACGGTGTACAGGGTCCTGAACGATTCCTTATTAAGATGTCAGAATGCTGTTCTGAGGTTTGCTAGGCGCCCATATGATGCAGCAGTTATTTGGTTGATGTGCGCTTCAGGAGATGTGCCTGGTGTTATACTCACCCCAAGATCTTTTTCCTTGAGTGAGGTTTGTAGTCTCTAGCCCCCTAGACTGTACTCCATCTGCGGTCTTCTTTGCCCTTCCCCAATCTTCATAACTTTGCACTTGACGAGGTTGAACTCCAGGAGCCAATTGCTGGACCCGGTCTGCAGCCTGTCCAGATCCCTTTGTAGTTCTACCTGGTCTTCGATCGAATGAATTCTTCCCATCAACTTCACGTCATCTGCAAACAGGGACACTTCGGAGTCTATTCCTTCCGCCATGTCGTTCACAAATACCAGAAACAGGACTGGTCCTAGGACTGACCCCTGTGGGACGCCGCTGGTCACAGTCGCCCACCCTGACACCTCGCCACGTATCATGACTCGCTGCTGTCTTCCTGACAAGTATTCCCTGATCCATTGTAGTGCCTTCCCTGTTATCCCTGCTTGGTCCTCCAGTTTTTGCACCAATCTCTTGTGTGAAACTGTGTCAAACGCCTTCTTGCAGCCTAAGAAAATGCAATCCACTCACCTCTCTCTTGTCTTACTGCTGTCACCATGTCATAGAACTAAAGTAGGTTTGTGACACAGGATTTCCCGTCCCTGAAACCATGTTGGCTGCTCTTGATGAGATCATTCCTTTCTAGGTGTTCCACCACTTTTCTCCTGATAATCTTCTCCATGACTTTGCATACTATACATGTCAGTGACACTGGTCTGTAGTTTAATGCTTCATGTCTGTCTCCTTTTTTTAAAGATTTACTGTCTTCCATGCCTCAGGCAATCTCCCTGTTTCGATAGATGTATTGAATATTGTTGTTAGGGGTACACATAGCGCCTCTGCTCCCTCTCTCAGGACCCATGGGGAGATGTTATCTGCCCCCATTGCCTTTGAGGTATCTAGCTCACTCAGAAGCCTCTTCACTTCTTCCTCGGTTGTGTGTACTGTCTCCAGCACTTGGTGGTGTACCCCACCTCTCCGTCTTTCTGGAGCCCCTTCTGTCTCCTCTGTGAACACTTCTTTGAATCTCTTGTTGAGTTCCTCACATACTTCACGGTCATTTCTTGTTGTATCTCCTCCTTCCTTCCTTAGCCTGATTACCCGGTCCTTGACTGTTTTCCTTCTGATGTGGCTGTATAACAGCTTCGGGTCAGATTTGGCTTTCGCTGCTATGTCGTTTTCATATTGTCGTTGGGCCTCCCTTCTTATCTGTGCATATTCATTTCTGGCTCTACGACTGCTTTCCTTATTCTCCTGGGTCCTTTGCCTTCTATACTTCTTCCTAGTTACTCACCTTGCTCCGCCTCTTTACTGGTCACTACTAGGTCACTTTCCAGCTCCATGAGCTTTATCATACCTCTTCTAAAAGCTATGAATGGATCCTGCCTCCAATACATCGCTTCCCAAACTATTCCACTTTCTGACTACTCTGTAACTGAAGAAATACTTCCTAGCATCTCTGGGATTCATCTGAGTCTTCAGCTTCCCTTGTTGCTGTGTCCCATCTCTGGAGCATTCTATCTCTGTCCACCTTGTCAATTCCTCTCAGTATTTTATGTCGTTATCATGTCCTCCCTATTTCTCCTGTCCTCCAATGTTGTGAGGTCGATTTCCTTTAACCTCTCCTCGTAGGACATACCCCTTAGCTCTGGGACTAGTCTTGTTGCAAACCTTTGCACTTTCTCTAGTTTTTTACGTGCTTGGCTAGGTGCGGGTTATATACTGGTGCCGCATATTCCAACACGGGCCTAACGTACACAGTGTACAGGGTCCTGAACGATTCCTTGTGTGTGTGTGTGTGTGTGTGTGTGTGTGTGTGTGTGTGTGTGTGTGTGTGTGTGTGTCTGAAAGAGCAAGGTAAAAGAGCAAAAATACTGGAGATTTACAAGAGTAAATTCTCTCCCACAACTCACACTGATGCACCCACACACTGTTTACATTTTGACGCCGAAGCAGCGGGTTTATTGTGTACCTCATATCCATCCTGTGGATGATAACACAAAACATATAGATACACAACAGCTCTAGGAACTAGACCCTAAAAAGGGTTAACAGGAGTACATCTGAATTTATATTTGCAGTTGTCTTATCTGTTGCAAACAAACTTATATATTTGCTTAATGTGTCTGGTGTCATATTTTTATTAAGATACCTTGATATATCACACAGGTGATATATCAAACACATAGTTGTGCTCAAGATAGTGATCATAAAACTGTTTACATACTTAGCTTTTAGTTTTATCATCTGTGTGTCAACCAAAGTGACAGAAGTACTTGTAACCAAGCCTAAGCCTCTCCACTACAACACCAGTCAGTGTATCTGCCAGACTGCCGGAAGTACTTGTAACCAAGCCTAAGCCTGTCCACTACAACACCAGTCAGTCAGTGTATCTGCCAGACTGCCGGAAGTACTTGCAACCAAGCCTAAGCCTGTCCACTACAACATCAGTCAGTCAACTTTACAAGTAGCTCCATAAACATTCTTATGAACGTTCGTGTTCCAGCACTCACTTGTCATCTGGAAAACGGGGAACCGCTTCCCTCTAATGTTTATTTCTTCCTAACACCCTACTCACACCTTTATCTTACTTCCTCATTTCCTTGCTCCCCCTCCCTCACTCCTTCATTAGTGCTCTTGTCCCATGCCATTCTTCCCTCCCTCCCTCACCTTCCCTTACACCTTTATCCCATCCCATCCGTTTTTCCCCTCTCATTTATTTCGTCTATATATCCTTCACTTCCTCCTTCCCACTTCTATTCTTTCCATCCCTTACACTCTTTGCTTGCTTCTCACACTCTCTCCTTCCCTTTCATCTCTAGCATTTCTTCTTAAACAGCTTGCTTACCTTCCCTCTATTCCTTTGCTATTTCCTTATTCTCTTTTCCTCCCTTTCCCTTCCATTTTCTCTCTTACCCCTCTCCTTTGCTCTTTTATTTCCCCTTTCAACCTTTCTCTCCCCCCTTCCCTCCTCCTCCCCCCCCCTCCACTCCCCCTCCCCCCTCCCCATACACACAGGGTAAAGAACAATTACAGTTCCACTCTCTCTGGTTTCCGGTTTAGGTTTGGACCACCCAGACCTCCTCCCCTTCCCTCCCTCCCTTCTCCATCTCTCCTTCCCTCCCTCCCATTTCCATCTCTAATTCTTTCTCTCCTTCTATACCACCCCTCCCTCCCTTCTCCATCTCTCCTTCTCTCCGTCTCCTCCACACTTCACTTATTCCCTGTCTCTCCCATCCTTTTCTTCCTCCTCGTCGACCCCTCTCCTCACCTCGCTTCCTCAATCCTTTCCTCTCTGCCATTTTTCCTCCCGTTCCCTCCTCTCTCTCTCTCTCTCTCTCTCTCTCTCTCTCTCTCTCTGTGTGTGTAAACCCTGAATGGAATACTTGACGATAACCCCCAGACCTCTACCTCAGTCTCTCAGCTCAGACTGACAGCTCTCAGCACTGTGAGATGGAATATGACAGGTAAACTCATCCTGTAAGATGGAATATGACAGGGACACCCATTCTGTGTGATGGAATATGACAGGTAAACCCATCCTGTAAGATGGAATATGACAGGGACACCCATTCTGTGTGATGGAATATGACAGGGACACCCATTCTGTGTGATGGAATATGACAGGTAAACCCATCCTGTAAGATGGAATATGACAGAGACACCCATTCTGTGTGATGATACTAGGATCTGCATGAGGCTGTCATCTGCTGAGGACGCGGTTAACCTCCAAGAAGATATAAACAAAGTTTTCCAGTGGGCCACGGTAAACAATATGATGTTCAATGAGGACAAATTCCAACTACTCCGTTATGGAAAACTGGAGGAGATAATAACTAGAACAGAGTATACTACTGACTCCGGCCATACAATAGAGCGGAAAAATAATGTAAGGGACCTGGGAGTAGTAATGTCTGAGGATCTCACTTTCAAGGATCACAACAGTGCCACGATCGCACGTGCAAAGAAAATGATAGGATGGATAATGAGAACTTTCAAAACGAGAGATGCCAAGCCCATGATGATCCTTTTCAAATCACTTGTTCTCTCTAGGCTGGAATACTGCTGTACATTAACATCTCCATACAAAGCAGGTGAAATCGCAGATCTAGAGAGTGTACAGAGATCCTTTACCGCACGTATAAGTTCTGTCAAGCACCTTAACTACTGGGAACGCTTGAAAGCACTTGACTTGTACTCGTTGGAACGCAGGAGGGAGAGATATATCATAATCTACACTTGGAAAATCTTGGAAGGAATGGTCCCAAATCTGCACACAGAAATCACTCCCTACGAAAGTAAAAGACTGGGCAGGCGATGCAAAATGCCGCCAATAAAAAGTAGGGGCGCCATTGGTACACTAAGAGAAAACACCATAAGTGTCCGGGGCCCAAAACTGTTCAACAGCCTCCCATCAAGCATTAGGGGAATTGCCAATAAACCCCTGGCTGCCTTCAAGAGAGAGCTGGACAGATACCTAAAGTCAGTGCCGGATCAGCCGGGCTGTGGCTCGTACGTCGGACTGCGTGCGGCCAGCAGTAACAGCCTAGTTGATCAGGCCCTGATCCATCGGGAGGCCTGGTCGTGGACCGGGCCGCGGGGGCGTTGATCCCCTCCCCCCGGAATAACCTCCAGGTAACCTCCAGGTACACCCATTCTGTGTGATGGAATATGACAGGGACATCCATTCTGTGTGATGGAATATGACAGGGACACCCATTCTGTGTGATGGAATATGACAGGGACACCCATTCTGTGTGATGGAATATGACAGGGACACCCATTCTGTGTGATGGAATATGACAGGGACACCCATTCTGTGTGATGGAATATGACAGGGACACCCATTCTGTGTGACGGAATATGACAGGGACATCCATCCTGTGCGATAGAATATGACAGGGACACCTATCCTGTGTGATAGAATATGACAGGGACACCCATCCTGTGTGATAGAATATGACAGGGACACCCATCCTGTGTGATGGAACATGACAGGGACACCCATCCTGTGTGATAGAATATGACAGGGACATCCATCCTGTGCGATAGAATATGACAGGGACACCTATCCTGTGTGATAGAATATGACAGGGACACCCATCCTGTGTGATAGAATATGACAGGGACACCCATCCTGTGTGATGGAACATGACAGGGACACCCATCCTGTGTGATGGAATGTGACAGGGACACCCATCCTGTGTGATAGAATATGACAGGGACATCCATCCTGTGCGATAGAATATGACAGGGACACCTATCCTGTGTGATAAAATATGACAGGGACACCCATCCTGTGTGATGGAACATGACAGGGACACCCATCCTGTGTGATGGAATATGACAGGGACACCCATCCTGTGTGATGGAATATGACAGGGACACCCATCCTGTGTGATGGAATATGACAGGGACACCCATCCTGTGTGATGGAATATGACAGGGACACCCATCCTGTGTGATGGAATATGACAGGGACATCCATTCTGTGAGATGGAATATGACAGGGACACCCATTCTGTGTTATGGAATATGACAGGGACACCCATTCTGTGTGATGGAATATGACAGGGACACCCATTCTGTGTGATGGAATATGACAGGGACACCCATTCTGCGTGATGGAATATGACAGGGACACCCATTCTGTGTGATGGAATATGACAGGGACACCCATTCTGTGTGATGGAATATGACAGGGACACCTATCCGGTGTGATAGAATATGACAGGGACATCCATCCTGTGTGATAGAATATGACAGGGACACCTATCCTGTGTGATAGAATATGACAGGGACACCCATCCTGTGTGATGGAATATGACAGGGACACCCATCCTGTGTGATGGAATATGACAGGGACACCCATCCTGTGTGATGGAATATGACAGGGACACCCATCCTGTGTGATGGAATATGACAGGGACACACATCCTGTGTGATGGAATATGACAGGGACACCCATTCTGTGTGATGGAATATGACAGGGACATCCATTCTGTGTGATGGAATATGACAGGGACACCTATTCTGTGTGATGGGATATGACAGGGACACCCATTCTGTGTGATGGAATATGACAGGGACACCCATTCTGTGTGATGGAATATGACAGGGACACCCATTCTGTGTGATGGAATATGACAGGGACACCCATTCTGTGTGATGGAATATGACAGGGACACCCATTCTGTGTGATGGAATATGACAGGGACACCCATTCTGTGTGATGGAATATGACAGGGACACCTATCCTGTGTGACAGAATATGACAGGGACATCCATCCTGTGTGATAGAATATGACAGGGACACCTATCCTGTGTGATAGAATATGACAGGGACACCCATCCTGTGTGATGGAATATGACAGGGACACCCATCCTGTGTGATAGAATATGACAGGGACACCCATCCTGTGTGATGGAATATGACAGGGACACCCATCCTGTGTGATGGAATATGACAAGGGACATCCATTCTGTGTGATGGAATATGACAGGGACCCTCATTCTGTGTGATGGAATATGACAGGGACACCCATTCTGTGTGATGGAATATGACAGGGACACCCATTCTGTCTGAGGGAATATGACAGGGACACCTATCCTGTGTGATAGAATATGACAGGGACATCCATCCTGTGTGATAGAATATGACAGGGACACCTATCCTGTGTGGTAGAATATGACAGGGACACCCATCCTGTGTGGTAGAATATGACAGGGACACCCATCCTGTGTGATGGAATATGACAGGGACACCCATCCTGTGTGATGGAATATGACAGGGACACCCATCCTGTGTGATGGAATATGACAGGGACACCCATCCTGTGTGATGGAATATGACAGGGACACCCATCCTGTGTGATGGAATATGACAGGGACACCCATTCTGTGTGATGGAATATGACAGGGACACCCATTCTGTGTGATGGAATATGACAGGGACACCCATTCTGTGTGATGGAATATGACTGGGACACCCATTCTGTGTGATGGAATATGACAGGGACACCCATTCTGTGTGATGGCATATGACAAGGGACATCCATTCTGTGTGACGGAATATGACAGGGACACCCATTCTGTGTGATGGAATATGACAGGGACACCCATTCTGTGTGATGGAATATGACAGGGACACCTATCCTGTGTGATAGAATATGACAGGGACACCCATCCTGTGTGATGGAATATGACAGGGACACCCATCCTGTGTGATGGAATATGACAAGGGACATCCATTCTGTGTGACGGAATATGACAGGGACACCCATTCTGTGTGATGGAATATGACAGGGACACCCATTCTGTGTGATGGAATATGACAGGGACATCCATCCTGTGTGATAGAATATGACAAGGACACCTATCCTGTGTGATAGAATATGACAGGGACATCCATCCTGTGTGATAGAATATGACAAGGACACCTATCCTGTGTGATGGAATATGACAGGGTCACCCATCCTGTGTGATGGAATATGACAGGGACACCCATCCTGTGTGATGGAATATGACAGGGACACCCATCCTGTGTGATGGAATATGACAGGGACACCCATCCTGTGTGATGGAATATGACAGGGACACCCATTCTGTGTGATGGAATATGACAGGGACACCCATCCTGTGTGACGGAATATGACAGGGACACCCATCCTGTGTGACGGAATATGACAGGGACACCCATCCTGTGTGACGGAATATGACAGGGACACCCATCCTGTGTGACGGAATATGACAGGGACACCCATCCTGTGTGACGGAATATGACAGGGACACCAATTCTGTGTGATGGAATATGACAGGGACACCTATCATGTGTGACAGAATATGACAGGGACATCCATCCTGTGTGATAGAATATGACAGGGACACCTATCCTGTGTGATAGAATATGACAGGGACACCCATCCTGTGTGATGGAATATGACAGGGACACCCATCCTGTGTGATAGAATATGACAGGGACACCCATCCTGTGTGATGGAATATGACAGGGACACCCATCCTGTGTGATGGAATATGACAAGGGACATCCATTCTGTGTGATGGAATATGACAGGGACCCTCATTCTGTGTGATGGAATATGACAGGGACACCCATCCTGTGTGATGGAATATGACAGGGACACCCATTCTGTGTGATGGAATATGACAGGGACACCCATCCTGTGTGATGGAATATGACAGGGACACCCATCCTGTGTGACGGAATATGACAGGGACACCCATCCTGTGTGACGGAATATGACAGGGACACCCATCCTGTGTGACGGAATATGACAGGGACACCCATTCTGTGTGATAGAATATGACAGGGACACCCATCCTGTGTGACGGAATATGACAGGGACACCCATTCTGTGTGATGGAATATGACAGGGACACCCATCCTGTGTGATGGAATATGACAGGGACACCCATCCTGTGTGATGGAATATGACAGGGAAAACACAGCTAGCTTTTACTCTCACTGCGTAAGTCTCATTTAGAACGAGAAAGCAGCACACTGCTAGTGAACCCAACTTTTAAGTAAACATCTTTGTTTCTCTGTCGCTTTTTACCGCGTTCTAAGTTATTTAATTTTCTCCCATACTTCCTAATATTCTTTGTTCTCTTGACGTTTCATTCATTCTACGCACATAGTCTCTGTGCGACTCCAGATAATTATGTTCCCCCCCCATGTTATTATTATAGACACATGTGCAACTCTTGGGTATCTTTATTGAGGTAACGTTTCGCCACACAGTGGCTTCATCAGTCCATACGTTGGAGAAACTTGAAGAACAGGAGGAGAATGAGGTAATCAGTCCCTCAACCTTGAGTCGATGTGGTCTGTCCATCAATGTTGAATAGATTGATGGACTGACCACATCGACTCAAGGTTGAGGGACTGATTACCTCATTCTCCTCCTGTTCTTCAAGTTTCTCCTATGTATGGACTGGTGAAGCCACTGTGTGGCGAAACGTTTCCTCAATAAAGATACCCAAGAGTTTCACATGTTTCTAATTTATCAACGTGTCGGTTCTGTGAACCATTGATCTCCAATGTTATTATTAGCCTAAGAAAAGTTGTCTCTGGTTCTTGAAACTTCTGCAAAATAAAACTTCAGAATTATTCTTGGCTGTCCTAAATCTACCAGATTTATTAATGTGAGGAAGGAGCTTAGTGTTGCTATTATCAGTGATAAGATTATTGAGATTAACATTATACTTGGTATCAGAATGTTTAGAATTGAACCAGATTCTGTCACTACAAATATCTGGAAGTAAATACACAGGGATCTAAATAGGCTGTGAAAAGATGCAGTTATATTTAGTTTTATAACCTGCACGAACTGTATCTCGAGAGACAAGAGTATTTCACCCCACCATGGAAGTTGTCTTCATGTAATATCACACACCTGCAAGCTTCTCCCATGAAGCTCATTTTTGGTAATTTCTTCCTTAATTAAATCACTTGTAAAGGCAACTGCTCAAGGAAAAATTTCCCGCTTAACTGTTAGTAATATCATTAATTATATACACTGATGGAGGTAAGCAGGAGTCTACTAGCAGGGCTGCAGCTGCTCTTATTGCTGATGTGTTCAGTTAGGTATCAGAATTAATAACTGCGAACTGCGAACATGAGTAGGTGTGGGTGGGTGTGAGTTAGACCTGACTAACTGATGCTACTAGGTCAGAAGCCGTGCTCCTTCCTTAAGTGGAGGTGACCTGACTGAGTGGGCCATTGGTCTGAGCCTGGGGTTGACATGGGCCTGCACCGCATGGGCCAGTAGGCCTGCTGTAGTGTTCCGTCTTTCTTATGTTCTTATGTTTGCCATCATAATGGCCTGACTCGATCATTATTACTGATTTTATATCATCATTGAAGACTCATGACTCACATAATGACTCTAACAAGATGATTACTGGAGGAGATGGATAAAAATATTCCAGTGATCGGATAGAAAGGCATTTGTGTACATTTAAATGGATTCCATTACAAAATGAATTAGTCATTCAAGAAAAAATATAAATTATCCAAAAAATATAAGTGTTGATAAGCACATCAGTGAAGCAACTTACAATGTAAACAGAATCATGTTTAACATCTGTGGAACAATGTTGACGTATGTACTGGGAAATACACAAGGCTCCCATGCAAGATATTTATACATCATAGCCAAAGTATACTTAAAAACACAAAACTTTGATGTATGAATGTCTTGTATGGGAGCCTCGTGTATTTCCCAGTATATAAGTCAACATTGTTTCACAGATGTGAAAATAATTACGTATCATATTATCGTTGCTTTTATTTTATGTATTTGTCTTAAAAGATACTGATAGATCACTTTTATTTTCACTCCCTCACTCCATCATAACACTCCAAGCACCTCTCACTCCATCATAACACTCCAAGCACCTCTCACTCCATCATAACACTCCAGCACCTCTCACTCCATCATAACACTCCAAGCACCTCTCACTCCATCATAACACTCCAAGCACCTCTCACTCCATCATAACACTCCAGCACCTCTCACTCCATCATAACACTCCAAGCACCTCTCACTCCATCATAACACTCCAAGCACCTCTCACTCCATCATAACACTCCAAGCACCTCTCACTCCATCATAACACTCCAGCACCTCTCACTCCCTCATAACACTCCAGCACCTCTCACTCCCTCATAACACTCCAAGCACCTCTCACTCCATCATAACACTCCAGCACCTCTCACTCCCTCATAACACTCCAGCACCTCTCACTCCATCATAACACTCCAAGCACCTCTCACTCCCTCATAACACTCCAGCACCTCTCACTCCATCATAACACTCCAAGCACCTCTCACTCCATCATAACACTCCAAGCACCTCTCACTCCATCATAACACTCCAAGCACCTCTCACTCCATCATAACACTCCAGCACCTCTCACTCCCTCATAACACTCCAGCACCTCTCACTCCCTCATAACACTCCAAGCACCTCTCACTCCATCATAACACTCCAAGCACCTCTCACTCCCTCATAACACTCCAAGCACCTCTCACTCCCTCATAACACTCCAAGCACCTCTCACTCCCTCATAATAACACTCCCAGCATCCCTTACTCCCTCATAACTCCCTCACTCCATGATACTTCCTCCTCCCTCATTCTCTCATAATTACTATCCAGCATACCTCGCTCCCTCATAATACTCCTTCACTCATAATAAGACTCACTTTTAACAACACTCCTTCACTCCCTCATAATAACACTCATTCCCTCATAACACTTCCTCATAATAACACTCCCTCACAATAGCACTCCCTCATAATAGTCCCTCATAATAACACTCCCTCGTAATAACTCTACCTCACTCCCTCATAATACTCCCTCACAATAGCACTCCCTCATAATAGTCCCTCATAATAACACTCCCTCACTCCCTCATAATAACACTCCAGCATGCTGCTTGTCTCTCCTGTTTCTATTTTATCATCAATTATATTTCTTAATAACATTTTCACTTCAGCAGACGGCCAGCTCTCGCCTCTCTAATTCACTTTACTGCTGTAATTCCAATTTATTGTGCTCTTTGTCATTCTCTCTCTTTCTCCCCCCCCCTCTCTCTCTCTCTCTCTCTCTCAAATACCATCACTCAGAAGCAAGCCATATGAACTACGAGATCTACCTTTAAGCTATCAAAACACTGAGTGTCTTTAGCGCACTCAAACATAACTGTTTGAAGCACCGAGTGCGTCCATAACTCCTCTGACAGTTCCATGCCAGGCAGAGGAGGCAACCCATACGCAAGCAATTTTTTTTTTATTTTAAGAACTGCCTGTAGAACTGGACCATTAATCACAGGAGGCTCGTGTACTGACGACGGAAAAGAAAATAAACGAAATTCTCAAAGACCGAAATGAATCGGTGTTCAACAGTCCATTAAACGATAGCAGGGTGTAGAACGGAGATTTTTCTCGTTACCACTAAAGGTCACACTGATCACATAACTGACATCAATACGAATCCTGAAGAATTCGAAAAATAGAAAACATGTCAACTCATTCAGCACCTAGAATGGGTTCGTGGAGTTCTTCGTTTACAAATATATGCAAAATACCACTACCACGAGCACTCAGGATTCTCTAGAGAAAGAGTTTAGACGTAGATGAAATATCAGAGGTTCTTAAAGAGTACAGATGTACCTCCTGTGCACGAGGAAGGCAGTACATCACTTGTCAAAAATTGCAGACCAGTAACCGTAATAGTCTGTGAGGGTGACCAGAAGCCAAATTGCAAACCTTATGGAACTCAGTCCAGAGTGGATCTAGAGCAGGAAGATCATGCTTTTTACAACTTATAAACAACTATGACAGAATTACTGAGGCGCTGGAAGAACACCTAAAACGCAAATGCGGTTCACACGGATTTTGCAAATGAATTTACCGAATGGAATCATGGAGTGATTGCACACAATAGGTAATTATACCTATAGGTATAATTATACCTATAGGTAATCATACCTATCGCCCTCGAGCAAATTATACCTATAGGTAATCATACCTATCGCCCTCGAGCAAATTATACCTATAGATAATCATACCTATCGCCCTCGAGCAAATGAATTTTCAACTTTCTGACAAACAGAAAACAAAGAAAAGTAGTAAACAGAGCAAAATCCAGCAAGACACTGTACTTAAGGCTTTACTGTTTCTTATCCTCATTGCGAACATTGATAAATAAAATTGCCGCTGTTTCATAACATCATTGGCAGATGATACAAAAAAAATTAAGCATGAAAAAATCACCTCGGAAGAAAACACGGAAAAACTGCAAGAATATATCAGTCTTTTTGTGAGTAGTGAACATAATGTTCAGTTGTGAAAAATTCTAACTACTTAGATATGAACAAATTAAGAACACAAAAGGGGCACTATAAAAAACGTAAGAAGATCATCAAAAGGATTGAAAGGAACATGTGAAGCATCTGGGCACGATGTCAGCTGACCTTTCATTCACAGAACACAGTAAGACAAATGTCAAAACAACCAAGAAAAATATCAGAGCTGGAACAGATATATATATCATTTATTGCCTGCAAAGAACCAGTAAAGACTATGAATTACTGGGAATGTATAAATATGTACATGATAATATACACGTGGAAAGTACTAGAGGACCAGGTCCTGAATCTTCAAGCTGCCATAACAACAGTAAGTGGAGCGAGGAAATGTTAAATAAACCCAGTGAAAAACAGGGGCGCCGTGGGTATAAGAGAACATTGTATCAACATCCGTGGTCCCAGACTAATACTTTACCAAAGGATATGAGAAACACTACTGGACATGTGATGGATATATGAGCCAGCAGGTCACCAGTAGTAACAGTCTGGTTAACCAAGCAAGCACCAGACAAGCCTAGCACCAGCTAAGCCTAGGAGTAGGAAAACTCTTGAAATCTCCTAAAGCTATATCAAAACTAAATACATACAGGCAACTCTGTAAATGGCAGCGGAATAACGCCAATAGTTAAAGATACAAATGCTACTAAAACAGTAGTAGTTTCAAGTCACGTCTTGTATCCACTTCCGTCTTGCACATTCTATGGGATTTTATTTACAATATGATATATTGTTCTACCTGTTTCCATGCCAGCAGTGACTGGAGGGAGTGAAGGGGGTGGAGACAACCTTCAATTTTTCTAGCAATCCGACGTATGAACCACAGCCCGGCTGATTGGACTTTGATTTTTGTGTGCGTCCAATTCCCTCTTGAAGACAGCCAGGGATCTGTTG